>NC_072390.2:92420833-92756666 GCF_028885625.2 Pongo pygmaeus
ATCTGTCCCGACCAAGGATGCACTGGTCACGTGAAGACAGACCGTTTAATTTGGCTTACTCTACATGAAATCAGTTTCTTCAATTTACAACTGCAGAAGTCCTAACTCGAACAATCGCCTTACTCCTCAATAATAATGATAATGATGGCATTAAGTGTAAGAAAACTGCAGTGGCAGCTAATATTGAGGAGGTTCTCACTGGGTACCAGGCAGTGTGCTTCACGATTTATAGGTGAGCTTTCACTTATTCTTCATAACACACTTTACAGCTGAGAAAAATGAAGTTGGAGATCTTGCCCAAGGCCACAACACACATAAGCCGTGGTTCCAGAATCAATCTGTTTCTGACCTTGTTTTTAATTGCTGTTTTATGTGTCTCCTTAAAGGCTGTGTTTACCCTTCTCATTTACTGATTTATACCAGCACCACCATCGCCCAGAAGGTGATAAATAAATGCTGATCGAATGGCTGTGTTCGAACCTGCTGGTGACAGGGTTGGTAGATGTGTCCTGCCCCTGAGATATTAATAACCATCGCTAGGAATCCTTTCCTTTGTGTCGGGGGCTGTACTTACACCTCATTTCATGCTCCTGGCAGGAGACAGCACTGCCTCCATTTGGGGTGGCCACGGACAGCGGAGGCTCTGGAGGTCCAGAGTTAAGCGGCCAGCTGCTAGCAGAGAGCTAGGCCCTCCTGCACTGCCAAAGCAGGTGGTTTTCTTGTCACAGCATCAGAGGGGAGAAGAGACGTGAGTAGGATTGTGAGCGCTCTGCATGCATCGAGTACTTTACGTGCTGTCAGTCAGAATGATCCTGAGAGTGAGTTTTCTGCTGCCGACTTTATAGATGAGGACTCGGAGGCTGAGAGAGGCTGGGCACTGGGCCCATGTCCCACGCTAGTGTCAGGGGAGCCAGGATTTGCAGCCAGGGGTGGCTGGCCCGAGGCTCCCTGGCGTTATTCTATGCTCCACAGTAGAGGTGGTGCGAAGGCTGTTGTGGGGCCCTTGGGAACATGAACGTTGAGAAGCTGCGAACTGTGCTCCAGCCGTGCATGAGAAGGGAGGTGGCTGGCCAGCACCTGCGAGGCCTGACGGGCAGTCATGGCTCAGGGGGTTTTGCCAAGGCCTGGGGTTTGGCCTCACACTGCAGGGAGATCCCGGTTTCAGTGAGAGCCAAGCCCCTCTCTCAAGGGTTCTGCACTTGGAGGAGCAACACCAATGAGGACTGTGGCTTCAGAATAGACTCAACCCTGAGTGTTTCTCATCATCCTGGCTTCTGCCACCATCTAATCTAAGCACCATGGTTTCCCACCTGGATGACAGCCCTCCCGGGCCTCCTGCCTCACTGCCCCTGCCTTGAAAGGAAACAAGATCACGTGAGCTCACACAGTGGTCGGACACATATTCTTTGGGGTCTATAGCACCATAACCCACTGGGAACGATTATCTTCACATTCCCAATCTGACCGTGAGCTCTCGGAGGGCCGCGCTGCATCTTTTACGTTTCAAATCCCTAGTTTCTAGAACAGTTGGCAATTATAGTAGGTGTGCAATAGCTGTGTGTGAATTCATGGAAAATGGTCAGACCTGTGGAGAGCTGAGTGAGAGTGGCCAGCGACCGTGCTGTTCAGAGAGGTCATCATTGCGTGGGGCTTCTTCCACTCAAGTGAAGAAATCCTTGGCAATGTTTCTAAGACTCAGGTTTATCATTTGAATAATTATTCTTTGGGTTACTTTGATATTTTTTAATGAAAAAATATGCCTTATATAAGAGTTCAAACTCTTATTTTGGGGGGTAGGAATATTCACATTTTTATCCTGGTACTACTTCTGGTATACCTGCTGTGGACATGCCAACTTAGCATTGGATTCAGTGGCTCTAACTTATTAGTGGGTCAATTTCTTTGTAAGATTATTGACACTAGAGGTACAGATAATATAATATTTATTAAGCCACTATTTATGTTTATCAAATACTCATTCTGGACAAGGCACTCTGCTGCATGTTGGATTAGCAGGGACTAGCAATTATACAGGACTCCATATACTATGGAAGATGCAGACCCCAAAGACATTCTCTGGGACCTGATGAGTGGACTCCTGAGGTGGGCGCCATGCCAGCAGCAGGAGTGGCTGCAGAGAGGGTGTGTCTGGAGAGCAGGGCAGTCCTGAAATGGGGTGCCTCACCCTTGCCCTTCTGATGCAGGGCTGTATCCTTCTCTGTGTGTCTGTGTGTGTGTGTGTGTGTGTGTGTGTGTGTGTGTTGTGGGGGGGGCGCGGTGGTTCCTGTGCCTTGCAGGACATGTAGCCACATCCTTGACCTCCACCTACCCATCACAAAAACCGCCAAGGCCTCCAGGCTGGCAAAATGTCCCATGGGGACGAAGTTGCCCCAAATCGAGAATCACTGTCTGAAACAACCCTGGACACGTTGTGCTGTGTTGCTGCTTCCTGCAGAAGCCAGAGCTTTGTTCTCAGCCTTGTAGCTTTGAGAGAAGGATTTTCTTTTTATTTTTCTTTTCTTTTTTCTTTTTTTTTTTTTTTAGAGACAGGGTCTCACTCTGTTGTCCAGGCTGGAGTGCAGTCGTTTGATCTCAGCTCACCGCAGCCTCGACCTCCCAGGCTCAAGCAATCCTCCCACCTCAGCCTCCTGAGTAGCTAGGACTACAGGCGTGCACCACCATGCCCAGCTAATGTTTTAATTTTTTATTTGTAGAGATGGGCTTTTGCCAGAGAGAGGCATTTTCTTGCATCATAAAGAAGGATGGACCATTCATCTGGTTCTGGTGAATGAGCTGTAATTCACCAGGGATCCTTCTGTTACCCAGCAGCTCAATTTATTGCTTTGCTGAGTGCAGGGCTGAGAAGCCAAAGGACACAAAGCTGTCATCTACGGGATTAGGATCAGATGCCTAAGTGTGAACCCTCTAAGCCTCATGTGTTGTTGCCATGGCAGTTCTACTCAAGAGACCTTTTTGGACAGGAAAGAAGAGTGCTTGCTCTGGAGGGGAACTTGAATCCTTGTGCCAGTTCCCCGAGGCCAGGTGCTGTTGCGGGAGGCCGCTTCTGAGTAGAGGAGAAAGTTGCCTGTTGAGCATTCAGCCGGCACCAAGGCAGGCAGGTGGTTTTAAGAGAAAATCTTCTCAAGGCAGATGAGCCCTTGTCTTTACAATCAACATATTTAATTTTAGTGGCAAATTTATCCTAATTACATTAATAATGGACCCCTTTACTCTTGTAGGATATAAATTGGACATAATAGTATTTAGTTCATAGGGTTGTGATGGGAATTTAATGAGATTATGTGGGTTATATCTCTCTACATTGACTTAGAAATTATTTTCTCAGAAATTAAAACAGGATAATTTATTAATATATTTAAAACCAATAATTATAAGCCTGTTGCATGTAAACAGTGATAATATCTATTTCTTTATGGAAAATAATTATATCTTTTGAAACAAAAACAATCAGTGATGAGTGACTATTATGTTTTTGTGATGTCTAGCTTAACAGGAGACAGCTGGATTCTTATAGCTGCCCCTGCCTTTAATCTGCCATGATATCTGTTCTGGCTGAAGTATACGGAGAAAATTCAACCCCATATGGATGAGTAGTTGGAAAAGGGAGAGTTAATAACCTTTTCCTGTGATTGTGGATGTTTTCCTTATCTGTACCAAAACTAGACAAGTGATAGCTTTTTAATGATTAATTGCAACATGAAATCTGAAACCACATTAACAAACTTTTAAAACTCTTTTATATTAAAATTCGTTTGTCATTCTTACTCTTTGAATTCATCTTGTCTCCCTGCAATTATACAATTTATAACATCAAGCATTTGTCATTTAGAAAATTTGTTCCACCGAATTGTGCAGATCTTCCAAATATTGACATATATCATGAATTTTTATCATTAAAAAATCACATTCCTTAATATCCCCATTGATGTTATCAGAAAACACTTTAAGTATCTGAAATCTGTCAAGTGTGCAGAGGCAGATATACATTTTCCGAAATTCAGATTTTCACTCTAGACCTCGAATTGTGTTCTTGGCAAGAGATGGTGTCAGTTGTGTTCCTTGAGGTGATGGGATCCCTGTATTCATTTCTGAGAAAATACCACCCATAAACTCAAGTCTGGATTCCCTTAGATTGTCCATTATCTTTCTTCCACTAAAAACCGTCTCATTGGCCAGGCGTGGTGGTTCACACCTGTAATCCCAGCACTTTGGGAGCCCAAGGCGGGCGGATCCCCTGAGGTCAGGAGTTCAAGACCAGCCTGGCCAACATGGTGAAACCCCATCTCTATGAAAATACAAATATTAGGCGGGCATGGTGGCGGGTGCCTGTAATCCCAGCTACTCAGGAGGCTGAGGCAGGAGAATCACTTAAACCTGGGAGGTGGAGCTTGCGGTGACCCGAGATTGCGCCTCTGCACTCCGGCCTGGGCAACAGAGCAAAACTCTGTCTCAAAAACAAACAAACAAACAAAAAACCCAGACTGTCCCATGAGTAAAGCTTTTCTCTGAGATGACCACAAACTTCCATCTGCAGCAGACGTGCTCTTTGTGCCCTTCCAGTTTGTGATAAAGAGTTTTGGAAAAACACGCATTGAAGAGTTGAGGTTTAATACAATTCACAATTTATGCTGCCTCTTCAGGGACAGTCTTTAACGAAAGTGGCAGTTCTTTCACAGGTGAGTCTGTGGGGGCCAAGAGGACAATGATCACTGCTGCAGGTCAGTGCCACGCTTCATATCATGCTAAAGAATGAGCAGTTCTACCCGTCATTTCTTTGGAACCATTAGTACAAATATCAACACAATAAGAAGGATAAATAACATCTTAATATTCTGATGAAAATAGTTTTGATCTTGTGGACTCACAAGTCCCTTCCAGGGACTCTCAGGTGTCTGCAGCCCACACTTTGAGAACTGATGGATTACGGTAACAAAGAAGGAGGCAAATAAATGATTCTGGGTGTGTTTGGGAGCCCATAGGACTTGCTGATGAACGTGAACGTGAGAGCAAGAGACGCATATATTTATGGACCATTTTCATCTAATTAAAATAGCATATGACTCTAATTGTCTTCCAGGTCTGTACATCTTCAGAGTAGAAACCTCTGAGATGTGAGCTTTCAGTAGAGCCCTCCACATGCCAAGTGCGTGGAAGCTAACTTCAAAGTCTCTGTGAAGAAACCCTTTGTTAAGGATTTTAGATGAAATCTTCTCATTGTCTTTCATTTAAGCTGTGTCTAATTAGACCCTCCTCGTCTCTGGGCAACACACTGGATTCTTGCACCACCACCACCTGGTCTCATAATAGTCGATTGCTATAAAACCATGACAGCTGCGTAGGCCTGGGGCACTTTCACGGTACTGTAGCCGAGTGCTGGTGCTCCTAATTGCTGGAGACCTTGAGTGCAGTTAAACTCTCTGCTGGTTGCATTTATAGTAAAAATCTGCAAGGAAAACAAATTACACTAAACCTAGGCAGTGTCTCATTTGTCGTTCTGCTTATTTTGTTTATAATGTTCTCTTAAAAAAAAATCCTTGTTTTTAGCTGGAAAGCAGTAGGATTTGGCAGAAACAAGGAGCTTCCCAGCCTCTGACAAGGCTCTCCGCTTCGCCTCCTGCTCTGGCAGGCATTGCTCAGTGATCACTGGAGTGTCTACCTCAGTCCTGGCCTTGGCTCAACATTACAGAGGAGGGCCCTGTCAAATAAAACTCAAACTGTGCAAAAGTCATCCACAGAGGGCTACGTGTGGAAGCCAATGAACCACCTGGGAAGTTTTTACATAAAACAGACCATGGACTTTGGTAGCTTGGCCCAGGGTAGGCCACAGTGAAATCTGGTCCATAAGGGACCTAGAGACATTGAAATCACCCCAAGGTGATTTGCTAAGATTGTAAATCCAAGCTAAATGCACTTGAAATAAAGAATATATAAAATAAAAGTAAGCCTTCTGAGTCTAGTTATTGACTAATTTTAATTACTTACACAAAAGACAATTGCTGAGGTACTTGATTGTCTATGAACTAAATGTGCGAAAAAAGAGATGCTTAACAGATGGCAATGTTAAGAAATTCCTGGTTTTAAATCTGTACAGATGTATTAGGTTTGAACAAACACCACATTTTTCTGACCCTTCGGAGCTCTACACATCATAAAATGCCAGCCGATACTCAGGTACTAATTACAAAAACAATGCCATGTACGAAAAAACAAAGTTTGTGCAAAAAGCAGTCTTTTCTAATTTCCCAGGAATCTCGATGTTCTTCAACTACGTCTATTACCTTAACTTTACAACATGTGAAATATGGATAATACATTTTTGTGGGACTTTTTAATCCTAGAAAAATCCTTCACCTTTATTGGTGCCATTGTGTGTAAGGTTAGATTCTTTAGCTTAATATTGATGTCTGTAAATCCACCAGCATTAGCAGAAACTCTGAGTACTCTGAACTATCACTGCAGACACCCAATTCTTATGAACCGCCTCTGCGGAATGTTTCTAGTTGGCCTATCATAATTGGTGTGGGTAAAGGTAGCCAGCATAAATTAGAGAGGAATTCAAGTCTTATATAGAAGTTAACCGTCAATTATACCTATAACTGGAGAATGGTAACTGTGTACATATAAAAGTCCAGGAGATGTTCACCATTTATCCTGCCTGGGTACAGAGAGCATTTCTGGAAATCATTATCTTGAAGGCACGAGATAGTAATAAATTACCTCTAGTAGTATGGAAACCATTGCAGTGTTAAAAAGACTACAAGACTTGGTCTCATGCACTAAGCTGATTGGCATAAACATGATAGCCCTCTTCTTATGGTAAGAGACAGAAATGTATTTCAAACTTCTTGATAACAGAGTATAAGTCAAAATTGTTCTTAGTTCATCGAATGCCATTACAAACTTGGCCATCACAGGTTCTTTCTCAACTATCTACAAAACATGAATTTTTATGTAGCATTTTGTCTAACATGGAATTAAATTATTTTCAGTTGAATTTGAGAAATTTTTAAGCAAAACCATTATGGAATCATGATCAAACTTCCTCAGCCACAATCAAGCTGAATGAGAACTTGAAGAATAATCTGGAATAGATAGTTCTTGAAAACAGTAATACTACTAATAATATAATAACAATATTAATAATTAACATTGTTGTTATAAAATTACAAACAGATTTTTCATGCTTATTATGTCATTTCATGGTCAATACTAAAATCCAGTTTTGTTGGTCTATTAGTGAGATAATGTTCTATTAATGAGATAATATTCTGCTATGGTTTGAGTTTGTCCCACCAAAACTTATGTTAATATGTGTCCCTAATGTGGGATGGCGTTGGAGGTGGGGCCCAGTGGAAGGTGTTTGGGTCATGGGGGTGGATCCCTCATAAATGGCTTGGTGCTATTCTCTTGGTAGTGAGTTCTGGTGAGGTTGATTAGTTGTGGTAGGAATGGATTAGTTCCCATGAAAGCAGGTTGTTATAAGGCCAGTATGCCCTTGGGATCTGTCTCTACATGTATTTGGCTCCTCTCTGGCCTTCTTTGCCTTGTAGGATTGTGTTAGTCTGTTCTCACACTGCTAATAAAGACATACCTGAGACTGGGTAATTTATAAAGGAAAGAGGTTTAATGAACTCACAGTTCCACATGGCTGGGGAGGCCTCACTATCACGGTGGAAGGCAAAGGAGAGGCAAAGGCATGTTTTACATGGTGGCAGGCAAGACTGCATATGCAGAGGAACTTCTTTTTATAAAACCATCAGATGTCATGAGACTTATTCACTATCATGAGAACAGTGTGGGAGAAACCACCCCAACGATTCAATTATCTCCACCTGGACCTGCCCTTGACACGTTGGGATTATTACAATTCAAGGTGAGATATTTTTTATGTTGGTTTTGTCATTTCATTTTTTTTTTAAATTCCAGAAGTTTTTGGGGAACAGGTGGTATTTGGTTACATGAGTAAGTTCTTTGAGTAGTGATTTGTGAGATTTTGGTGTATGCATCACCCAAGCAATACACACTGAACCCAATTTGGAGTCTTTTATCCCTCGTCCCCTTCCTACCCTCTCCCCTTGAGTCCCAAAGTCCATTGTATCATTCTGATGCCTCTGTATCCTCTTAGCTTAGCTCCTTCTTATGAGAACATAAGATGTTTGGTTTTCCATTCCTGAGTTACTTCACTTAGAATAATGGTCTCCAGCCCCATTCATGTTGCTGTGAATGCCATGTCATTAATTCATTCCTTTTTATGGCTGAGTAGTATTCATATATATATATATCCCAGTTTCTTTATCCATTCATTGATTGATGGGCATCTGGGCTGGATCCACATTTTTGCAATTGCAAATGGTGCTGCTATAAATATGTGTGGACAAGTATCTTTTTCACATAATAACTTATTTTCCTCTGGGTAGATACACAGTAGTGGGATTGCTGGATCAAATAGTAGTTCTCTTTTTGGCCGGGCGCCATGGTTCACACCTGTAGTCCCAGCACTTTGGGAGGCTGAGGCAGGCAGATCACTTGAGGTCAGGAGTTCAAGACCAGCCTGGCCAACATGGTGAAACCCTGTCTCTACCAAAAATACAAAAATTAGCCAGGCATGGTGGTATATGCCTGTAGTCCCAGCTACTTGGGGGGCTGAGACAGGAGAATCACTTGAACCTGGGAGGTGGAGGTGGAGGTTCAGTGAGCTGAGATTGTGCCATTGCACTCCAGCCTGGGCAACAGAGCGAGAATCTGTCTCAAGCAAAACAAAACAAAACAAAAAACAAATAGTAGTTCTACTTTTAGTTCTTTGAGGCATCTCCACACTGTTTTCCATAGTGGCTGTACTAGTTTACATTCCCAGCAGCAGTGTAGAAGTGCAAAACCCCCTCTTTTCTTTGTGAATTACCCAGCCTCAGGTATTCCTTTATAGCAGCACAAAATGGACTAAGAAAATTGTCTTGCAGAGACAACTCGGCATATAGTCATGAGTCATTTAACAACAGGCATAGTCCTAAGAAATGCATTGTTGTGTGATCTCATCTTTCTGCAAACACCATAGAGTATACTCACACAAGCCTACATGATACAGCCTGCTACACATCCAGGCTATATGGTATAGTCAATTGCTCCTAGGCTACAAACAGCATGTTACTATACTGAATACTGTAGGCACTTGTAACACAATGATAAGTATTGGTGTATCTAAACATAGAAAAGGTACAGTAAAAATATGGTGTAAGAGATAAAAAATGATAGAGCTGTCTAGGGCATTTACCATGAATGAAGCTTGCAGGACTGGAAGTTGCTCTGAGTGGGTCAGTAAGTGAGGAGTGAGTGAATGTGGAGGCCTAGGACTTTATTATACATTCCTGTAGCCTTTAAAACACTGCACACTTAGGCTACACTAAATGTATTTAAAACAGCTTTTTTCTTCAATAATAAATGCACCTCATTTTTCTATATAACTACTTTATACATTTTTTAGTTTTTAAAAAACAGTTGGCTCTTTTGTAATAACATCACTTAAAACACAAACATATAGCTGTAAAAATATATTTTCTTTATATTTTTATCCTATAAGCTTTTACTATTTTTAAATTTTTTTACTTTTAAACTTTTTTGTTGAAAGCTAAGACAAATACACACATTAGCCTAGGCCTACATAGATCAGGATCATCAGTATCACTGTCTTCCACCTCCACATCTTGTCCCATAGGAAGCTCTTCAGGGGCAATAACACACATGGAGCTGTCATGACAACATCTTCTTCCAGACACCTCCTGAAGGACCTGCAGGAGGAGCTTCTTAAGGAGGTATCACTCTTTTCAGAAATATGTCCATGGCAAACCAACATATGTTTGCTCCCCTCCTCCTCCTCCTCCTCCTCCTCCCCTCCCCCCTCCCCTCCCCTCCCCTCCCCTCCCCTCCTCTTCTCTTCTCTATGGAGTCTTGCTCTGTCACCCAGGCTAGAGAACAGTGGCGTGGTCTTGGTTCACTGCAACCTCCGCCTCCTAGGTTCAACCAATTTTCCTGCCTCAGCCTCCTGAGTAGCGGGGATTACAGGCGTGTGCCACCATGCCGGCTACTTTTGTATTTTTAGTAGAGAAGGAGTTTCACCATATTGGCCAACCTGGTCTTGAACTCTTGACCTCAGGTGATCCACCTGCCTCAGCCTCCTGAAGTGCTGGGATTACAGGCATGAGCTGCAGTGCCCGGCCTGTTTCTTTATCATAGATTTGGATGTGCAATACATTGCACTATGATGTTATAATAGCTACGATGTCACCAGGCCATAGGTTTTCAGCTCTATTGTAATCTTATGGGACCACTGTTGTATGTGTGGTCCATCAATGACAAAAAGTCTTTATGGGGAGCATGATAATTTTGTTTTTAAGTTACTATGCATTAGATAGCGGATCTTTTTGACTCCTGTATAAATTCTTTGGAGGAAAGACTTCTAAATATGTATTATTGCATTGTTGTCCTTCAGCACTCAGCAAAATGCTCATGATCATAGGAAAATGACAACTCTTTTGCCGCTCCATTTCCTTATTTGAAAGAGGAAGAGGTCAAATCAGTGCTTACTCAGCACCCCCAGCCCATCTAAAGCTGGAGAGAGTGTGATTCTGCCAGGTACTTGTTAGTTGCTTATCTGATTAATGAGGTTGAGGGAAAGCACATGGTAATTACACGTTCCATTAGCAACATTAATGCTACTTATATGTCATTACTACCTAATATTCTCTGTCTCCAATCTCTTTGAAATTCTTCACATTTTTTAAAAATTTGGATAAGATGTCATTGTTCTTTTAGAATTATAATTCTCTACTTGGCGACTTCTACTCACAAACATTGACTGAAAGAGGTCTTAAAAACTGTGCTAGTTTTTCAAATGCCTCTGCAGAAGTGCAGGTTCTCTGCTGACTTTAATTCATTAATGTAATTATAGTTCAGTAAAGCACAGTGGCTGGGTGATACTGACGCACTTCTGTTCTGACTTCCGCTGCAATGCTCCTCTGGACCCTACTCAATCTGCCCACTTTTATCACAGGCTTGCTTTTTCCAAACAGTGATATAGAGTAGTCAGTACAATCAATCATATACAATGGATTACAGAATTACATACTGTAAAATACATAATATTTTAATAAATTACAATAGATAATTCGGTATATAAATAATATGCAATAGAATAGCAGCATTCAATAGCACCTGCAGTCATACAGTGCATTCTGAATTATCTCAGATGCTAAGATTAGAAGTGGCTCTGCCAAGTTAAAAATCTAGTAGCATAAAAATTGAAGTTATCAGTAAGGGGCCACTCAAATGCCTGATTTGGGGAGGTGGTGGTTGAAACGCCCATACAAAATACGAACCCTGTTTATCATTGCATCATGAATCTACTTTCTGGACTCCCTAGGAGTTTTAAATAAAACCCAGATTCCCTGGAGAGAAGTCTGTGTCTACTGACTAATCCTAAATTGTCGGGGATTAGGCTCTTGGGTAGTTGATAGCTGAGAGCAAGAACCTGAGAATGGCAATGAAGGGCCTGCTTTTCCTCGCACCCCAGATCTCACACTCACCGAGGCCTGTGCAATGCAGTAAGGAGGGAAGGAGGCAGAAGGGGAGGCCTGCTGGGGGCGGCAGCAGGAGTGTCTGCACCTGACACCTGGCTAGAAGGTGGGGCGCACTTTCCCACTGACACTGTAACATCAATGGTGGTTAATTCTGCAGAGCAATTAGAATGAGAGGCCCGCTCCCATATTAGTTAGATAGGGCTTGGTCAGGTGGGCTTTTAAAGAAATAATGTTATCATCAGCAGTAGTCTGGCCTTAACAGAGAACAGGTGGAAAACTCCCCAGGTGCCCCTTCCTCCATTATTTGGTATTATCTTAAGTCAGAAGAGCACTTGAGGCTGATCTGAACAATGTTTCCTCCACCCTGTTCATTGCAGCTGCTGTGGGTTTCTGGCGGCATCTCTGCTTTGAGCCAATTCCAGTCATCTGTGAACAAATGTATAAATCGAGCAGGGTTTATAAAAGGTAGGATTCCCAGATCTTCCACGGACTCTGAGTTTGTTCTTTTTGGGTTGTTAGAGGAAGAGACAAGGCCCCTGGACTAAGCAGTGCCCTCCTCCTCCCTGGTGCTAAGTGGATCTCCACAGTCTTGGCTCCCACAAACATGGAAAAGGCTCAGGAAAGCTACTGTGTCTCCAGAGCCTATATGACCAGGACTGTGTCTTGTTTGGTGCCTGTGAGGGACGTGGCACAGAGTCCCCAGTCCCCATGGCAGTGAGAATTCATTTTCAGAATATCTTATTTAATAATTTCTGAAAATTTTGCCATTGAAATGGTCTCTGCTTACCCCTGGGTTCTCCTAGGCCACCCTAGAAATGCAGAACCCACAGTGAGCGGGTGAATGGGTCCCGGCAGGTGTAGCAAGAAGGGAATATTGATGAATCTGTTTCCAGGAAAAAGACATTGCAAAATCTAAACAATCAACTACTCAGCTTAAAAACAACAACAAAAGCTTTTTCCATTTTTGGAGGCTGCCTATGTATCTAGTTCTGAATTTACAGAAACTCCTAGATGCTTCCATTCCTTTTTACTGCCAAGATACTCATAGGAAGTAAATGAGAAAAAAGTTAAACCTTGAGGTGTATGCATTGCCTCAAAGGCTTCTGCATGAACCCCATTGATGGCTGTAGACGCAGGTCTTCACCCACGTCGACTGGACTACACAGTCCTAACGTTCCTGAGCTACAAACCTGTTTGCTTCTTTCTTATCAAAAAAGAAACAAATATTTTGACGATTTGGTGTTACCAGACAATGCTTCCACTCAGTGTCAGGTTTCAGTAAGGCCCTCGGGATTCACGTGTTTATTATTTCTTGTTTTAGTAACTTAAGAACACTCAAAACGTTGAAGACACATAGTAACTTGAATGTTCGTGAGTGTTGCGATGCTCTCTGCTGTGCACAGAGCAGGTCCCTGAGCTAATGACGGAGCCTTGCCAATCCCTCGACACCTGTACCCAATGCCTGTCTGCTTTTAGATCAACTATTCATGTTTATGAATCGGGGAATTCAAGAGTCTTGAAGGGAACCCCTGGACACTGGAAGTCAAGAATCAAATACAGATACTTCTTAATTGGGAAGAATTTGAGGGTTTTAGCTTCATCATTTAATACATTGAAGCCAAGAATCCTGACATTTCTGAGTTTTGCCAGCATTACATCTGCAGTCAATCACACATTTTGAAAGCTCTGTGGCGTTGAAAAGATGATACTGGGGCCTGTGGTTAGGTGGGGGGAGGGGGAGGGATAGCATTAGGAGATATACCTAATGTAAATGACGAGTTAGTGGGTGCAGCAAAGCAACATGGCACATGGATACATATGTAACAAACCTGTACGTTGTGCACATGTACCTTAGAACTTAAAGTATAATTAAAAAAAAAAAAGATGATACCTCGACATGTTCTTTAATCTGCCTGCTACCCAGACTTGTGGCTTATTCCCCATTCAGATAAGAAATTATTATGTTAATTGAGCTGCTCTATGCTGAGAATGGTACAGGGTTATGATTTAGTCACTTTTTCATTTTAATTACTTGAGGCTTAAACCTTAACCATGGCAATGACTTTCTTGCCTCTTTCCAGTGGCAATCTGGGCAGCTTCACGTCTCCCACGTGATGAGAACCAGGGACGCTGGTCAACACCCAGACTCTCATCTGCCACGAACAGAGTTTGTCTCTCCGTTCAGTGCTGCCGGGGACCCAGGCACCAGGACTCCCTACCCCTCCATGGGAGAGGCTCAAGCCAGTAGAGCTTCACGCCAAGAACATCTGAAACAGAGGCTATCCCACTTTTCCAGGCTTACTTTTAGTAATTTCTGTAGGTTCCTCGTAAAGTTAGTTGCATTTGCAGCGTCTCCTGTCATTCTGTGGTATTGCTTGATATCCCTCATTATAATCAGCGGCCGGTCTGCAATTATGTCAGGTTTGTAATGTCTTTGTTGACACAGTCACTTGTTGCTGAACAGTTTGGCCAGTTTTATTATTGACAGGATCATGGTTTGAGGCAGTAGTAAGAAATCACAAGTTCTTGTTTGAAAAAGTTAAAAAATGTACTCGAAATAATTGTTATTATTGAAAATCAAATAATTACTTTCTACCTAAAGCATGGGTGCGTTTTTCAAAACATAATCCATTGTGTCTTCTATTTTTAAAGGGCAGGTGAGAAGTTGCCCTCAGATAATAGTGAGTAATATATTACAAGCACCAATGCAGTAGTTTCTTTTATGATGTTAGGTCTTTTGGGAAGTTGAGTCTTTCTAGAAAGGATTTAAATCATGTAACTTTGTAGCAGGAGAAAGTTCATGTGACCTCAAAACCCCTGGGCGTGCACCAGCTCTGTGCAGCTGCCCCTGTGCAGGGGTACATGTGTCCAGCCTGCTATTATTACTTCTCTGCTTCCTCAACCACTTTTTTTTTTTTTTACATTTTAATTCTTTAATTCTTGTGGGTACATAGTAGGTGTATGCACTTATGGGTACATAGTAGGTGTATGCACTTATGGGTACACAGTAGGTGTATGCACTTATGGGTACACAGTAGGTGTATGCACTTATGGGGTACTTGAGATTTTTTGATACGGGCATGCAACATGTAATAATCACCTCCCAGAGAATGGGGTATCCATTCTCTAAGCAGTTATCCTTTGTGTTACAAACAATTCAGTTATACTCTTTTAGTTATGTTTAAATGTACAATTAAATTATTATTGACTGGAGTTGACCACTCATTAATTCTGTTACCAAGACAAGTAACTTGGATGTTAAAAGACAAATGGAGGCGATAGGCCGGGTGCAGTGGCTCACGCCTGTAATCCCAGCACTTTGGGAGGGCGAGGCGGGTGGATCATTAGGTCAGGAGATCGAGACCATCCTGGCTAACACGGTGAAACCCCGTCTCTGCTAAAAGCACAAAAAATTAGTGGTGGCAGGCGCCTTTTTTCCCAGCTACTGGGGAGGCTGAGGCAGGAGAATGGTGTGAACCTGGGAGGCGGAGCTTGCAGTGAGCCGAGATTGCGCTACTGCACTCCAGCCTGTGAGACAGAGCGAGACTCCGTCTCAAAAAAAACAACAAGAAAAGACAAATGGAGGCGATAGAATTCTACACTTCAGCCTTTGCTTAGCATTCAGCTAAGGAAAAATACCCAGAGAACCCTTATTTCCTGGTTCCACGTGACTTGAGAGCTACCTTGATTGACAGAGCATCTCCTGGAGCAGCTGGCGAGCAGCAGTGAGTCCGTGTCTTCCTAGGAGTCCTCTCTATTTTTGCTCCACCTCCCTGCAAACCCCAAGGTCAATGAGAGAGTTGAATATAGATTTAAACAGGCATAGGCACACAAATGCATCCTTTCTCAGTCACCAAAGAAAGACAATAAGCATGCATTTTATTTTTTTATTGTTTAAGTACCAGGTTACATGTGCAGGATGTGCAGGTTTGTTAACATAGGTAAACGTGTGCCATGGTGGTTTGCTACACCTATCAACCCATCACCTAGATATTAAGCCCTGCATGCATTAGCTCTTTTTTCTAATGTTCTCCCCGTCACCCTCCCCGGACAGGCCCCAGCATGTGTTGTTCCCCTCCCTGTGTCCATGTGTTCTCATTGTTCAGCTCCCACTTATAAGTGAGAACATGTAGTATCTGATTTTCTGTTCCTTCATTAGTTTGCTGAGGACAATGGCTTCCATCTTCATCCATGTCCCTGCAAAGAACATGATCTCATTTCTTTTTATGGCTGCACAGTATTCCACGGTATATATGTACCATATTTTCTTTATCCAGTCTATGATTGATGGGCATTTGGGTTGATTCCATGTCTTTGGTATTATGAATAATGCTGCAAGGAACATATGCATGCATGTATCTTTATGATAGAATCATTTATATTCCTTTCGGTATATACCCAGTTATGGGATTACTGGGTCAAATGACATTTCCAGTTCTAAATCTCTGAGGAATCATCACACTGTCTTCCACAATGGTTGAACTAATTTACATTCCAAAATTCTTCAATTTTTAAATGTCCTTTCATCAACCGAGTTTTGCATGGGAAGGTGCTGTGGGACTCACTCTGAAGTGGCCCGGTGTGGTGGCTGATGGACATACGAGTTGCCCCGGAGCAGTGCTGGCGCCTGGGTAGCCTCTTCACTTTTTTTTTTTTTTTTTTTTTGAGATGGAGTCTTGCTGTGTCGCCCAGGCTGGAGTGCAGTGGCGCGATTTCGGCTCAATGCAGGCTCCGCTCCCCTGGTTCAGGCCATTCTCCTGCCTCAGCCTCCCGAGTAGCTGGGACTACAGGTGCCCGCCACCTTGCCTGGCTAATTTTTTGTATTTATAGTAGAGATGGGGTTTCACCGTGTTAGCCAGGATGGTCTCAATCTCCTGACCTTGTGATCCACCCGCCTCGGCCTCCCAAAGTGCTGGGATTACAGGCATGAGCCACCGCGCCCGGCCCGCCTCTTCAGTTTTAATGGAGATTAAAATTGACAACAAACATGTAAGTAATTGTTGTCAAATATGTCCACATTTGTGCGTAAGCATTCAATTATTTTTCTACCAAGACCTCGCAGAAGTGATGCTTGGGGATAGAGACAGCTCGAGGGGGAAGAACTTCAGGGTTCCTGGTGTTTGTTAGTTGTCATTTCATTATTCAATGTGATAGGGTGAAAAGGAAGGTAAGGTATGAGCAAACCTGAAAATGGTGAAGGCTGACATTTCACCCTTATAGAAGTCACAAAATAGAATTTTAACACATGGTGCTTGATTTAAAAATTAAACAATCTTCATGCTGAATACACTTAACAGATATATTATGCGAAACTTGACAAACAATGCCACTCTCATTTGGGGTCTGCTGTGTATTCCAGTAATCATACAATAACACAGACCACCACACTAACCACTTGCAGACCTTCAAGACATGGTTCAGATCCCATTACAGTTGTGGTCTTGTCTCATCTTGAGGCTAAGTCCTGTCCGTTTTTAATTTTCTTTTCTTTCTCTCTCTCTCTTTTTTGAGACAGTGTCTCGGTCACCAGGCTGGACTACGGTGGTGCAATCATGGCTCATTGCAGCCTCGACCCCCTGAACTCAAGCACTCCTCCCACCTCAGCCTCCAGAGCAGCTGAGGCTACAGGTATGTACTACCACACCAAGCTAATTTTTTATTTTTTGTAAAGATGGGGTCTCACTGTATTCCCAGGTTAGACTCCAACTCCTGGGCTTAAGAGATCCTTCTTCCAAAGTGTTGAGGTTGAAGGTGTGGAGCCATCAGGCCCAGTTCAATTTTTAATTTTCTGTGATAAGAAAGAACAGTTAATGCCATTCAATTGTTTTGAAGTGATTTTTTGAAAAGCTGACATCGAGTGTTCTCCAAGGTCTTGCCTGTGTGCTTAGAGATTTATGAGCGTGGTCTCATGTAATCCTTGTCACTAGCCCATCTCAGCCAGGAGGGGAGTGGTGGCAACTTCCTCCTGTGTCTGAAAGCCTGTTAAATGGGGGAGTTGGATTTGAAAACTTGGGGGAAAGAATGTCAGGGTTGGCCACGCCCTGGGTCCGGCAGTGGGGTGTTGGCGTGAGCAGTCGTTGTGTTTCCTTCCTTAATCAGATCAGCTCAGGGCTAGGCCTGTGGATTGTGAGGATGTCGGGAAACCTAGATGTGACCCGCTCTGCCAGAGGCCGCCTGCCTGTGGAGCCTGTGGGAGCACACGGCTTCCTGACTCAAGGTTCCTAATCCCCTGTGAATCACCCTGGAACAGGCCTGAGGTCCTTGACCACGCACACCACAGCGATGGTTACGGGCAGGCCAGCCCTCTCACTCCCCACGCATGGAGGTCCCAGCGAGGTCGGAAAGGTCTGTGCAGGGGGCCCCTGCCCTGCGCTGTGCCCAGCCAACTTCTCTATCGGGGGAACCCGCCCCCGATAATTCAAAGTTATTTCACGTAGGTTCTTTTCTATTTCTCTAAGTGTCGGCCGGTCTGAGAAATAAAGGGAAAGAGTACAAGAGAGATTTTAAAGCTGGGTATCCGGGGAAGACATCACATGTCAGCAGGTTCCGTGATGCCCCCCGAGCCATAAAAGCAGCAAGTTGTTATTAGCAGTTTTCAAAGGGGAGGGAGGGTGCGAATAGGGTGCGCGTCACAGAGATGACAGGCTTCAAGGGCGACAAAAGATCACAAGGCAGAAGGTCAGGGCAAGACTAGAACCACCAGTGAACTTCCATGTCCTGCTGTGCACGCATTGTCAGGGGTCAAGAGCAGAGAATTGGTCTGACTAGAATTTGCCAGGTTGGAATTTCCTAATTCTAGCAAGTCTGGGGGCGCTGCAGGAGACTAGGGCGTGTTTCATCCCTATCTACATCTGCATAAGGCAGACACTCCCAGAGCGGCCATTTTAGAGGCCCCCCTGGGAATGCATTCTTTTCCCAGGGCTGTTAATGATTAATATTTCTTACTGGGGAAAGAATTCAGCGATATTTATCTTACCCATTTTCAGTAATAAGAGAAATATGGCTCTGTTCCACGTGGCCCACAGGCAGCCAGACTTTAAGGTTATCTCCCTTGTTCCCTGAACATCACTGTTATCCTGTTCTTTTTTCAAGGTGCCTAGATTTCATATTGTTTAAACAATTTGTGCAGTTAACACAATCATCACAGGGTCCTGAGGTGACATACATCCTCAGCTTACGAAGATGATGGGATTAAGAGATTAAAGTAAAGACAGGCATAGGAAATCACAAGAGTATTGATTGGGGAAGTGATAAATGTCCATGAAATCTTCACAGTTTATGTTCAGAGATTGCAGCAAAGACAGGCATAAGAAATTATAAAAGTATTAATTTGGGAAACTAATAAATGCCCATGAAATCTTCACAATGTATGTTCTTCTGCCATGGCTTCAGCCGGTCCCTCCGTTCGGGGTCCCTGACTTCCGGCAATACTTCTCCATGCCGTCTTGGGTGGAGCACTACCTTTTAGGGCTTGAGTGAGGAATGCATGAGATAACGTGTGTGAAGCATGAGGTAATGTGTGTGAAGCATGAGGTAATGTGTGTGAAGCATGAGGCAATGTGTGTGAAGCATGAGGTAACGTGTGAAGCATGCCTGGCACAAAGAAGTGCTGGCTAATTGTTAGCCATTATGATTGTTAAGTGCAATGAGGCACACAGAGCTCTTAGCACCGTGGCCGTGAAATAGACAGTGCTCTGCAGACATCAGCTCCTTGTAGCTATTGGACGTTGTTTCTTCAGCCTCCCAAGTCAAGGAAAACCAGACAAAATAGCAAGATTGATGTTCAGGTTAATTGACAAGGGAGTTGCTCATAGTCCGTTGGTAAGCAGGGACGATCCTCTGTCCTTAGTAAAATTTAGTGGCTGGTGAAAAAGGGAGGTGTGTCCTTTACAGAAAAGGATGAAAGGCTTTCTTTCTCTTATTACATTCTATATCATTTACTTAAATTTTTTATTCATCTAATCACAGATAAGCATAATTTTGCATAAGGATGTAAAGATAATTAATTTTTTAATGTTTGGTATAGGTTCTTTTTTTACTAGAAATTGTTGCTGAAATAATTATAGACAAGCATGTAGTTTTAAGAAGTTATACAGAGACAGGCCTGTATACTTCACCTACTTTCCCCCAATGGTAACATTTTTCAAAACTATTGTATAATATCAGAACTAGGATATTGACACTGATAGGCTCAAACCATCTTATTCAGACTTCCATAGTGTTGCTTATACTTATGTGTGTGTGAGTGTGTGTGTGTGTGTGTGTACTTAGTTATATCCAATTCTGTCACCTCCACCCCACCATATCAAAATGCTCCAAAGGATCCTGCTGATGGCCCTTTTACAGTCACAGCCATGCCCCTCCCCCCACAACAAATCCATATCCCTGGCAACCACTATTCTGTCCTCCATTTCTAAAATTGTGTCATTTCAAAAATCGTATATGAAAGGAATCATACAGCATGTAATCTTTTCAGATTAGCTTTTTGTTTGAGTATAATTCTTAAGAGACTCATCCAGGTCTGCATGTCCTTTTTATTGCTGAGCAGTATTCCACGATAGGGGCGCACTGCAGCTTGTTCACTACTTACCTGTTGAGATACAACTGGGTTCTCAGTTTGGGGCTATTATGATCAAAACTACTGTGAACATTCATGTACAGTGACATGGTTAGGCTGTGTGTCCCCACCCCAAATCTCATCTGGAATTGTAATCCCCATAATCTCCATGTGTCAAGGGATCAACCAGGTGGAGGGAATTGAATCATGGGGGCTGTTTCTGCCATTCTGTTCTCGTGATAGTGAGTTCTCATGAGATCTGATGGTTTTATAAGAGGCTCTTCCCCCTTCACTTGTCACTTCTCCTTCCTGCTGCCTTGTGAAGAAGGTGCCTTGCTTCCCCTTCACCTTCCGCCATGATTGCAAGTTTCCTGAGGCCTCTCCAGTCATGCTAAACTGTGAGTCAATTAAACCTCTTTCCTTTATGAATTACCCAGTCTCAGGCAGTTCTGTATAGCAGCATGAAAACAAACTAATACATACAGGTATTTGTGTGAAGATAAGTTTTCATTTTTCTGGGATAAATGCCCAAGAGTTCTCAGTCACATGGTGTGCATACTGAGTTTTATATGAAATCACCAAACTGTGTATAGAGTGGCTGAGCCCTGTTGCATTCTTACCAGCAGTATGCCAGTGACCCAGTTCCTCCACATCTTCAACAGCGTTTAGCTTTGTGACTTTTTAAATTTTAGCTTTCTGTTGGTGTAAAGTCATATCTTACTGTAGTTTTATTTGAGTTTTCTTGATGGCTAATGATGTTTGCCACCTGTGTATCCTCTGGTGAAAGATCTGTTCATGTCTTTGCCTATTTTCTAGTTGAATTGTTTGTTTTTCCTGTTAAGGATTGAGTGATCTTAATATTTTCTAGAGACTAGTCCTTTGTTGGATAGGTGGTTTGCAGATATTTTCTTGCAGCCTGTAGTGTTTCTTTTCATCATTTCCGCATGGGCTTTCACAGAGCAAATGGTTTTATTTATTTATTTTATTTTATTTTATTTATTTATTTATTTTTGAGACGGAGTCTCGCTCTGTCACCCAGGCTGGAGTGCAGTGGCACGATCTCGGCTCACTGCAGTCTCCACCTCCTGGGTTCACACCATTCTCCTGCCTCAGCCTCCCGAGTAGATGGGACTACAGGTGCCCACTGCCACGCCTGGCTAATTTTTTTTTTTTGTATTTTTAGTAGAGACGGGGTTTCACTGTGTTAGCCAGGATGGTCTCGATCTCCTGACCTTGTGATCCGCCTGCCTCAGCCTCCCAAAGTGCTGGGATTACAGGCGTGAGCCACCGTGCCTGGCCAAATGGTTTTAATACTTACCAAGAGCCATTTATCAATATTTCCATTTACTGATTCTGCTTTTAATGTCAGATCCAAGACCTTTTTGCCTAGTCTTATGTCCTGAAGGTTTTTCTTTTTGTTTTCTGCAAGTTTAGTGGTTCTCCATTTTACATTAAATTCATCATCCGTTTTGAGTTAATTTTGTGTGTTACGAGGTTTAGGTTGAGGCTCATGTTTGCTGCCTGTGGATGTCCAACTGCTCCAGCATTATATGTTGAAAAGTGAAATGGTCTTTTGGATGTTTCAACTTGGATACTCTACAGTCCTCAGTTATTTACTCAAACCTTAATTTAGTGCTATGAGGGTATTGATTTTTTACTTGTGATGAAAGTCACTTGGCTTTAACTAAGGCATATTATCCTAGGTAATCTAGGTGGATCTGGTTCAATCAGCTGAAAGGCTTTGAAAGCAGAGATGAGGGCTCCCTGGGGAAGAAGAAACCCCACTTATGGGCCAGCACCAGCTCATGCCTACCTATGGATTTTGGACACAACCAGCTAGCTCCCTAATCCCAACTCCTTGCAACAAATGCTTACTAAATATCTCCTACTCCTTCTGCCTCTTTGGTTGAACCCTGCCTGATACAAAAAGAATATTCTCCCTCTGTTGAATTGCTTTTGTACCTTCATCAAAAATCAATTAAACATATTTTTGTGGGTCTTTTTCTAAGTTTTGTGTCCTGTTCCATGGATCTATTGTTTAGCCATCAGTTAACATCACAGTGTCTGGATCACTGTAGCTACATAGTCAGCCTTGATATTGGTAAAGTGATTCCTCCCACTGTGTTCTTCTTTTTCAACATTAGTGTAGCTATCCTGGGTGTCTCTGGATGGGGATGGGGTCTCAGGCCCAGGATGAAGGAGAGTGCTTTCCATGGTCACTGTTTTCATGGCGATCGATCTCATTTGCAGGTGGCACTGGGCTCACTTGATGTTGTCAAGAGGAGCCCCTGATTGATCAGGGGACGAATGTGCCTACTGGGGCTGCCTTTTTTGGGGGGCTGGTGGTTGGTGGGTGGGTGACAGAATCTGGCTTCTGTTTCTTCATCGAGTGGGGTCACAAGACACCTTGCCGCTGTGCTGTCCCAGAAATACAAACTGCTGTGCTGTACGTCTTCCAGTCCCAGAAGTACAAACCACATCGCTTTCCTCTTACCATACATCACAGCTGTCCTTTGATTGTCTATTGCTTTGTTTCCAGGGTTTATAGTTGTGCTTAGTGGGAAAGAGCAGGGAAACAGTTCTATACCACCTTTTTTAGGCTAGAAGTTGAAGCAGGCATTTTTAATACAATTTTTTTCTTTTCCTTTTTCATTTGTCTCTCTTCCCAAACTCCTTCACCCACATCAGAACCTACTCGATTGCCTACGTTTTGACTGAGTGTTCATTCTGTGTTTTGGTATACATGTATAGAATACTGTGTAAACATGCACATACATACAAACACACATGCAGACACATGTACATATACAGGCAAGTGTCTGTTTTTGTTTTACAGGAACAGATTGATTAATCACACGTTTCAACAGCTTTCCACTTAACAATGTTTTACGAAAATCTCCCTAGGGAATATGGTGTAGCTGTAATTTGTTTTTTGGGGGTTGCATAGTTTTTTATGGAGAGGTATAGCCTAGTTTATTCAGTCAGCCTCCTATTGATGGATGGTCTCTTTATTTGCAGCTCTTGTCCATATAAACAATATTGTACACCTTGTACATTTGACATTCTTAGTGATGTAATTTCTTTGGGATAGTTTCCAAGTGTGGGATTTTGGGGTTGAATAATTTATGTATTTTGAATTAAACATCTGTTCCCAACTTGCTTATGAAAGAAGCCACAATACTTCACATTCCTTCACAATGTATGAGAGTAAACCTTTTCCAAGAAAGAGATTTCCTGAAGTCAGAACCTCCCCGTTACCCAGCCTTCCTTTTCTGGCTGCAGCAAAATGCTTTTGTTTGCTGCATTGGTAAATCCCTATGACTATCCAGGTACAGGATGGCACAATAGCAACACAAAATTCCTCCAATGGTGGACACACGTTTATTTCCTCTTGCTTTTGCTCAATCTCTTAATCCTCCTTTCCCTTTGAGCCCTGGGAATAGACCAGCTGTGGGTTACTAATCAGCTTTGCTCCTTACTGCAGAACCACAGAAGTGAACTTATGATCTAATCTTTCATCCTCCATCACAAAGCACTAATTCCAACTCATTTATAAAAGTTCAATGCTAGCTTGTAAAACGTGTGTCCCGTACACCACAGAATTCAGGCAGCTTGGTCTGACTTTGCTACCTCAGATTTTGGATGTAAAAAAATTCACTGTGTCTCTTCTGCTGCCATTTATTGTCATCTTGGGTTAGAATTCTTGCAATTATTTTACGTTTTCGTTTCTAAAATGATGTTCAAGCTTTGAAAGTAAAGAAAAAAGAAAAGAACAAAAAGTCTACTTGAGTTCCCTACTAAAATGGCACAATATTAGGAATAACAGATTTTAAAATTCTCTGGGTAGTGAGCTGTATGAATCTCTCTTTGAAATAACAGATGAAGCCTGTAAGTTCAATTTATTCTGTCTTGGAAAAACAAAGCATGATATTAAAAACAAAACAAACAAGATGCCTTCAAAAGGAGCAGTGGCTATAAATAATTGAGTCAACAATTGAGAAAAAAAATCACCCAAATCACAGCTAGTTTATATTCCAGAATGGATGAAGAAAGGCTTACTAGAAAATGTTGTATTTGAAGTAGAGCCAGGAAGCACAATGTGGGCCTGTTTTAGGGGACAGATTGGCCCAGCGTGGAGCACTTAGACAGAAGACAGCTTGGACAAAGGCTCCAACAGGTGGAAGAGCAGCTCTAAGGGACTGTAAGTGATTTGGCCACTTGGGGCCCAGGGAAGAGAAGAGATGCAAAGACTGGCAAGAGATAAGCCATGGAGCAGTAGTTCATTCACTCATCTGTCCATTCCTTAATTCATTCAGCAGTTACTTGTTGATAGCCTACACTGCGCAAAAAGCTCTTCCCAATCCTGGGAATAGAGTGGTGAGAACAAAAATATAGTATATAGTTATGCTTTAGTGCATGAATTTAAGCATCTTAACTATTTTTTCATAGAAAAAAATCTTCAAATACTCAAAAATGCAAAAATTAAAAAAGATAAAGATTGACATAAGTATTTTTAGAGTATTTACTGGATAGAGTGATGTTTGTTACCTACAGCATATTCATCTTTAGCTATTTTGAATAATTTTGGTGACTAGTCTTATAGTCCATTGGCCAGTTAGATTTTGGGTAGATAAAAAGGACTCAAAGAAGAGTGTGTGGGAAAGAAAGATATAAGCCTTGTCTAGACATGACCTTTTGGACACCAATTCAGTTAATTTGTTGGTCTTCTTTTTTGGACTTCCTAAAATGGGGCTCCCACATTTGAACTCTGGCCTGGAAGTGTCTAACCAATGTCAGAGTTTAAGATGATGATTAACTGTCTTGTTTTAGAGACAACCTTTCTCTGAAAGTGGCCCTCCCTGTGCTGGGTGAGTTTTATAGATAATTTACCTATAGGAATTTGTCCCATGAGTTCTCTTAAGCCGGGAATTTTCTCTGTCTATCTCTATACTGGCAATCTAAAATTCAGGAATTTTCAGTTCTTCTCGGGACGTGTGTCTTGCTGGTTTCTGCCTGTCATCCTAACTTGTTGGATCCTTTTAAATCTTGATTTGCCCATCCAGCAGACCAACTGTCTTTTCCAGCCCTGCCATCCATAGATGCATCTGCTAGGTGTGATTACTGTGCATTGACCTACTATAGGACTAGCAGTGATCAACTGGCAGAACCCTGTGGTCTACATGAGAGTACCCTCCAGAAGGGCATCAGATTCATGCACAGGCCCAGGGAATATGATTATATTACTCATAGAGCCACCTCACTGTGGAAACCTGCTGCTATTATTTATTGTTGATTTATTGAAGATACTACAAGAGACTTATCCTATGCCTTGTGGCAATCCAGTTACAGCATGCTCATGAAATTCCTGGAGCTACCAGCTTGGAAATAATGTCCAAAGGGAACATGCCATTAGTTTAGCAAATATTGTTCTTGAGAAGCCATCACCCTCATCATCATCTTTTTAAACTATTCATCAACTGTATCTTTCATAAATCATTTTTGAATGTTGCTAATGATAAACTATGATAATTCATCTGGAGCTTGCAAGCAATCTTAAAATTGCTCTTGGAAAAAAAAAATCATGACCCGTCTGTTATTTCTTTTAGGATCAGGGGTACATGTGCAGATTTGTTACATAGGTAAGTTGCATGTCACAGGGGTTTGGTGTACAGATTATTTCACTTCCCAGGTAATAAGCATAGTACCTGATAGGTAGTTTTTCAATCCCCTCCCTCCTCCCCCCAACCCCCTTCAGTAGGCCTTGGTGTCTGTTGTTCCCTTCTTTTTGTCTACGTGTATTCAATGTTTAATTCTCACTTATAAGTGAGTATTTGGTTTGCGGTTCCTGCATTGGTTTGTTTAGGATAATGGCTTCCAGCTCGAAAAACATTGCACAAAAAACATTATCTCACTCCTTTTTATGACACCATAGTATTCCATGGTGTCTATATTCCATATTTTCTTTATCTAATCTACTGTTAATAGGCATTTAGGTTGATTCCATGTCTTTGCTATTGTAGATAGTGCTGTGATGAATATATGCATGCATGTGCCTACATGGTAGAACTATTTATATTTCTTTGGGTATATAACCAGTAATGGGATTGCTGAATTGAATGGTAATTCTGCTTTGAGTTCTTTGAGAAACCGCCTAACTACTTTCCACAATGGCTGTACCAATTTACATTCCCACCAGCTGTGTATAAGCATTCCCTTTTCTCTGCAACCTCGCACCTGTTCTTTATTGACTTTTTAATAGCTGTTCTGGGTGGTGTGAATGCTATCCCATTGTGGTTTTGATTCGCATTTCTCTAATGATTAGTGATGTTGAGTATTTTTTCATGTGCTTGTTGGCTGTGTGTATATTTTCTTTTGAAAAGTGTCTGTTCATGTTCTTTGCCCACTTTCTAATGGGGTTGATTGATTTTTGCTTGTTGTTCTGTTTTAGTTCCGTATACATTCTGGATATTAGGCCTTTGTCAGATGCATAGTTTGAAAACCTTTTCTTCCATTCTATAGGTTGTCTGTTTATTCTGTTGATAGTTTCTTTTGCTGTGCAGAAGCTCTTTAGTTTAACTGGTCCCATTTGTCAATTTTTGTTTTTGTTACAATTACTTTTGGCATCTTCATCATGAAATTTTTTGCCAGGGTCTATGTCCAGAATGGTATTTTCAAGGTTATCTCCCAGGGTTTTTATAGTTTTAGGTTTTACATAAAAGTCTTTAATCCATCTTGAGTTGATTTTTTTATGGTATAAGAAAGGGGTCCTATTTTAATCTTCTGCATATGGCTAGCCAGTTATTCCAACATCATTTGTTGAATAGGGATTCATTTCCCCATTGCTTGTTTTGGTTGACTTTGTCAAAGGTCAGATGGTTGTAGGTGTGTGGCTTTATTTCTGGGTTCTCTATTCTGATCCATTAGTCTATGTATGTGTTTTTGTACCAATACCATACTGTTTTGGTTACTGTAGCCTTGTAGTACATTTTGAACTTGGGTAACATGATTCTTACAGCTTTGTTCTTTTTGCTTAGGATTGCCTTGGCCATTCAAGCTCTTTTATGGTTCCATATAAATTTTAAGGTAGTTTTTTCTAATTCTATGAAGAATGCCACTGGTAGTTTGACAGAAATGTCATTGAACTTGTAAATTGCTTTGGGCAGTTTGGCCATTTTAATGATACTGATTCTTCCTAACTGTAAGCAGCAGATGTTTTTCCATTTGTTTGTGTCACCTCTGATTTATTTGAGCATAATTCTCATTGTAGAGATCTTTCACCTCCCTGGTTAACAATATTCCTAGGTATTTTGTTATTATTATTTTGGTGGCGATTGTGAATGTGATTCTGTTCTTGATTTGGTTCTCAGCTTGGATGTTGTTGGTGTATAGGAGTGCTGCTGATTTTTGTACATTGATTTTGCTTCCCGAAACTTTGCTGAAGTTGTTTCTCAGATCAAGGAGTTTTTGGCAGAGACTATGAGGATTTTTAGCTATAGAATCATATTGTCTGCAAACAGGGATAGTTTGACTTCCTCTCTTTCTATTTGGATGCCTTCTATTTCTTTCTCTTGCCTGATTGCTCTGGCCAGGATTTCCAGTACTATGGTGAAGAGGAGTGGTGAGAGAGGGCATCCTAGTCTTGTGCCAGTTTTCAAGGGGAATGCTTCCAGCTTTTGCCCATTCCGTATGATGTTGGCTGTGAGTCTGTCACAGATGGCTCTTATTATTTTGAGGAATGTTCCTTCGATGCCTAGCTTGTTGACAGTTTTTAACATGAATGGATGTTAAATTTTATCAAAAGCCTTTTCTGCATATATTGAGATAATCATGTGGGTTTTGTTTTTAGTTCTGTTTATGGGATTAATTACCTTTATTGATTTGCATATGTTAAACCAAACTTACATCCCAGGGATAAAGCCTACCTGATCATGATGGATTAGCTTTTTGATGTGCTGCTGGATTTGGTTTGCAAGTATTTTTTTTTTTTTTTTGAGGATTTTTGCATTGATGTTCATCAAGGATACTGGCCTGAAGTTTTCTTTTTTGGTTGTGTCTCTTCCAGGTTTTGGTATCAGGGTGATGCCAGCCTCATAGAGTGAGTTAAGGAGGAGTCCCTCCTCCTCAATTTCTTGAATAGTTTCAGTTAGAAATGGTAGTTGTTCTCTACATTCCTGGTAGGATTTGGCTGTGAATCCATCTGGTCCTGGGCTTTTTCTGGTTAGTAGGCTTTTTATGACTAATTCAATTTTGGAACTCATTATTGGTGTGTTCGGGGAGCCAATTTATTCCTGATTCAATCTTGGGAGGATGTATGTTCCCAGGAATTTATTCATTTCTTCTAGGTTTTCTAACTGTTGTGCACAGAGGTGTTAATAGCACTCTCTGAGGGTTATTTGTATTTATGCGGGGTTCGTGGTAACATCCCTTTGTCATTTTTGATTGTGCTTATTTGGATATTCTTTCTTATTTTATTAGTCTAGCTAGCGTTCTACCTTATTTATTCTTTCAAATAACAAACTTCTGGATTCATTGATTTTTTGTATGGTTTTTCCTCTTGAGTTCAGCCTGAAAATTCAAAGATTCATGTTTATGGAATAGTTTATGTTCATGGATTCTTTCATTTCCTCCAGTGCAATTTCTCCTTCTCTGCTGTTTTAATGGTCTAAGCAGACTTTGTAAGGAGAAGCTTCCCTAGGCTCTTTCTAGGAGTTTCCAAGCCTAGAAAATATCATACCAATTAAGCAGGCCTTTTCACTTTCATAGACTGTGATACAATTATTTGCATGTTTCCAATTGCTTTTAATAGGCACATCTTCAAAATGATGGCAACTGTGATTTATATACTAAATTCAGCTTAAGAATGGTGCCTTCCCCTGGGGACAATGTTTGGATTAAATTATTTAATCAATCTAGCCAAGTGCCTGGGACCTAGAAATGAAGGAGGACAGGGTTTGGACTCTAGAACCTCTGAGGTTTTAAAGAAGGTGGGGAAGGGAGGGGTGTGGCCAGGGATAAAGGAGAGGCTAGAAAAGTCTCTGTCACGTCCCCTGCTGGCTGGCTGGGGTGGTTTTGTTGATGAATTCTATTTTGTGTTTCAGGAGGGGATCTAATGTTCTCCTCTTTATATAATCACCTCTATTTCTCTTCTCAAGCAGCTTGAATCTTTCACTTACCATGAAAGACTAAATATAAAAATAATACTAATACTTTTTAAACTTTCATACCCTACCAAGCTGTGGAGCTGGGGAAGCCAGGTGCAGCAGGGAGGAGCTGCCAGGTGGGGCCTGAGAAATCTGCTCGGGAGCTGGCTTGCAGATGCCGCCTCAAAGCCAGGAATTTGCTCTTGGTCACTGTGTGGCACATTTATTTTCCTTCTGCATCAATTTTTTCCTAAGATTATGACTGTTTTAGTGAAACAGGCTTTATGACAGAGGAGTTTGAGCCTTAAAAATCTGGAATAACACTGAAATCATAATTATACGGAAAATATATAGACATCTGAGATCCTGCTACGTAGAAAACATCTTCTCTCAAAAAATAATATTACAGATGTGAACTAATCTCTTTTTTTTGTGGTCAATCCATGCTAGAAATACCGATGACAATGGCAGTCATTGTAACAAACACTTATACAGCCCTTTATAAAGGACTCTCATCCTTACCACCTTAGTGGTTACTCTTGAGTTTATACCTGAATAAGTCAAGGAGTGGCACAATTATGCTTCCTTCTCCCAGGTATGCAGAGAGGAAAGGGTGAAGCTTGGACTAAACCAGGTCTATTAATTTCTCAAAGGAAATTACAAAAATTAAAATTTGGGCTGGGGTTATATACACATGAACGATTAATAGGTAGAAAAAGATTCTTCAATAATCAGATATTACTAAGTCTTAGTAGCTTACTTAGTTCACAAGAATAAATTTCTCACTTTAATACTTTTTTTTTGCATCAAATTTCTAGGCACTATTTCTATTTTAAGTTATTCATTCTAGAATCTTTCTAGTTTCCAGAATCAAAGTTTCTCTTTCTAGAATTCCTTATAGGATAAAGCTTATTGCATTCTAAAGACAGTGTTCGAGCTATTAGAATTTAATTTTTAAAGAAATAGCAATAGAATTCAAAAGTTACAAAACACAAACAAAATAAAAACATGATTTACCTCTGGTTGATCTTACCAGTAATATAGTTCCTCTTTTAATTTTATTTTGCCTTGGATATTTCTCATTTATAATTCTGTTGTAGTTTTTATTCTTAAATATCCTTGTCTACGCTGAAAATGTCATATATCCAGAATATCTGACTCAGTTATTATTATTTTTTGTTCTACTGGGACTCTTGTTAAAAAGGGAAATGCATGACAAGTGATAAAAATGGCAGTTGGATGGAACTGTCATTAGAATGTCCTGGTTCTGTGCTTGATGCCACCAGGACACTGTGACCAACGAGGCTGCTCAGGGATCCTTGACATCCCAGAAAAGCCAACGCCACCCCATCGGCTCAGCACACAGTCCCAGGACAACATGCCCCTGGGCCACCCCAGCGGCTCAGCGCACGGTCCCAGGACAGCAACGTCCATGTCCCTGGGGAGCTTGTTGGCAATGCGGAATCCCAGGTCTCCCCCTAGACTCTTGGTGTCATGGGATTCCCGGTGGTCCGTGTGGAATCTGAGGTGAGAGGAGCCTGCCCCTCACTCACTGTCCGCTGGAAGATCCCTCTGCCTCCTCACATACAAATGTGTCTGTCTGCACCCACCACTCTTTCTTCTTCCATCTCTGAAAACAAGGCCCATTGTTACTTATTTTTCATTCTTCCTAAGTCTCCCTTCTAAGGCCTCTTTTAGTTAGAGCACCATATTTGATAATAGCAACAATTTCTGCAACGTGAAGGTGATGAAAAAATCTCTGTCTCCCTTTCTTCCTACTACGTGTGTCACATAACCAATACTGACAGCTTCATCAACGCCTTTCCACTTCTCCCTGGAGTTTTCGTGTGGTTTTTTCTCACCCCACCTACTCATCTTCAATAGTTCTCTGTCCCCTAATGGCTTTGAAATGAATATCTGTCTCTGCAGCTCCAAAGCCAAGACTTTAGGCCACTAGCAGATATTTCTTTTGGATGTTCCTTAGGGCAACTTAAATGCCCATAACTAATGACAGCACTGCATGACCACCCGGCAGACAGCTAAACACTTCTTGAAAATTACGAATGACTTGGACACTCCTTAAAATGACTCCTACAGGGTGCTGCAGTAAAATCTCAGAAACTGTGTTTTACTGCCTAATTTGACCTAATGAGATTCTGCAAGCCGCATGTGACTGGAGAATTCTTCCCTCTCTATTTTACTGACGAACTACAAATTTTGTGTTGCTAGGCTGAGAATATGGGGGCCCCAGGCTTCTGAGTGGCATGGCCAGGGAGTGACAGTGTCTCTCCAAATCATCAGCTTGGGCTGACTTTTTCCGGTTGCCTGAACATCTCAACATCATAGATTTCCCAATACATTTGAGAATTGTATGCTCTAAGTCTATATTGGCACATTAAACCATGTGTTGAACTTACAAGGCTGTTCAGGGCTTTAGATATTACTCATGCTTAAAAGAAAGGAGTTCATGATGAATTGGTTTTTCCATTTTAGCTTTTAGCCTTTAATATGATTCAGAAACAGACAAAACATAATATCCATGGGAACAAGGCAGAGCTTTTTTTTCCCCTTTGTGTTCATTTTCTATTTCTTGCTTCTTAGCCCATATATCATAGAATTAGCTCCAAAGTTCATAGGTATAAATCAGGGCATCTCAACAGCAACACTGTTGGTATTTTGGCTCGATTGTTCCTCGCTAGGCAGCTTGATCATCCTCCTGTCTGTGCACTGTGGAATGCTGGGCAGCATCCCTGGCCTCTACCCACTGGGTTCTGGTAGTGGTTCCCCACACCTCTAGGTTGTGACAATAAAAAGTGCTGCACAATTTCCAAATGTCCCCTTGGAGGAAACTATTGCTTCCAGTTGAGAACCACTCTCATCTAATGATCTTCTCAACTGTTGGAAGAGAAAAAAATCAGCAACTCTTCCCAACTAGGCATGTTTTAAGATCCCAAAACATGGCAAATGGCATCTCTGTACTGTGAACCTGTTGTGTCTGTTACCCCATTGCTGGTGCCATTTCCATGTGGCCGCTCTTGCTAAATCTTTTCTGTGCATATAATTCCCATGTTTGGGTGAGTGGGAAGGGGATAGTCACCTGAGCATGTGGGAGTAGGTGAGGACCTGCCCCAACCCTACTGCCTACCCAACATCCCAGTGCACTCCAAATCCCGGGCCCTTTATGTCTGCCCTTTCTCTGTCATCTAAGTAATTTACCATTTTTGCACCCATTTTTTTTGCCTTCATATTTTGTGATTTGTAAGAACAGATGTCTCCTAGCTTTGTGAAAGGTGAAGTTTGGGTTTATTTTCTTGTTCTGATTGTATTGAGATAATTTTGGAAAAGACAAGGAAAAAATGTTGTTACTATGCCAGATTAAATGGAAGGGCCTGGTACATTTTTGCTGTTGAATTCAGGGAGAACAGCAAGACTCAGGAGACAGGATCCCTCACACCCGGAGCTCCTTTCAGCCCATTAGGGACATGCATGTGTGCTTCTAGATGAATTTATCATTTAAAATGAGAACCTCTGTTTTCCATTAGCTTAAGAGGTTTTACTCAGCACCATATGGGAGTCAATTTAAGGGATGCCCAGATCACTCATAATCTTAGAGAAATAACTTTTAATTAAATTTCAATTAGTTAAACTTAAGTTGTGTTTGCTTGTTTAGAAGGTGTCTTTCCAAAATGAAAATAACGTATTGAAACTCAAACCTGTAAATATTATTCCTTAATATCATTTGTTCAAATTATAAAATCTCAAAGTTAGAGTTTGTTATATCTGGAAGGAATGGGTTAGAGGTCTGTTTCTGTGTCTATTTACTTGTAATTTTGAGGTGAGACAAATTAAATGCACATGGTTGGAAGCAGCGCCATTTGGAATTCAGCACTAGGTTGTATTTGTCATGGGTGCAGATTACTCACAGCGATGAAGCTTTTGCTGAGAGACAAAGGCCTTTTCCTGGTTTCTTTAAGAGTAGACCCTGTGAAACTGTTTTCCTCTCTCACCCTTCCCGCCCTTCCCTGTGCGAGGGTCTTCACAAACATCTGGCCTTGTAGGGTGTGATGACCTGTCTCTATTGGAGAAAGTGGGGCCCCAGATCTGGAGCGGGGCTGGTGGGGACAGTGAGAGACCCTGCAGGCTCACATCCAGATCAGGGTGGGATTTCATACATGCACTGCATTGCAATGCAGAGAGGGGCCCCCTCTGCTGAGCCTCAAATGAGTCAGGATGAACTCATCATTGTAATCAAGGGTCATTCCTGACAGTCACCTCGGAAACACAGGAGGAGACTGGTCTCCCGGGTGGGGAAGAGCAGTGGCCAGGTGTGACTGTGGCACCAATCTCTCTCCATCCTCCTTATGATGGGCACAGGGGCTGAGCCCCCAACGGGCTCTGGGGTGCAGAAACCTCACAAGAGGAACAGAGACAGCTTCTCTGGCCTCCACCCATGCGACACCAGTAGCATCCAGGCATCACTGACAACCCAAATGGCTCCAGACATCGCCAGTGTCCCCCAGGACAGCATTACCCTGTCCATTACCCTGGGTTTAGAGCCACAGGGTCACTCACTGGCTCAGAAAAATAACTATTATTTAAATTAGGGTGGCAAAAGGAACATGTCTCCTGATATTTTATCAAGAATAGCTCTAAAACAATACTAGATATATGTATTTTTAAATCAAAGACTGGCAGCTGGGAGTCCCTGAGCCATGCTGCTGATAGAGGTCTGTTGTGGCTTCATTTTTTCTCTTTTGTGTGTGTGTGACTGTCACTGTTTCTGTTCTGCTCATGGTCTGCATGCTCACGAGCACAGCTTATGCTCTGGCTGGAGAGAAGCGGTTGCCTCATGACTGGGAAGGGGTCTTCCTCTGGGCGACCCCGTCCTCCTACGCATAGCCACGGTGGCCCTGCACCTGCAGGTTGGGGCCGCCTCCTTCTCTGACTGTCCCTTGTTCCTCCCGATGGCTTCTGCATTTCATTTTGCTGATACGAGACCCTGCTGCACCGATCTGCTGTGACAGCCTCCTGCACGGGTTTCTCCAGCTTCCTCACAGCTCTCAGGCCAGAGAGAGCACCCTGACCCCCACAGCCTCCCATGAGGGCCGTGGAGCTGGTGGAGCTGCTGTCCCTGCGGCTGGTTGCTTTCTGGTGGCCGAAGGCTTTCTTCATCTTCAGCTTCATGAGAAACTGGAAGTGGTTGTCAGTAACAATCTTACAAGAGTCGTCATCTGTTTGGATCTTTCTAGATGTTTCTGGCCTTCTCTTTCCGGAGCCTCCTTCCATTCCCGGCAGGTCTTACATCTTCCTGTAAAAGTCTTTCACCTCTAGAAGGACCTTCCTGTCTGGCTCCTTGCCCCCTGCTGTCTGTACCTTCCACAATGAATGGCATCTTCTCCACCCAGCCAAGGCTTTCAACGCGGGACTTACCTGCATCGGTGTCTTCTTCAGAAGGTGGCGAGTGATTTATTCCAGAAGAAACACTGTGAAGATCTTTCCCAGCAGTGGGCTGTCCTCAGAAAGGGCCTCCACCTGGCTCTGTCCACAGCACCAGGTGCTGACGCCTTTCTGGAGCCTCGAGCCTCTGTTTCACTCCAGCCTGCAGCAGACAGCCCTGGATGCCACTGCAGCTTGATGTGGCCACCGCTGGGCTTGCCGAGGGACCTGCACGAGTCCTGGCCTCAGTCCTCATTGTCTGATCACTAAGGTCAGGGCCACTGCTTGCATTTTTCAAATGATTCGAGGCTGAGAGGAAGGGCCTGCGGAATGGGGGTGGTGGTGGAACCTCTTGAGAGCTTGCCTTTGAGGGCGAATGTGATCAATCCCTCCCTTCTGCCTTCTTTACCCCATGCCTGGCAGGGATTCTGGAGGTAGTTATGACCAATATTTACTTCCACTCTCTGTATCGTATCAGAGCAACATAGCACAATAAAACCTTTCACTGTCTCGGAGCCCGTACGCTTGCTGTCATGAGCGTGTATTGGTGGTGCAGACCCGCCTGTCGGCTCTGCAGCCCAACCCAGCCATCGAGCTTCTGAGTTCAGGAACAGCACGTGCAGGAAGGGATGTTCAGTCCTGCCCTGCACTCCGTTATGTCTGCTTCATTAAATTTATTTGCTACATGTTTGCTTCATTAAATTTGTTTACTTAGTGAATGAATTCTAACCAAATGCCTTCATAACTTTCTCAGTAATTCCTGACTTGCCTCATTTGGAAGGGAAAGATGGATATAAACCCAGGCTGTTCATGTTGCTTTATTTGACAGGAATGGCCACTCATGGTAGGGCTTCCAAGGCTGCACGGTGTCTCTCCTGTCTGAGGAACTCAGGCTGAGGACGAGGAGGGCCCGGCTCCCACTGCAACCCAGCACCACCGCAGCTGCAGAGCAGTGACCTATGTCAAGAGCGTTTTGCAACACTAGTGCTTTTCTGTCCTTTAAGAAAAATATGAGCCCTATTGCATACTGGGACTCCAATTTATACTTCTGAAGCCAAAATGATATCTGTGACCCATTTTAAAGTTAAATAAGTTAGTCGATAGATGGGAAGATGCTATGACCATAAGAGCTGATAGTTTCCTGCGGCTTCCCTAAGCCTGCCAGCTCTGGTTTAGAGAACTCACAGGCGCACACATGCAGGCAGGGAGGCTGAGGGTCCACCTGGCTCAGCCTCCACTGGCCGTGGCCGTGCCTAGCCTCTGGAGGGCAATGACTCCCTCGATGTGAGTGAATGAATGAATGATACAGTGTGTGTCCAGCCTGTGATGGGCTTTTATTGTGTGAGTGGAAACTTGGATGAACAGGGCGTTCCTAGCACAACAACATCCATCCGGGCTTCTGAGGGTGGTTTGGAAACAATCCAGTCCCAGACATGCCCTCGCCTTTTTTCAGGTGTGATGGCAGCATCCATCTTTCCCCTCCTGGAAGAGCCTGTTACCATCTGTAGCCTGGACACCTGCAGTAGCTGCCTATCTCTTCTCAGTCCACTCTTCTGGTTGGTTTTCTGTATTGTAGACAGGTGATTTTTCAAAATCGCAAACCTTGAGGGCCCTTTCTCTGCTCACCACCTTCTAGTGGGCTCTCATTGTTCTGAGGGTAAAGAGGGAAACCCCAACAGGACCTGGACGGCCCACTGGAGCTGGCCACCCCTTCCCCCCCAACCTCATGTTGTGAGATTCTCACAGATACACGCTGTTCTCTGAAGTCCTATGCTCCCTCCTGCTGCCCCGTGCTCCCTCCCACAGCACGAGGCTCCCTCCCACTGCTCCGTTCTCCCTCCTGCTGCCCCGTGCTCCCTCCTGCTGCCCTGTGCAGCGTCTTCTGCCAGGAGGAATTCTCTGCTGCTTCCCATCTTCCTCTCCCTCCGCACTCCCCCCTCTCTCTCTCTTTCTGTCTTTCTCTCCTGTTTGTTGGTTTCCATCGCTCTGTTTTTCTGTCTCCATTTCTTGCTCCTTCCCTCTCTGCCTCTCTCCCTCTGTCTCTCCCCCTTCTCTGTCTCTCTGTCCCCTTTCTTCTCTCTCCTCTTTCTCCATTTCTGTTTCTCCATCTCTACTTCTCTTGCTCTCTTCCCCTCCTTTCTGTGTCTTCACCTTTCCTTCTCTCTGGTTCTGAGTTCAGCTCATGGCTGTTCTGGTTTTGGCCTCAACACCATTTCCTCGGAGACAAGCTCCATGAGGCCCAAGGTACTTGCTTATATTCCTTCATGAAACCATGCACTCTTTTTTCTCTTCTTTTCATTCAGTGGGGTCTTGCTCTGTCACCCAGGCTGGAGTGCAGTGGTGTGATCATAGCTCACTGCAGCCTTGAATTCCTGGGCTCTAGCGATTCTCCTATCTCGGCGTCCTGAGTAGCTGGGCCCACAGGTGAGCGCCATCATGCCTGGCTAATTTTTAATTTTAATTTGTAGAGATGGGATCTCCCTATATTGCTCAGGCTGGTCTCAAACTCCTACGCTCAAGTGATCCTCCTGCCTCAGCCTCCTAAAATGCTGGGATTATAGACGTGAGCCAACACAATTGGCCATCATGCACTTTTCAATAGCCAAGTTATAATTTATAATTACAGATTTATTTTGTCATTATTTGACCAATATCTATCCTTCCCCATAGGGCAGAGGCTGCTCACTCTTTTAACAACGAACATTTATTGAACTTCTGCTTGTATCAGGCACGTCTGTGTTGTCCACCACCCATGGTTGGCCATTGAAATTCAGTGAAAGCGAAACAAAGTTAAAAAAACTCAGTTCCTCACTCACACTGTCCACATTTCAAGTATTCAATACCCATGTGGGACTAGTAGACACTGTGTTGAATAATGCAAAGTTATATAACATTTCTATCAGGTGATATTGGTCTAGAATCTGAAGAGTCCACAGTGAATAAGACAAAATGCTGTGTCTGCAGAGTGACCTCTCTGGGTGACGGTCTATTCGTGTCAAGCCTCATAAGGTCTGCCCAGAGCCAAGTGCACCAAGTATTTGTGGAAGAAATTAATTACTAAGAGGTTTCCTGAAAGGGCAACACTAGGGTTATCAAGGACACCCATGTAGAGAATTCATCCTATACATCATGTACATGTAAATGATGTGTGTGAGTATTTAACAAGACTGTCTTACAATATTTACATGCCCGTCTCCTTTCCGTGTTAAGTAGAACAACAAACAGGGAGAATCGGAGGTGGTTCAGCAGCCTCCCCACGCTTCCTGATGTTCAGAGGCAGTCTTTCCTTTTTCCTATAAGTGAAGGTTCATCTCAAGCTTTGATAAATACTATAAAGAATTATTTGATGAAAGGCAAAGGTGAGAATGGAAAATATATGTAGAAAAAGTAAGCAGTAGCCTTTGCTTACTGTTTGATGGTACTTTTTCTTTTCATCATTGCAAATTTGTTTCATGTTTTTAGTGTTTTAAAAGAGAATTGCAGCCACCACTCATACTTTTTTCTATCTGTTTCTTTTTGCTTCACTGATATGAAGAAGTAGATAAAGTAATGATAGCATAATTCAGTCTATTAACATATATAACCTAAAAATGTGGAGATGAGATAGAAAACTTCTTACGAAGTTAATAATTCAGTTGAGTTCTGTGTAGATAAACAGTGGGCTTGTCTATTCCTTTTAGCCCTGTAGCTTGGGGGAGGATACAGTTCTGTTGCTGATTCATCCCGTTCAGCCTGCACAAGCTGTCCCAGAACCACCAGAGAACTTGGACGCCTTTGCCTCCCCCATAGCCAAGGGCCCTGCTGGGAGAAGTGGAGTTGAGTTGGTGTAGAATGTTTCCCCTGGGTGCTCAGGGCATCTATTGAACGGGTTGTGGGCTAGAGGGAGGAAAAGTTCATTCTGGTAAGCTCAGGCCCAGAGGTGTGCAGAGATTTTCCTGTCCATCTCTGGGTTTAGAGGGACAGGAAAGAGCCACAGGGGCTTTGCCGGGGACACTTTTGGACGCTCCTGGCTGGAAGGACCAGGCAGGCAGGGGGAGGGGTGTGAGCAGATGGATGGGAGTGGCCATGGCATGGCCTTCTCTGTGATTTATCCCTCCCTCTCTAACGTTTTTATAAAAAAGAAAGTTTGGCAAAACTAGATGAGCTGAATGCTCCTAACTATTGCTGTTTGTTGAAATGACCTGCGGTGATAGCTAGTCCACATGGGACGAAACCTGCATAGACTGACAGGCTTAGTGATGTATGCCACCAGAAAATGTCCCCAGTTCTTTTGGAAATATTAAAGCTGAAAAGTGAGAAATAAAACAATACCATTCATGAAATAGTAAAAATGAGAAACCCCAGGCTTATTTTCAGTCCTGCCCTGGAAGCCCTGTAATAATTAAGATTTTTCTAGAAAACTCTTGAGAGGTGAAAAGCCCTGGGTGGAAGGACACGCCCTGCTGTATGCTACATGACCTTGGAAGATGCTCGTGAGTCTCTTGATCCTTCTCTGTAAGATGGGGCACACCACACATCTGCACCAGGGGCACGACACAGGGCTCAGGATGAAGCCCTCACACGGCAGGAATTTCAGAAATCCCAGCTGGCAGCAAATTTAGAAGCCCCGAATTACTGATAGCATATTTTCTCTCCTGCCTGAATCCAAAGACTTTGTGAGGTCAGGACCACGCTGGCTGAGTGCCCAGGGTGCTCCAGGGTCGGGGCACGCGCTCAGACACATGCAGAGAACGACTGAAAGTTGAAAGGGGTTCAGTTAACTCCAAGTCCACGCATTCAGCAGACTATGTCCGGGGAGAAACACACCAGAGAGATGCCGACCAAAGACAGCCCTTGCTTCTGCAGCCACTAGTGTTTATTATTATTATTATTTTTAGAAAGAGACGGGGTTTCAGTATGTTGCCCAGGCTGGTCTTGAACTCCTGGGCTCAAGTGATCCTCCCATTTTGGCCTTCCAAAGTGCTGGGATTCCAGGCGTGAGCCACTGTGCCCGGAGGCTGGTTGTTTTTAATGTCCTTACTGAAGTATAAAAACACTGTTTAGTGTTTCTTTATTTTGTTTTTCCTGGCTTTCCTGTACTTGAACTTTTTTTTTTTTTTAAGAATTCCATTTTGATTTATCTAGTGTTTTGGGGTTTATACTTTTTTATAGTTTTTTAAAATGGTAGCTGTAGGTACTTCATTATACACATCCTACGTGGTCTAGTGGTGCTGACATTTTGTTAGTTCTAATACAATGTGGTTACCTAAACTCTCTTTTCATATTTTCCCTCCCCCATATTATATTACAGTTTACAATATTATGTTATAGTTTATAATGTGCTATCATCTTTAATACTTTCTTTACATACATTGAGAACATCAGACAGCATTATCATTTTTGCTTCCAACCATGGAACATAATTTAGAAAACTCAAGAGGAGAAGGAGTCTATTTATTTACCCATATTTTTTACTTTTGCTGTTGTTCTCGCTTTCTTCCTAATATTCCAATATTGCTTCTTTTATAATTTCTCTTTTGTTTAGGAAACTTCCTCCAGCCATGCTTTGAGTAACCCTGCTGGTGGCAGATTCTCTTAGTGTTCCTTCACTGGAGAACGTCTCTATTTATACCCGTCCGTGAACGTCTCTATTTATACCTGTCCATGAGGGACATTTTCCCTGCCATAGACTTTTGGTTGACCGTCCTTTTCTCTCGGTATTTGAGACGCGTGCTACTTCCTTTTGGGTTCCATGGTTTCAAATGGAAAATTTGCATGTCCTACAAGCAATGTGTTTCTCTTTGGCTACTTTGCAGCTATTTTTCTTTGTCTTTAGTTTTTCAGACCTTTGATTATGATGTGTCTTGGTATAAATTTCTTTGGGTTTACCACATTTGGAATTTTCTCAGATTCTTGAATCTTTAGTATATTTCACTAAACTTGGGAAGTTTTCAGCCATTTAAAAAATATACCTTTCCAGTTCCACTTTCTCTCTCTCCTCTGAGGGTGACACAGGCTCCTGACAGTCTATTCTTTCTCCTCGGCCCACTTCCTAGATGCTGCTCTGAGTTGGTGACTTCTGGCCCTCATCCAGTCTTTTGTCCCCTCGCTGTCCTGTTTTGTCCCCTCGCTGTCCACCCATTGAGGTTTTATGTTTGTCTTTTGGTTATTGTGTTTTCTTGCTTTATAATTTCTTTTTTTTTTTTTTTTTTTTCAGACTGAGTCTCACTCTGTCACCCAGCTGGAGTGAGGTGGCGCGATCTCTGCTCACTGCAACCTCTGGCTCCTGGGTTCAAGCGATTCTCCTCCCTTGGCCCCCTGAGTAGCTGGGATTACAAGCGGCCACCACCACGCCAGGCTAATTTTTGTATTTTTAGTTGAGATGGGTTTTACCATGTTGGTCAGGCTGGTCTCGAACTCCTGACCTCAGGTGATCCACCCGCCTTGGCCTCCCAAATTGTTGGGATTACAGGCGTAAGCCACCACACCTGGCCTCATTTGGTTTTTCTTTATTCTTTTGCTAAAATTGTCTAATTTTCCATTTATTCCATGGGAATTCGTACTTGCTGAAGTGTATTTATGATGGTTATGTGAAGATCCTGCTCAGCTAACGATAGCCTCTGACTCATCTCCGTGTTGTCATCCATCGATTTATTTCTCCTTCCAGTTGTGATTATCCTAGTTCTTCGTACACTGAGTGACTTTGGATCGGAGCCTGTACATTTAGGATATCTTATGAGACTCCCGAGCTGCTGGCGTCTTCGTCTGCAGCAGGTGCTGTCCGCTGGGCTGCTGTGTCTGGGCAGGGTACACGTGGCACTACAGCTGCAGCAGAGCCCTGACCGTGCTGAGTGGCTGCAGGCAGGTGGGGTGATGATAACCTTCCCCTGGCCCTTCTAGTGTCTTCAGGTGGATGTGGGGCTTTGGCTACACTCAGCTTCCTTGGGCCCTGCTGACCCCAGGGAGGCTGTGGGGAAGCCGGTGCAATGGCCTGCCTCCCACTGCCAGCTTTAGCCTCAGTGATGCCACACAGGGAGGGGGCTCCCTCCTCAGCCCAGTTGATACTGAGGGGAAAAAGTGGACTCAACCTGCCCCTACCCCTTATCCTTTCTTATGGTGAGGGGCTTGCCAGGGAGGGCACAGGGCAGTGAGCAGCCCCATGTCACACTGCTTTGCTCAGGGTTGTTGCTGCCGGGTGGGGTGGAGTGGGGCTCAGCTCCACAGTGGACCCACTGACATTGCCCTGGATAGGTCAGGGTGCCGCCTGCTTGTGCAGGGGGTGGGATGGAGCCAACTGATGCTCAGCGCCGCCCGAGGCCCTGGCAGGAGTGGGGGTGGGGAGGTGGAAGGTCCAGCCCTCATCGGCCCTGCTAAGAGCCTGGGGATGGGCCTTGTGTGTGTCTCGTGAGTCTTGCTGCGGGGGTTTCCTGTGGTTGGGCTGCTCTGTTCGTGGTCCTCTGGCTGGCGGATGGGGGTGAAGGCACGGTTTTCCTGGAGCTCCTTTTGTGGGTGTCGGCGAGTGGTCCCAGGGTTGGAGCTTCTGCAGAGCCGTGTGGAATCCATGAGGGGTGGTAGGAAGCCCAGGAGCTCAGGTCCACATCCTCCCTGGAGCCCGACTCTCTGGGCACCCTGCCTTCTTCTTCACACCCGTTGGCTGTGCTGTGTCTGGGATTCTTGGTCATGAGAGACAGGACTGGGGAGGAAGGGGAAAGCTACCTGTGATGGGACTGGAAGTCTTTTCCTAAATATGTGTTGAATAGAGAAGTCATTTAAATCCCACCCACTGGTGTCTGGAGGGACTGCTTGTCCTGTGATGGGCTCTCCCTCCCAGGCAGTGAGGAGGCATTGTCCCGGGGAGCAGGGCTGCTGGGTGCTCCTCTCCACCAAATTGAAATGAAAGAAGGTGTGCTCTCCTACTCACCAGAGGCCTTTTTGGTTGACAGCTTGCACCATCTCTATCCCATCTTCATGTAACTCGGAGGCCTGTAACCCTTGGCATCTGGCTGCAGCCTCCTGACATTAGTTCAACAGAGCACAGGCGGATGTTCTGAGCTTCAGGTTTGTCCTCGCCAGGTCCCTTGATTGGAAGTTGGTCTCTGTTGCTGTGCCATGTGGATGACTGCAGTATACATTTAATAATCACAGTCACAAGCTCCTTCATTGCCAGCCCTCAACACACAAAAGTATTCATTTGGGTAACTTTGAACAATGCACATTTTCCTTACTTGCACTTTGGATCACAGGATAAGAAGGGGGAAATGGTAAAAACAAAAACTCACAAACCAAATGAAACATTTATCTCTGGGATCAAGGATGCTTCACGGAAGGGGGACCTGGCGGTCTACAGGTTACAGCTGGAAGTCACTGCCTGCTTTGCTGTGGTGGTATCTTCTAGGATTTGGTCTTTGTGGAAGCCTCCATATTAAAACAAAGGAGAAGAGGTGAATGTTCCGGACTGCATGCCCACATGGAGAATCTGAGGGGAGGAGAAGAATGAAAGACTTCGAATGGGAAATTGCTTTGAAATCTATTTCCCCAAATCTACTTAACCTTAGGCCAGGAGAATATTGTATATCACAAACTAATTTTGCAAATGACATTTCAAAGATCCCTTTTTAACCTAATTTAAGTGCATTCCATTGTGATTCTCTACTAGCTGCTTGTGAATAAAAATCTAATTACTGTAGCTAGACAAAATTCTTCTGGATGGAACAACCTTTCCTTCCTTCTTTCCTTCCTTCCTGGGAATGCCAAAGAACATTGCTTGATCTTTTAGCAAGCAAAGGCCAAGGTACACAATTATTTTGGAGGGCCTGAAAAAGTATTTCTGTTCTTGTACATTTCTGTTGAGCCGTATCTGAATTCATGGGGCCTGCTGCCTCTGTAACAGCTCTGGAATAGTTGTAATACTACAGGGGCCAGTGACTGCGCCTGCATTTTAACTATGGTGCCATCAAGTGGTCATTCTTAACAGAGCTGGGCTCTTTAGTCAAGCTGGTAGTAGAAATTTCCAAGCCCTTCATTAAGAAATTTATATGTTTGGCCGGGTGTGGTGGCTCATGTCTGTAATCTCAGCACTTTGGGAGGCCGAGGTGGGTGAATCACCCAAGGTCAAGAGTTTGAGACCAGCCTGGACAACATGGTGAAACCCCGTCTCTACTATAAATACAAAATTAGCCGGGCATGGTGGCAGGTGCCTATAATGTCAGCTATTTGGGAGGCTGAAGCAGGAGAATCGCTTGAACCCGGGCGGCAGAGGTTGCAGTGAGCCAAGATTGTGCCACTGCACTCCAGCCCGGGTGACACAGCGAGACTCCATTTCAAAAAAAAAAAAAAGAAATTTATATGTTTATTAAAAAATTGAACTGTAACTGGGCATGCTGCATCTTTAATGTATCAGAATTCAAGGTAAATAAACCCCTTTCCAAGCCTTTAAAATCCGTATAAAAATCTAGCCAGAGTTTCTTTTCTCCACCTCCCTGTATGGCTTATTTGCTGTTTGTTTCTTTCCCTCAGGGACCATATTTTCCTGCGACTGGCTCTTGGCTTGGCCCAGTCACTAATTATTTGCCTCAGTGTCTTGCTCTACTTTTCTTGGTCCTCATTATTTGATTTACTCAAATTCTTGGTACCTTGTTTATGGGAAAACCATGAGGAAAGGTTCCAAGACCTCAAGTTTAATTTAGCTCAAAAGTGAAGAGGTTGTTGTGTGTTTCCTTTCCTGTTAAAAGAACAGTCACGTTGACGTCCTCTCTCCTCACATATGACTTCTGCAGAGATTGAAAGGCTGGGTGTAGTGGCTGAAGCCTGTAATCCCAGCACTTTGGGAGGCTGAGGTGGGCAGATTGTTTGAGGTCAGGAGTTTGAGACCAGCCTGGCCAACATGGCGAAACCCTGTCTCTACTAAAAATACAAAAATTAGCTGGGCGTGGTAGCGTGTGCCTGTAGTCCCAGCTACTCAAGAGACTGAGACACAAGAATTGCTTGAACCCAGGAGGTGGAGGTTGCAGTGTGCCGAGATCACGCCACTCCAGCCTGGGAGACAGAGTGAGACTGTCTAAAAAAAAAAAAAAAAAAAAAAGATCCAATCATCTGTCTTTCTTTTCAAGTTTGTCCTCCAAACTAATTGGAAGATTAGTATTTGAAAGGCAATAGAAAATCAGACTGAAATTTCAAATACATAAAAAGGAGTTGTTCCCATTGTCTGTAAGTGTGAAAGCGCCGTAAAGGTAAATGTCACGGTGGAAAAAAGTCCAGAGGCTACAAGGGAACAAGGCCTCCTGCTCGGAGAGCCTCACTCCTGCATGTCAAATTTTCAGGTTAGTTGCTGCGACGATTTCTTGTATTTCTAGACGTTTCCCAGACATACACAAAAATAGTTATGTAATAATTTCTTCCTCCTTTTTAAAAAATCCAAGGCATCAAATTGTGTGCTCTCTTCTGCAACTTGGTTTCTTAACATATTTCTTGGAAATCTTTATAAGCTGTTATTATAGTTCTACTTCATTCTATTGTAATTATTTAAAATTATTAAAATTAAAATACTTGGTAAAAATAAACATGCACTTGCGAACAGAAAGTCACAGTCATGCCACGCCTCCTCAACAACCTACTGGTAACCAGAGGCCATTGCTTTGAGCTCTTTCTATTTTCAATTCTATTGGCAGGAACCTGCAAAACTCTAGCTAATACATTTATATCTTTTTGTTTAAAGTCTGCAGCTTCAGACAATATTCATTAATTCTTTTATATGAAAGATGAATATTTAGCTTGCTTACACTTTTCATATCCTAATATTCAATTACATTTCTTTATTAATTAATATTTTAACTTAAAATATTCTTTATTATTTTATGTTCCGTCAATTTTGTTGTTGTTGTTGTTGTTATCGTTGTTATTGTTGAGATGGAGTCTCACTCTGTCACCCAGGCTGGAGTGCACTGGCACAATCTTGGCTCACTGCAACCTCCATCTCCCAGGTTCAAGTGATTCTTCTGCCTCAGCTGCCCAAGTAGCTGGGACTACAGGCATGCGCCACCACACCTGGCTAATTTTTGTATTTTTTGTAGAGATGGGGTTTCACCATGTTGGCCAGGTTGGTCTCGAACTCCTGACCTCAGGTGATCCGCCCACCTGGGCCTCCCAAAGGGCTGGGATTACAGGCATGAGCCACCATGCCCAGCCCCATCAGTTTTGTATAACAGCTGTTTTGAGGTATAGTTGATATAACATAAAATTCACCCTTTTAAAGGTTACAATTCAGTAGTGTTTAGTTTATTCACAGAGTTGTGCAACCATCACCATGACCCATTTCCAGGACATTTTCACTACTCCCGAAAGAAACTGTGCACCTGAGGCTTCTGTCTTCATCCCGCCTTGCCTAGCCTCTGGCATCCAATAATCATCTTTCTATCTCTATGGATTGGCTTATTCTAGACATTTTTATATAGAGGAAATCATCGTGTGTGTGGTGTTTTGTGCTTTCAGGTTCATTATGTTGCATGTCTCAGTGCTTCATTTCCCTTTATTGCCAAACAACATTCCATTTTATAAATATACAATATTTTGTTGATGCCTTCATCATTTCATAGATACTTGGTGTTTTCCATTTTGGGGTATTTTGAATAATGCTGGTATAAATATTAATGTATAGGTTTTGTGTGGACGTATGTTTTCAATTCTCAATATACATAAGAGTGTAATTGCTGGGTCATGTGGAAACTCTGCATTGAACCTTTCGAATTAAACTTGAGTCACCAAAACAGTTTGGAAAACTGCGAAACTCTCTTCCAAAATGGCTGCACCATTTTCCCTTCCGACCACAGCGTATGAAGGGTTCAGTTCCTCCATATCTTTGTTAACACTTGCTCTCTGCCTTTTTGATTTTAGCCATCCAAGAGTGTGAAGTGGTGCCTCACCACAGTTTTGATTTGTGGTTCCCTGATGGCTGATGACTTTGAGCTTCTTTTTATGCCATTATTGGCTTTTTGTGCACTTTCTTTGAAAAAATGTCTATTTAGAACTTTTCCTTACTTTAAAAATTGTGGTGTCGTGTTGCTGTTAATTTGTAGGCGTTCTTTATATATTCTCCATGCTTGGTATTTATCCGATGTACAATTTGCAAATATTTTCTCCCATTAAATGGGTTCTATTTTCACTTTCTTGGTGTTATCCTTTAAAGCAAAAGTGTCTTTAATCTTGATAAAGTTAAGTTTATCTAATTTTTTCCTTTGGTGTCATTTCTAAGAAACCATTGACTAATACAAGATCATTAAGATTTATTTATCCCTATGTTTTCTCCTAATATTTGTATAGTTTTATTTATTTATTTTTTAATTTTATTTATTTATTTATTTTGAGATGGGGTTTTGTTCTTGTTGCCCAGGCTGGAGTGCAATGGCATGATCTTAGCTTACCTCAACCTCCGCCTCCCTGGTTCAAGTGATTCTCCTACTTCAGCCTCCCAAGTAGCCGGGATTACAGGCATGCACCACTGCACGTGGCTAATTTTGTATTTTTAGGAGAGACAGGGTTTCTCCATGTTAGTCAGGCTGATCTCGAACTCCTGACCTCAGGTGATCCACCCACCTCGGCATCCCAAAGTGCTGGGATTAGAGGTGTGAGCCACCATGCCCGGCCAGTTTTATTTTTACATTTGAGTCTTAGACTTATTTTAAGTTAAGTTTGTATATGCTGTGAGGTAAGGGTCCAATTTCTTTCTTTCTTTTTTTTTTTTTGCATGTGGATATCTGGTTGTCCCAGCACCATTTGTTGAAAAGACTATTTTCTTCCCGTTGAATTATCTTGGCATTTTTGTTAAAAATCAAATGTATGAATTTATTTCTGGAATCTCAGTGCTACTCCATTGATCTATATGCCTCTTCTTATGCGATTTTACTTAATATATTTTGGAGCTATTAATATATCAGGACAGAGAGAGTGTCTTCATTTTCTTTCTAGCTGCATAGAATGTATAGACCTTTACTGAACTGTGTAATTTTACCTCAGCCCGTTTTTGATTGGAAAATTGTTTACAATCCTTTTGCTGCAGTGACTATATATGCACCTTTAAAATTGTGTATATGTGCCCATTTATCTGTAAGATAAAATTCTCATAAGTAGAATTGCTTATCCAATTATGTTTACAAAACAGATATGGTGGAGTTTTCTAGAAAGCTGGTTTGGGTCCAAGGGCCAGTATGGGAATTAGTTTCCAAAGGATGAATAGAAGACCTTTTTTCCTTAATCATCCTCAAACAAAATGAGATCTGCTCACAAAGGGAATAAGATTGGTTTCTGTCCTCCTTTGCCTTTCCCATGTGATACTCCTAAAGGGAAATCTGTGCATACAGAGGTCTCTCCAATTCCAAGTTCACATTTGATGTTTACATTGGACTTCTGATATGGTTTGGCTCTTTGTCCCCACCCAAATCTCATCTTGTAGTTCCCATAAATTCCCACATGTTGTGGGAGGGACCCATTGGGAGATGATTGAATCTCGGGGGAGGGTCTTTCCTGTGCTGTTCTTGTGATAGTGAATGGGTCTCATGAGATCTGATGGTTTTAAAAATGGGAGTTTCTCTGCATAAGTTCTCTCTGTCTGTCACCATGTGAGACATGCCTTTCACCTTCCACCATGATTGTGAGGCCTCCCCAGCCATGTGGAACTGTAAGTCCAATAAACCTCTTTCTTTTGTAAATTTCCCAGTCTTGGGTATGTCTTTATCAGCAGTGTGAAATCAGATTAATACAACTTCTGTTATGGACTGACTGATGTCATTTTCTAATAACAAAATCTGCTTTTTTTCCCTATCAATGAATTAGTGGAGCAGCAGACTGATTAAACATCTTCCCTGAGTTCCACAGTTCCCCTGTACGATTCTCCATTGTTGCCCAGACCTGCAGCCCTGCCATCAGCATTCTTCCTTCTCTCCGATGCGCTGAGCATTTTACGATTTCTCCCGCATTTAATTCTTATAACCATCCCATGATTTTGGTTCTGTTCTCATCTCCAGTTTACAGATGAAGAAACCCAAGCTTGGTGAGGTTCAGTATGTGTTGGAAAAGCAAAGAAGCAGGTGTGTCCGATTCCAGAGTGCACATGTGTTGCACTGTTCCCACGTGGGTGGCAGGCAGCTGTCCCACGCTCTCTCAGCCTTCTTGCTGTGGAGTTCCAGGGGCAGCTGCACCTCGTGTGCTCCCCAGCTAGGGCGCACCCTGTGTTCTGCTGTTTTTTTATTCCACACTCTGCACTTACCTGTCTTCCTTCCCTATTGAAACACAGTTTCTCTTAATAGAGAAAATAAAAGTTCAGGTCAATGTATTTGCCAATTGGCCTCAATGTATTTGCCAGAGAACTTCAAGAAAAGCCCTAAGTTTATTTAGTTATAGTCAGTTCTCCAGGCAGCTTGTAAATGAGCTGGGTTCTTGGTGCAGTTTTCTTGCTTCTCACTTATTGCTTTTGACTCATTAGCTTAAATCCTAGCCTAGTAATATGTTGTAAGAAAGAAAAAAATGAAATTTTTAATGAATCTCAATGTCCTCTTAACTCCTGGCCAAATGCTGTAAAGTTTTTAAAGGGGATACAGAAAGATCAAAGAGTTTTTTGCTTAGGGTTACAAATTAAGGATTTTTGTAGTGATTGTTCAAAAGGTCTTATTTACCAAAATGAACAACATGGTCCAAGTTACTTTATAGATCAGAATGATGAGCATAAGAAAATAGCAAATCCAGTCAGAAGAAAACGAAAAGCTATTATCACAAAGAGCATTAGCAAGAGGCCTGTTTTGACATTTAATATACGAATATTATATGTATATTAAATATCCTGAAATATTAAGACAGCCTTCATTAAGGAGTAGGAAGAAGACAGACTGCAAAATTAGAAAGATAAAGAGAAATCTTCCCAAGCAAGCACCATGTGTAGTAAGATATTGTGACTTTGTGGCAAGACAGGTAATTTCAAAGTGAATAAATGAGAACCAGTATGATTTATTAATTCAAACCATATGCATTTGCCAATATTCAAACTTTTTAAACCACAGAAATTATACTTTTATACAATTTGATCTAACACTTAGACTCTGGTAGAAATATAGCCACATGAAAAAAATAATTTTGTGAGCACTTACCAACTCAAAGTATGAGAAAGCCAAAGTAGTTTTCCTCTTGGAGCTCCGTTTTACTCCTAATTATTATATATTTATATTTATATATATTTTTTTGAGATGGAGTTTCACTCTTGTTGCCCAGGCTGGAGTGCAATGGCACACCATTGGCTTACCACAACCTCCGCCTCCCAGGTTCAAGCGATTCTCCTGCCTCAGCCTCCCAAGTAGCTGGGACTACAGGAATACGCTACCATGCCTGGCTAATTTTGTATTTTTAGAAGAGACAGGGTTTCTCCATGTTGGTCAGGCTGGTCTCGAACTCCCAACCTCAGGTGATCCGCCAGCCTTGGCCTCCCAAAGTGATGGGATTACAGGCGTGAGCTACCGTGCCGGCCTACTCCTAATTTTGAAAGGTAACAGCTTCACTGCCCAAAGGAGTCAGTTATGCTTCCGAAGTCTTGCAGAGGTGAGGGAGACCTGTGGAGGCCAAGCTACTCAATGGTGGCCCTGGTCTGGACAGCCGTGCTGTGGTCTTGTCTTTGGGGCCCAGCTCAGTGCTCGATACCTTGCTGCTCTGGTCCCCACACAGGCTGTGGTGATGCTTCCTGTTGGCTTCCTATGGTGAAACCTCCTCTGTTCACCCTGACAGACCTCCCCTTCCACCCAAAGCCTGGCAGTCCCGCTGTGGTGGTTGCAGCCTTCACTGCTGGCCACGTGCTCTGAATCAACAGTCCCCATGGGCTCATTCACACTGAGCTGTGTCTGGGTCGCTGTGTGGGGTCCTCCTGGCAGCCCTGGTGCACTTTCCTACTGACAGATCTCAGTAAAGATCTGTGAATGCTGAAATTCTAAAGAAAGGTATTGGAGTACTCTTAATACTGATCTCAGTATTAATGAATATTAATTAATGAAGACATTGTGATAATTGTGAAGGATGGTCATAATGATGCATAGAACAGAACAGGTTCAGGGATAGACTATACATATATTGATTATTTGATAATGGTAACAAGGTTACTCAAAAAAGAAATGATAGAGTTTTTAACAAGTGGTGCTGGAACAGTTGGGATTCCATATACAAAAAAAGAACCTCAGCTTACATCTTGTACAATACACAAATATTTACTTGACATAAATCATAATTCTTACTATAAAGCCACAGACTAAAAAGCTCTAGAAAAAACCATGTAAGAAAATCTTTGTGACCTTTGGCCAAGCAAGTATTTCTTAGATAAGTTACAATAAACATAAACTATAACAGAAAAGCACTGACAAGTTGAATGACCTTCATGAGAATTTAAAAACTTCTGCTCTTTGTAAGGCACTGTTAAGGCAACAAAAGGATAAACAATAGGCTTGGAGAAAACATTTGCAAAACACGCATGTGATGAAAAAGACTCCAGTAATCAGAAGATATACGGAACTTTCACAAAATAATACAAAACAAACAAAATAATGGGACAGTGGCAAAGATTCGGACAGTTCACCAAATAAGAAGTATCAATGGTGAATGAACACATCAAAAGATGCTCAAAGCCATTAATCATTAGACAAATTCATGTTCGAATCAAAAGGAGATAACACTACACATAAATTAGAATGGTTTAAAAAAATGCCAGTACAAAATGCAAGTGCTGGTGAGGACGTGGAGCCACTGAAAGCCTCATCTGTTACTGGTGAGAATGCAGCATGGCGCAGTCACTCTGGACGAGTTTGGCAGTTTCTTATAAAGTTAGTCATATGAATACCACTTAATCCCATAATACAACTCCTAGGTATTTACCTAAGATAAATACAAACATACCTCTACACCAAGACCCATGTATAAATGTCTATAGTCCCTATTTTTATAACCAGTTCAAACCAGAATATCTCAAACATCCATCAGCCTGTGAACAGGTAAACAAATTGTGGTACATCTACACAGTGGGATGCTACATAGCAATAAAAATGAATGAATTGCGGACACAGGCAACAGCGTGGATGAAAAAGTCATTATGTTGAGGGAAGCTAGGTGCAAAGGCTGCATACTATATGATTCTATTTATATGATATTCTAGAAAGATAAAACTGTACAATACAAATCAGATGAGCACCTGCCAAGAGCTGGAACTGGTGGGAGTGGCAATTTGTGGATTTAAGGGGACTTTTCTGTGATGGAAATTGTTCATGTTGGTTATGGTGGTGGTCTCACAACTGCATCCTTTTGTCAAAGCTTATAAAACTCTACACATAAAAAGGGTGCATTTTTCTACATATAAATTATACCTCAATGGCTGGGCACAGTGGCTCACGCCTATAATCCCAGCACTTTGGGAGGCTGAGGCAGGCGGATCACCTGGGGTCAGGAGTTCAAGACCAGGCTGGACAACATGGCAAATTCTGTCTCTACTAAAAAATACAAAAATTAGCCAGGTGTGGTGGCGGGCGCCTGTAATTCCAGCTTCTCAGGAGGCTGAGGCAGGAGATTCACTTGAACCCTGGAGGCAGAGGTTGTGGTGAGCTGAGATCACGCCACTGCACTCCAGCCTGGGAGACAGAGCGAGACTCCATATATATATATATTTATTTATTTATATATATATATATATATAAATATAAATAATTGTACCTTAGTAAGCCTAATATTACAAAATAAAAGAGGGAGGAGATTTATTTATTGGCTTCTTTCTTCTCTTCTATACAAACATACCCACCTTTCCCTTAGCAACCAGGTTTTCACAGTGAATAATGTGGGAGGGTCCCAGAGAGACCTGTTACTTCCTGCCCTCAAACCAATGGTTGTTGACTAAACTCAATTTATATTTGCACAAGTAAGAAGCACCACTAGAGGCTTCCCCAGGACACAGCTTCCCAGCCAGTAATAGTGAGCAAGTAACTAAAGCACTTAGGTGGTCTGGCCAGTTCCTCTGTCAAGAACAGCTGAGGTGTCTTACAAAAGTGATCATAGTTTCACGTGTGCCAGAACATGAGCAGTTAGGAGGTTCAGTAAGATCTTTGTAGGATGCTGTAACATTTTAGAGATTCTTCATATACTTGAATTTCATCCATCCATCAATCCATCCACCATCTGCATATTTATTCATCTGCAAATCCATCCACATATTCATTTATTCATTCATCTGTCATGCACCCACCCACCACCCACCTATCCATCCACCCATCCATGCATTCCATCCATCCATTCATTAATCCATCCATCCATCCATCCATCCATCTGCATATCCATTTATTTATCTGCAAATCCATCCACATATCCATTTATCCATTCATCCATCATCCACCCACCCACCACCCACCCATCCATCCACCCATTCATGCAATCCATCCATCCATCCATCCATCCATCTGCATATCCATTTATTCATTTGCAAATCCATCCACTTATCCATTTACCCATTCATCCATCATCCATCCACCCACCACCCACCCAGTCCATACATCCATCCATCACATCCATCCATCACATCCATCCATCCATCCATCCAGCATATAGTCAATGAGCACTTAGAGTGCCAGATATTGTTAGACACTGAACATAGCAGTAAATAAGTTTAGAAATGTCTTATTCTCAATCCAGAGGAACATTTCAACAAATTTGCAGGAAATCCAGTGTCGTAGGTTCTTTGATGGAAAAAGTAGAGATGGTATGGAAGAATATGATTTGAGTACTTAACTCAGACCCAGGCTAAGAGAATGCTTCCTGAAGTCATGTCTTATAAACTGAGATTTGAAGGATCACTGGAAATGAGTAAGGCAAGGACACAGTCTATGCAAAATCTGGAAAGTTAAAAAGTGTATGATAAGTTGGAAAAACAGAAAAAAATATGGTGCATCAGCATTGTGTGTGTGGGGTATGTCTGGGGGTTAAGGTTGACGGAGGCAAGCTAAAAGTTGAGGCCTGGGGACTAAGATGAACTTCATCTTGAGGACAAGAAGGCTTAATGCAAGAGAATGTTTTATGTTTTTAGGAAAATCACTCTTACCTTGGGGGAGGAATTGAATTAGAAAGGGGATAAAACTGGAAACAAGAAAATAAATTTAGAGCCATATTTGAAAGTAATGAAACAGAGTTTCTTTGAAAATGGTTTTCACATCATTTTTTAAAACCAATTCAAAGTGTATTAATTATGTATATTTACCATGGACCATCTATAACAAAATATTAGGTCTGTAACAAAATCTTCAGTCTCTGTAACATTGGAGTTGGCTTTTAGTGTCCCTGAGATAGCATTATTTACAGCTACTTCTGGGCAGGCATTACTTTGCAAGGATTTATAGATAAGTCCAGTGCCACAGTTTATTAGGGTTAGACCATGGGGAAAGGCTGAAGAAACAAATCTTAATTTATCAGAGGTAGAAATATCTTCAGATTATTTATATGCTCACCTTAGAAGGGAGCAAATTGAAAATTACTCTTTAGTGGTAGTACTTCTCAAAGCTATTGCAGAAGCGTTAGTTACTTTGGTTAGAAGGCGTGTTGCCAGCACAGCAGATGGGTGGCAGTGTCTGGATTTAGCTTTCCTCCCCTTACCTAGCATGAGCAAACAGCACTGTGACATCAAAGGATCACAGTATTGTTAGAGAGTCGGATGTGTTTAATATTGCATATGTTATTTAGAAGGTATGTAATGAAATTTAAAATTAATTGTATTATACACTTTGACCTATCCCAGTTATAACAATCACAATTTTATCTTAAAAACGTCACACTTGGGAAAATCGCGGAGTCATATAGTCATACTTAGAATATGTTAGAACATATTAGATATTGGCTAACGTCCTAGATATTAAATAACATTAAAATAACTTCATAATTACTAGGTCATTGTTTCTTCTTAAGAATTTCTTTGTGGTAGTTAGATTTAACAAACCAATTCAATTGTGTAAGCTGTGGTCAGATGGAATAAAATGGAAAGGGTTATTCAAGAAATTAACTCTCTTAAAAAAGTAATGAGGTAAAATAGCTCCTTTGATCATTGGCTCTACAAGTTTGGTCCCTGGACCAGCAGCGTCACAATCCCCCAGAAACACACTAGAAATGCCCATTCTGAATCTGCTGAAGTGCTCCCCCACCCCCACAACCCCAATCTGCTGAATCAGAGCCTCTGGGGGTGGCCCAGCAATCTACATGTTAGCAGGCCCTCCAGGAAGTCCTTAGAGTCTCAGTGCCTAGGTTTTTACCTGGGCTGATCATGGGGGCAGCCTCTGCCTGGCATGGACTGAAATTCCAGACTCAAAAGCAGATGTTCAGCATAAATCATGTTGTTTGTAGAAGCAGTTTAGGTACAGCGAACACCACCTTCGTCAGTTAATAGTGGTGGGGACCCTCCCCAAATCCAAGTTCCCAGATGCCAGCCAAGAACCAACCCAGTAAGCGGGTCTTTCCAACCACAGCAGTCAGGCCTGAAATGTTAACTCTTTTCCACACACAGTCATACAGGTGTCATAAAATGAGCTGGCAGGATTTCTTCCTTTTCTATTATGGAAATAATTTGTGAAGAATTTTTATTATTTCTTTTCATATTTTGGGAGAATTCAAAAATTCAGGACTGAGATTTTCTTTGTGGGTAGTTTTAATTATTAAATGTAATTACTAATAAACTTAATTACTCTCTCTTTGTTATAGGTCTAATCAGATTTTCTGTTTCTCCCTGAGTCAGATTTGGTGGTTTTTGCCTTTGTAGGAATTTGTTCATTTCATATGAGTCATCTAATTTCTTGTCACACAGTTGTTTATAGCATTCTCTTAGATCCACCCCCTCCCCTGCCTTTTTTTTTTTTGCAATGTTGTCTTCCAGATGAAGTTTGGAGCCATAATTGCAATGAAATTTGATTGGATGTGTGTTGAGGTTATAGACTAAATTTGGGAGAATTACTACAGCGTATTTACAACTTTGGTCTTCATTGCTGCCTATTGTCTGTTTACACAGCCTGTCTATATACTTTGTATAAACAGGAAGCATCTACCTAATCTTTGATTAATTCATAGGAAAGTTATTTATTTTTTATGTTAATCTTATACTGAACTAACATTATGAAGTCTTTAATTTTTATAAATATTTAGTGTTTTCCTCTAAACCTTTAGACAATAACTCCATATACATAAAAATGACAGTTTTCTTCTCCTTTCCAGTGTATTGTAGCTTTTCTCTTATCTTCTTGCTATTTTCTACTAATGGCAATGGGAGGGTTTCACTGATTGTCTTCTTTTTTTGTCCAGAGGTCATTTTTGGCTTCCTTTATCTGGTAGAAGTATTTTAGGAAGTTTTGTATTTCTCTTTGCTCCAAAAGAGTTTAAATTATAAAAGAAAAAAAAAATGGTGAGTTCCCTGTGAGCATGATACCTTGTCTGATGTTTTAGCATCATGCAGAGTGTGCACAGAGCATTTCATTTTCTCCTTGTTGTGATGTGCTTGCTCATATGTTCCCTCTCTTTCCAAGTAAAGAAAGGCTGGAAAACTGCATTTTCCTATTACCTCTATTTTTTCAGCATGATAGGTATAAAGTTGTAAATTCCGCCTTAAAATTCCCATACCACCTTAAAATTTCCTTCTTATTTGTTAATTTCATTACTCACTTGCTTTTGTATCTTATTTTTTTCACATAATATTGAGGATATTGTTTTCAGACCTTAAAAAGACTGACCATATTCCATTTTATTAAACTGCTCTTTAAAAAATTCACAGCAAATAAATGGATTAGTTTGTAATTTTCACCATACTAATTAGATCTTTGATAAACATTTTTTTTTTTTTTTGAGACAGAGTCTGTCTCTGTTGCCCAGGCTGGAGTGCAGTGGTGCAATCTTGACTCATTGCAACCTCCGCCTCCCAGGTTCGAGCAATTCTTCTGCCCCAGCCTCCTGAGTAGCTGGGGCTACAGGTGCGTGCCACCATGCCCAGCTAATTTTTTGTGTTTTTAGTAGAGACGGGGTTTCACCATGTTGGCCAGGCTGGTCTCGATTTCCTAACCTTGTGATCCACCTGCCTCAGCCTCCCAAAGTGCTGGGATTACAGGTGTGAGCCACCGCGCCTAGCCTTTTTTTTTTTTTTTTTTTAAGAGCAAGAGTTTTTATTGTTGTTGTTTTCTTTTTTTTAAGTTTTAAGTTCAGGGGTACATGCATGGGTTTGTTATATAGGTAAACTTGTGTCGTGGGGGTTTGTTGTACAGATTATTTCATCACCCAGGTGTTAAGCCTAGTTCCCATTCGTTATTTTTCCTGATCTTCTCGCTCCCCCCACCCTCCGCCCTCCGATAGGCCCCAGTGTGTGTTGCTCCCTTCTATGCGTCCATGTGTTCTCATCATTTAGCTCTCACTTATACGTGAGAACATGCGTTATTTGCTGGTGAGGTTATAGAGAAAAAAACGCTTATACACTGTTGGTGAGAGTGTAAATTAGTTAAACTGTTGTGGAAGACCATGTGGCAATTCCTCAAAGACCTAAAGATAGAAATACTGTACAACCCAGCAATCTCATCACTGGGTATATACCCAGAGGAATATAAATTGTTCCATTACAAAGACACATGTACGTGTATGTTCACTGCAGCACTATTCACAATAGCAAAGACATGGAATCAACCCAAATGCCCATCAATGATAGACTGGATAAAGAAAATGTGGTACATATACACCATGAAATGCTATGCAGCCATTAAAAAGAACAAGCTCATGTCCTTTGCAGGGACATCGATGGAGCTGGAGGCCATTATCCTTAGCAATAAGTCAGGGACAGATAAATATGCTTAATAATAAATCTTTGTGTATATCTTTGACTTTTATCCTTAGAATTAATTGCTATAATTGTAATTGCTGTGCCAAAAAGGAGTAATCATATGACTTTTGGTATATTTTGACAATTTGACTTCCAGAATACTTGCTTCATTTTGCTCTCCTAGCAATTTAAGAGCTCCTATTTATCTATATTATTGACAAATTTGTTTTTTCTCCTTCCTGGTAAATTTGATGGTGAAAATTTGTGTTATGTTATTTTTCTGTGTAATAACACACAAAATAATGTTTGGTAATAATGCTTGTGGTACATTTCTGATTTCAATGAGAATATCTTGTGTTTGGCCATGTAGTACAATGTCTCTTGGTCTTACATATGTTCTTTATCATGCTAAGGAATGTTATTAGGTCTTTTAAAATAAGAAATGGAGATTTATTTTTTACTACAACCTTTAAAAAATCTTACTCATTATATTATTTTTATTGATGTAATGAATTAGATTAAACTGTTTCTAGTTATTAAACAAACCATTCTTGGATTACAGTAATAAGCCTAACTTACTGTGGTTGATCAATAAGCATTTGTTTGACAAACATTTTTGAACAAATCATTGTTTGCTATAACACAAGATTGCATTTGCTTCTAAGTTACGAAGGTTTGCTGTATTAATGTTATGTAGGGAGGCCGAGCGAACGTTTTGATGTTGTCTTTGTACGTTTTGGTGGTGGAGCAACACCATGACTTAAATACTGCTATTTTCATCCCCATTTTGCCAACGAAGAAACTGATGGATATGGGGTTTAAATGACTTCCTCAAGGTCTCTCAGCTGTAAAGGGCAGAGCTGGGGTGGAATCTAAATGGTCAGAGTCCAGGTTCCATGCTTTTATCCTCTGCATTGTAAGAGCAGAGACAAATGGTCTGTGGGGAAGACGAGCCTTCTCTCTGCACTAATGTAGGCAAGCTGCGTCGCTAAAAAGACAACGCTCCAAGAATTCACCACACAAGTTCTTTCCCTTAGACATATTTTCCATCAATTGTTTAAAATTATGCCATGGTAGAGTTTTAATTTTCTCCTGTAAATTTCTGGTTGTGTTTTTTCTCTTTTATTGACAAGAAAAAAATATATATCTCACACATCCTCAAATGTGTCCAGAATCGAACTTATAGTAGCTTGGCACTGTATCCCTGTTTCATGAATAATACACTGTAGCCCTTTATAACATCCTCAGTTAGTTTTACAAGAAAGGGTGCAGTTTCTGCATTATTCCGTAGTTGAAGGTGTCTTTATTTAAGACTTACTGTGATTGATAGCTTGTGTGGGCGTAGAGTAGGTTCAAATCTGTCCCGTGTGTTGCTGGAACCGCGGTCAAGACGGGTCGTTTTCTCGGTCACACACCGGAGGCGTCTTCTTCTCCCCGGAAGCTGCCATTTTCTCTCGCTGTTCTCAAATTTCTTCAGAATGTTTCTGGACGTGAATCTTTTAAAATTCATCTTGTCTCGAAGTGAATGTTTTGATTCTGAAAACTTCTGTTCATCTTTAGATCTGTGGAGGAAGTCTCTTCTATTATTATTTTTTTTGAGACAGGGTCTCGCTCTATCTCCCAGGCTGGAGTGCAGTGTCGCCATCTCTGCTCACTGCAGCCTCAGCTTCCCAGGCTCAAGGGATTCTCCTCCTTCTATTATTTCTTTGGCAATTTCTTCATCTCTTTTTTTCTCTTCCGAGGTCTGCTGTTAGTCAGTTGGGGGATGACACAGATGGTGCCTTCACGCCATGTCTCCTGTCTTTCTTATTCTTCTTGTCTTTTTTTTCTCTTCCGTTCTGGGATACCTCCCTCACTCTATTTTTTAAAAAAGTTATAAGCATATTTTAGACTCCAAAACCCTTTTTGTCCTCTGATTATTCCATTTTAGAGCATATTGATTTTATTTTGTGAAAATAATATCTTCCTGAATATCTTAGAATGTTAACTAATATTATTTTCTTTCTGTTCCCTGAGTTATCTCTGTCTTTTTTTCCTGTCAGTTTTTATTCATCTTTCTCTTCCATATTACCCCTTTGTCTACATGGCTGATGATCTTTGATGACACATTTACACTGGATTGCTTCTTCGAGACTGTTTGATGAGTATAGGGAGTGCCAATTTCTCAATCTCATTATACTTGTTTTTTCTTTACTCAAACTCAAGTTGAGACGAGCTTGGCTAGTGCATGTGAGGCTCTAGGCCCCTTATCTCTGTCCCTGTTGTGATAATATTTTTTTTCTGGCATATCCACATTTCTCAGAGCTTTTAATCTGGTTCTAAATTTATCTTAAGTTTTCCCTATGGAATTTATTGAGATGCATCATATTCTAACCATAATTTATGTTTCTTTCATACTTTGAGTTTATGAAGATTTTGACAATTAAAAATCCCAGCTTGCTTTTCTACCAAGTTATTTCAAACATTTTCACCAACCCACGAACTTAACCTGTGGAGGCTACATGGTGCATGTTCAGCATACCACATCCTTCTCTTTCTGCCTCAGTCTGCTCCTATTCATTTTCTAGATTTTAAAAGTCTGGAATTTGCTGTGAGTGAATAAGAGAGATGGTGTTTAATGGCTAGAAGTAGTGAGAAGAGGGAGTACTTTTTTAAAGTACTATGGGGAATATCTGCCCATGTTTCTAGTTTGATTTACCTTTGTTTCTTTACATGAGGAGGGGCTGGGATTTATGAAGGCTCTGCCAACTCCACCTCCTTTTTAAGGTAGTTTCTATTTTTTGAGACTGTTTCATAAAATGTTTAGGTTTATCTGCTTATTTTTTTTTCCTTCAAATTTCTGAGATTAATTTGACTTGCCAGTCTTCATTTCCAGTGCTGCTAAAAGTCTTACATTTTATAGCAATTTGGGAGAGACTTATTAGAGGCTGCAAATGAGATGCATCTTCTTTAATACTTTAAAAATTATTAGCTATTTGCTAGAAACACACAATCTTGAATGTCAAAATTGATCATGCTATTTATTCATCTAAGTTATTATACTGGAATTTGTTCTGAAATAGAAATGCTCCTGTTGCCTCTGTAACTATGGCTTGTAAAACCTATGAAGAAGAAATGAAGGGGGAAGATTTAGAGAGCAGATTCTGATAAACTGAGCAGAAAGAAACTAAAAGAATATAGTAATTATCTTCAGGACTCAAATCCCTTATAATTATTGGGATTTGGCTTTGACTATATAATTTAGTTTGGGAATTATTAATAAATCATTTCTGTTTAACTTGAAAGAGTTTAACTTTTTAATAATGGTAGAATAAAGAGGCAATATTGACATAAATATTTAAAATTGATTGAAAACTTTATTTTTCCTAGTGACATGTTATCTTTTATCTATTGGACTAAAACTAACATCACAGAATGAAAATTGAGAACTTTGAATAATATTAAAATCTTTGAACTATTTCTCAATCAAGTACTTGGAAGAGTAGAGTTTGTCATAGGGTGCAGCTGGTAAAACCACAGGTGATATATATGAAGCCTTCAAAAGATACCTTATCCCCATGTTCTTGTTCTGTTCCTTTCACTACGGTCTAGAGTATCCTGAGAGGAATGAATTACTTCCAGTGACTTTACCACTTTAAAAAAAACCACTTATATTATTATTGGTCAAATTTAATACTGACTTAATGCTAGATAAGTCACTACTATTGTTATCGTCTTTTAAAAACTGCTTTGCATTGTTCGGCTTACATATTATTTAGATCATATCTTCACAGTCATAAACAATGTCAATTCCACATCAGCATTATTAAGGTGGGACTATTACCTTCATCTTAGTCTCATTATTATTTAAAAATTTCCACAAATGCCCCTTGGAAATGTCTATCATTTTTCCTATATTGTATGGACACATGGACAAGGAATTGATCTAAATATCCAGGAGACTAGAGTAGATTAGTTAAATAAATTATAATAATTCATATAATGAGCAGTTATACGGATGAAAAAATAATAAGGTATGGCTCCATTTGTTGATGGTCAAGAAATATTACTGAGTGAAAAAGAAGCAAAATCCACATCTTTGTATAAGCTATCACCCGATTCATGCAAATAAAAAAATATATATATATGCTACATATTTATATATAAGGGAGTATATGCATGTAATTTTTTCTCAAATGATACTTGTCAAACAATCTTAGTGATTGTTTTTTGGGGAAAGGTAAAGACTAGAGGAGGGAAACTTTTATCCCCTTATTTTAAAATATAAGTTGCCTTTTTTTGAACACTTCTACACTCCTGGTGGGAATGTAAACGAGTGTAATCACTGTGGAAAACAGTGTGGAGATCCTTAAGGAAATAAAAGGAGAGCTACCATTTGATCCAGCAACCCCACTTCCAGGTATCTGCCCAGAGGAAAAGAAGTCATTATATGAAAAAGATACTTGCACAGGCATGTTTATAGCAGCAAAATTGACAATTGCAAAAATATGGAACCAGCCCAAATGCCTATCAATCAACAAGTGGATGAAGAAATTGTGGTGTATATATATATGATGGAATACTACTCAGCCATAGCAGGAACAAATGAATGCCATTCGCAGCAACCTGGATAGAACCAGAGACCATTATTCTAAGTGAGGAAACTCAGGCATGGAAAGTCAAACATCACATGTTCTCACTCATAAGTGGGAGCTAAGCTATGAAGACGCACAGGCATAAGATTGATATAATGGACTTTAGGGACTTGGGGAAAAGGGTGGGAGGGGGTGAGGAATAAAAGGGATAAAAGACTACCAATTGGGTTCAGTGTATATTGCTCAGATGATGGGTGCGCCAAATTCTCACAAATCACCACTAAAGAACTTTACTCATGTAACCAAATACCACCTGTTCCCCAAAAAACTGTGGAAATAAAAAATTTTTAAAAAGTGAAAAAAGTTGCCTTTTTATTTTTAGTGATGTCATGTACATTCACGATGTTGTGTAATCATCCCACTATCTATCTCTGGAACTTTTTCATCTTCCCAGACTGAACCTCTCTATCCCTAAACAATGACTCTTCATTCGTATCTCTCCCCAGACCGTGGTAGCCTGTGTTCTGCTTTCTGTCTCTATGAATTTGCCTATTCTAGACACATTCAGTTTTATACCTTCCATTATTATCTGAATTTTCTGATCATGTGCATGTGTTACTTTCATTTGTTACAAAATGTCAACATGGGTTATCAGGTAAAAGGATTATGGGCCGTTTTTATTTCCCCCTTAGAATTTTCTGTTTTAAAATAACCCTAATAAATGTTCTTGTATGTGATCTCATGGAGGAAGAGGTAACTGAATATGCCTGGGGGAGAAAGAGCTGAGGTACCATTTCTTTTAAGATACAGGAAACCTTCATTTGTGTGTAATTCCCAATGATACTCTGTTGCCGTATTAAACAGTTACTGGCAACAGCATGAAGAGAGGTTATTATTGCATTAATATGCATGAATTAATTAAGTTGAACTTTATTGTAACAAGCTGGTTAGAACGTTAGGTCATGATACATTTATTTAATAGCTTTTGATAAAATTGTTAAACTATTTTAATAAGTAAAAAGATTTGATATATTAAATTAGCAGAAAATAATAGAAATTGTCATTTAATTTTTGATGGCATAATTGCCACGGTCCATAAAAACCATTTATAAAATTATACTACTGCTAAAGATATTTATCCTAAGGAGATAAACTATCACAAGAAAAAATTTCCATAAGCATAAATGTTGTGACCTTGCTTCCAATATTTTATGATTGTAAGTGATCTAAATATTTAACAATAGGAAAATGACTAAGTATATTAACATATATCATTCAATAGATTAAAAATGATAGCTAACAGGAATATACAGTGATATCAGAAATTCTTCTAGGATTAAGCAAACAAAAGTAGGACAGTAATTTTATGGATGCTATGTAATTATTCAAAAAATCCACTGAAGTTGACATTTATTTAATCAACAATTACTTTATTGCCTGCTTCAGTAGTGTAATTTCATTTTCATACTTCCCGACCTGTTGGGAGCACTCAAGGTCATTGCCAACTGCCTGAGTGTGGAAGTTCTCTCCTCTGTCTCTGTCCCTGTCCACTCTTTCTCTTCCTTGCTCTCTTCCTGTGTGTATGACTGTCCCTTCTCAAGTCACTATTTTGGTTTCCCATGCTTTTGTGCCTGAAATCTTTCCTCCTCAAGGTTTTGCCATGAATCCTCATTCTTGTCATTCTGCACAACGGGTAATCTTCTCCTCTCCCAAGAGGTATTATAAAAACTACGATATGCTTGGCTGCAGTAACAAATAGACCCAATATTTCCATGGCTCATTCAGGCAGAAATTTATTTATTGCTCATAGAATAATCTGAGTCTTTGCTCCAGGCTATGGGGGTGGCCCTTCTCTTTGGGATCATCAGGGACCCAGGCAGCCGTTTTAGGGGAGGGACGGGACATGATTCCATGGGTAAAGTTTGACTAAAACCAAGGCTCTGAAGCTCACATTACCCCTCTGAGAAGGACGGTGTCGGCTGACGTCTTTCACAGGAGACACAGGGGAGCACTTGGAAGTGGAAAGGAGGGGAGAGGATGGAACACTGGATCCCAAGCTGGGGTCAGGCGTGGGCCCTAAGTTTCCGTTTCATGCGCCCCAAGCTGGGGCCATGGAGGGGCATGCAGGTGAGGGAGCACAATGGCTGACGGCAACTCCCAACACACATTGCTGGGCACAAGAGTGCCACTGTTTACCACTGGACCTAAAGTCTTGGTTTGATAAATTTTAAATGGCTTTTTGTTTGAATGATTTTGATTTTTCTTATCAAAGGGGAATTTCTACCAGTGTTTTCACTTTATGAGTTCTATAACATGCAACAAGAACAATTTTCTGAAAGAGACTTGAAAGATTTCCTTCATTCTTTTGGAGTAGAGAGTATACATGTGCGGTTCCTTCCTGAATATTTGACAATCTGGGTTTGAAATGATGACTATAGGAAAAATAAAACAACCCAGGGCATCAAATGTTGGCACAAATGCACAAACCTCTTTCTTGGCTGAATTCCTCTGGGATATCTCGATATTCCCATATTAGATTTGTTACACTGTAAACAATGAATTTTAGGTTCAATTTCTTTTATGGGACTGTGTGTTTCTCAATGCTGTGCATCATTCATCAAGTCTCTGCTGCACATTCAACTCAGGATGGGGGGATGGGGTGCCTGCTAGCAGCTCAGAGCTTGCACAATGAGGAGAAGTGGGCCAAATTAGTCTCCCGTGCCATACTTCTTCCCCACATTTTAAAAATAAGCATTTTATTTCAGAACAGTTTTTGGTTTGCAGGAAGTTGTGCAGATGCCACAGAGTCCCAGGATCCCTGCAGTGTCTTCCCGGTTACCATCTTACGTTATCATGTTACGTTTAGCATAGCTAATGAGCCAATATTGATGGGTTATTATTAACTATAAACTAAACTTCACTATTAATTTGGGCTTCACTAGCTTTTCCCTAATGTCTTATTTTTGTTCCAGGATGTCATTCAAGACACCACCTTACATCTAATTGTCATATGTCTTTAGGCTTCTCTGGGCATTGACAGCTTCTCAGACTATCCTGGTTTTGATGAACTTGAGAATTGTGAGCAGCACTGATTAGGCATTCTGGAGGATGGCTCTCAATCTGGGTTTTTTCTGAGGATGGCTCTCAATCCGGGTTTTTTCTGATATTTCTCCCACGCTTATGCTGGGGTTATGGGTTTTTGTGAGGAAGACCACAGAGGTGAAGTGCCATTTTCATCATAATTCAATAAATAATTCATAAATGAATGTACACATGGCTATGGATATTGACATTGATCACCCAGGTGGGGCAGTGTCTATCAGGTTTCCTCTCTGTACAGTTACTCTCTCTCCCCCTTTTCATATTGTACTTAATGTTTACTCTCAATAAAGCATCTCCTCCCCTCCTCCTCCTCACCCTCCTCCTCCTCCTCACCCTCCTCCTCCTCCTCCTCACCCTCCTCCTCACCCTCCTCCTCCTCCTTCTTTTTTTTCTTCTCTTTCATTACCTCTCTCTTTCTCCATTTCCCTTCCCTGCTCTGCCAAAAAGCTGTGTTTTAAAATGAATCAAGACCTCAAAGCCAATAGAGTGAAGTTAATGGTTAAAATTTCAAGCAACATTGAATAATGGGCACGTTTTAGGGGCAAAAAGGCTGTCAGGTTCGACAGAAATTTTGTACCACCTCAGGAGTTACTCTTTATTCATGTATAAGTTTTGCTTTGGTGGGCTGAAGTTGAGTTTTCAACAGGTTTGTTGCTGAGAGTTTTAGTAACAGTAAACAGACTCACTTTCTGGCTAACACTTTATTTGATTGAACAGCTCTGGGGATAGTAAAACAGGAAACATCTGAAGCAGTTGTTCTGAAGGATCACCTTGGTGAAGCCCAATTTCTGCAGATCCTGTGTACAAAGGTCAAGAAACGTGCCCAGATCTCCGTATATACTTATTTTCTGGGTAATTAATTTCAGCAAGTGACATCTGGCAAGTAGATCAGGTCTGTCTTGTCTTAGTAAGTGGAATATGTCTATTAATTTTGCTATTGTGGGCTCCTATATAAAATTATATTTTAATTTACATACAAATTGTAGTTTTTAGTCCTCTTTGAAAACCATGGTCTCATAGTTACAGGTTATGAAATTGAAATTTAGGTTTCCATATGCATTTCTTCTAGTAGGAAACTCGTGTGAGGTGAGTTCTGTGTCTCACCCACTCTTCCAGCCAACATGTTTCTCATGATGCCCTCACAAAGGACGCACCTCCTGACCTGCGGGCACTGCTGCAGCTGCCCTCACATTCTTGTGGGCATTGCTGCTGCTGCTCCCCCTGTGCTAAATGCTGCTGCAAATCCGCTCTGTGCATGACGACGTGCCATGTCCAGCATGTTTCATAGGTGCTATTTCTCATAATAATTAAAGCAAACCTATTTTACAGATTAATTGAGTGAGGCCTAGAAACACTGAGGAAGTTGCCCTAGGCCACACAGCAGGAAGCTGGGGCATGAGTCCAGGTGTGCCTGACACAAATCCATGCTCTTTATTAATGCACAGCTTTAGCACCTTCAGTTTGCGATTAGCATATGCACAGCTGCCTTTGTAAGTTGTCATCGGCAGTCATGCTCACAGGTGTACTGTGTACACATGATGACTGCAGTCACTGTTCTGCAGAAGCACACAGTGGCTGCAGGCCCATGACCGGACTCCACCAGTGGTGCTCCATGAGGGCGGCATGCCTGTGGCCTCAGTCTTTTCATTCCTCCTTTCCCACTCCTAAATGCCTAATAGGAAACCATGCATACCATGGTAACTTGATACCCTACAACAGAAGGGAATGAATCAATGCTTAGGTGATGAGTTACGACGTCAAGTAACAGATTTAGAGTTCTGCCTTGTGGGGCTTCTCATATTCATTGACAACACCTTCAAGAAAACAATCATTCTCATCCAGATGCCTTTATTTTGCCATCTGTTATTTCAAGTCTCCATTGCTTTATAGAAGGCAACTATTTCACAGCTAGAGAGGCCTGCAGTGGATTGTATCAGCCGGCAGATATTTGCTGTTGGCTTCCCACACACACGGAAGGAGCAGCCTTCCTCAAAGAGTTTCCTGAGGCTTGTTTGTGTGACTTGCTTTGGCCAATGCTGTGTGAGCAGAATGGACACACACTGGATCCAAACAAATTAAATGTGCTTTCAGGCTCAGCCTCTTCATCTCCTCCACACCCAGCTGATTGTGTTCTCAGCTGGACTCTAGAATTCGGATGTGGAACCGACTTGCAGCCAAGCCCACATGGCAAGCAGATGTGGAAGACAGACATATGTTCTTCTTGCTGACAGCCTCTGAGTCTCAATGTTTTGTCATCTCCAGTATTGCTGAAGCAAAAAGCTGGCTGGGGACAATGTCCATAGTGGTGAAAAATGCCGCACACAAAGAAAATGGCATTATACCTTAGTGCTGTCTGATTGATTGTGACTGGGGAGTCGCTGGGCCACTGACCTACACCATAGTGATTAAAGTGGGCTGGGCAATGGATGCAGTAAATTAGGGAGCTTGGAGCCCACCTTCTGCTCTTTCTGCACCTGGCTGCTCTTCCTTCCTGTCAGTCAGTGGCTGGGAGGAGAAACAATGGCTGGTAGTAAGTGGGGTGGGCTTCAATGATAACCAAACAACTGTAGGGTTGGGTTAAGCAGCTTTTGATGGAGGGCTAGGGAAGGAATTTCTTAATGATTGTTGGAAGGCTTGAACTGCCAGACAGGTCTGAGAGCAGGAAGTGCTAAAGGTCAGCATCTTGACCGTTCCACAGAAGAGGTGGTGGTGCTGATAGTTCTGGGCATTACAGAACAGGTGTGGTTCTTTCAAAGACAGATGGGTGCCAGAAACCTTGGTGCTTTGACCTCCTTCAGTGGAAATGCCTAAGGAATGAGTACTCTGTGATGGATCACCTATTTAAGACAAGTATCCTTTGAAACGAAATGAGACAACTTGGTGGACCCTTTCTCACCATCACTTCCCAACTGTTATCACCTGCGCCAATGTTTCTTCTTTGCTAGATATTGTACCTAAATCCTTCCACTTAGAGATACATATTCAATTAGTACTTTCTCAAGATGAACAAAGACCATCATAACAGGTTGCAGTTCCAACTCAGCACACCAGCCAATAATATCAACCCAGAATCCCTGCTGGCTCTTGCATAGTTTTTGTTTTAGCAGTTGTTAGCATAAGTGTCCATTGTTAAGTTTTGACCATTTTGGGTCTGAATTATGTTGCCCTCCTCAATTATACCATTCTAACCTGGATGATTGACTAGGTGAGAATATATAAAAGGATGAAGTTTTGGAAAAATTATCAGTAAAGTTAAAGGCTGTAGGTGTATTGCCTTCCTCAGCATTTGTTGATTATGAATCAGTAACCATTGCTAAGTTTTGGTTTAACTGTCTGTAAAGTACATATTGTCACTATTTTACATGCAGTGTCATTATATTCTTATGTTGACCACACCACAGCCTTCACATTTGATCTATCCATACAATATGGTCTGGCTGCATCCCCACCCAAAATCTCATCTTGAATTGTAGTAATTCCCACATGTCAAGGGCGGGACCAGGTGGAGATAATTGAACCATGGTGGTGGTTTCCCCTATACTGTTCTCATGATAATGAGTTCTCACGAGATCTAAAGGTTTTATAGGAGGCATCCCCTTCACTTTGTCTCTCATTTTCTCTCCTGCTGCCATATGAAGATGGACGTATTTGCTTTCCCTTCCACCATGACTGTAAGTTTCCTGAGGCCTCCTCAGCCATGCTGAACTGTGAGTCAATTAAACCTCTTTTCATTACAAATTACCCAGTCTCAGGTATGTCTTTATTAGCAGCCTGAGAATGGACTAATACACCATATTTCATGAGAAACATTCTTATTAACATTTACTAAATATACCTAACATTTAACAGGTAGTATTATAATATAACCATCTCTATGGTGAGCCTCTTAGTTATAACTTTGTAGTTTCTAGGGTTAATGATCTTCATTTTGCATTTGTGGAAATAAGGTTTAGGGCAATTTCCACCATCTAAAGTGGAGATTAAAGTGATCTCATAAAATTCTTTTGAAGATTAAGAGAATATTAGATACACTATCTACATTAATCTATCATTTATTTGAACTCTTAATATTTCTGTGAATAAACTTGTCCAAAGTTATAGAGTTACAATGTGAGCAAATACATTCTAAATCAGACTTTTCTGATTCCATAATTCATAATGTTTCTACTAAGCTACAGTGTTTTATAAATTCTCTTAAATATACAATTTGGAATTTTCATGCATTCTTAAATGTGTTTTAATTTGACCCCAAGAAGTATGTTCCGGTGAAATGAATATCCAACACTGTAATAAGTTCAAAGCACATATATTCCACCCAACAGAATATTATTCAACAAATATAATGTGGTGGCATGAGCCACCACACCTGTCCTAAAGTAAAATATTAATGTGTCAGTTTTTTTTTGTTTTGTTTTCTGAGATGGAGTCTCGCTCTGTTGCCCAGGCTGGAGTGCAGTGGCACAATCTCGGCTCACTGCAAGCTCCGCCTCCTGGGTTCATGCCATTCTCCTGCCTCAGCCTCCTGAGTAGCTGGGACTACAGGCACCTGCCACCATGCTCGGCTAAATTTTTTTTTCCATTTTTAGTAGAGATGGGGTTTCACCGTGTTAGCCAGGATGGTCATGATCTCCTGACCTCATGATCCACCTGCCTCAGCCTCCCAAAGTGCTGGGATTACAGTTGTGAGCCAACGCACCTGGGCTGTGTGTCAGTTTTTTTTTTAATTTTTTTAAATTAATTAATTAATTAATTTATTTATTTATTTATTATTATTATTATACTTTAGGCTCTATGGTACATGTGCGCAACGTGCAGGTAAGTTACATATGTATACATGTGCCATGCTGGTGCGCTGCACCCACCAACTCATCATCTAGCATTAGGTATATCTCCCAATGCTATCCCTCCCCCCTTCCGCCACCCCACAACAGTCCCCAGAGTGTGATGTTCCCCTTCCTGTGTCCATGTGTTCTCATTGTGCAATTCCCACCTATGAGTGAGAATATGCGGTGTTTGGTTTTTTGTTCTTGCGATAGTTTACTGAGAATGATGATTTCCAATTTCATCCATGTCCCTATAAAGGACGTGAACTCATCATTTTTTATGGCTGCATAGTATTCCATGGTGTATATGTGCCACATTTTCTTAATCCAGTCTATCATTGTTGGACATTTGGGTTGGTTCCAAGTCTTTGCTATTGTGAATAATGCTGCAATAAACATACGTGTGCATGTGTCTTTATAGCAGCATGATTTATAGTCCTTTGGGTATATACCCAGTAATGGGATGGCTGGGTCAAATGGAATTTCTAGTTCTAGATCCCTGAGGAATCGCCACACTGACTTCCACAAGGGTTGAACTAGTTTACAGTCCCACCAACAGTGTAAAAGTGTTCCTATTTCTCCACATCCTCTCCAGCACCTGTTGTTTCCTGACTTTTTAATGATTGCCATTCTAACTGGTGTGAGATGGTATCTCATTGTGGTTTTGATTTGCATTTCTCTGATGGCCAGTGATGGTGAGCATTTTTTCATGTGTTTTTTGGCTGCATAAATGTCTTCTTTTGAGAAGTGTCTGTTCATGTCCTTCGCCCACTTTTTGATGGGGTTGTTTGTTTTTTTCTTGTAAATTTGAATAATCAGCAGTTGGTGTTGTTTTCACTATTGGTCCATTACATTAACAGAGAGTTGATTACATCATAAATATGGAGAGATGTGATAAAATTCTGTCATAAGGAATGCAAGTATCTTAAATAATAGAATCAGCTGAACTACAGAGAGAAAGAATGAAATACTAAAATAGTAGCATGTTAGAAGCAAGTATCTTAAAATGCAAACATTCACAAGCTGAATGGATGGATAACTTAAAAGTAGCATTTTTTCATGCTTATTTTATGCTGTCACTGTTCTTAGAACTTTACATCTATTAGTTCATTTAATTTTCAGAACAACTCCATGGGGGAGGGACGATTATTATTTCTGTTTTACCAATAAAGCATCTGAGGCAAAAGAAAGGAGGCAACTAGTATAAATCCCCCAAATCAGAACAGTAGCTCAGTTGGGGTTACCCTGGGTTAGAGAGAGGACAGAAGAAGAAATTGGTTGTTTACTGCCAGCTCCATTAATTTATAATGTCTAAAAAATTTAAAAATCATTTTGCTATTTATTTTAGCATCTCATATTACACATTACTTCCTGTAAGTAACATATGTGTTTCTCCTTATGAAAAACAAACATGATCATATGGAATGTGGAACAGTGTTTACCCTCAGCTCCTCCCCACTCTCAGGGCCTTGGAGCAAGGAAGCTGAGGGCTCAGGAGACTTGGCAAGGGCAAAAATGCAGGAAGGAAGAAGGGAAGTTCCTGTGGCAGATGTGTGTTTCTGCAGGGGTTGGACGCTGTTGGGAAAAGCTAAGTGTTGGGAGAAGCTGAGGCAGGGCTTGCATGTCTGACATAATGTAAAAGAGTCTTGGTACATGAACAGGGTCCAGGGTCTAAAACCCCTCGTGGCCTTTGGAACACCAAGCTCTGTACTAAAGGGTGGAAGGCTACCCTGACACACCATAGTCTAAGCCCTGGGCATAAAACCCCTCGTGGCTTGGATAGAATCCAGGGCTTATGGCTCTGGAGTGTGTCTAGACTTGCTGGTTCCTTGCTCCTTGCTCTCCCAGGATCTATTGTATCTTGAGTTAAAAGAACCTGCTCCCTGTTATCTCAAGTGGCAGAGCATATGCTAAACCGTCATAGCTGTAAATCATGTGCTTTATGCAACTCTCCCTTTCAAACCCACATTCTCACCACCTGTTTCTTTGTTTGATCACCAATAAATAGTCTGGGCTTCCAGAGCTCGGAGCCTTTGCAGCCTCCACACTCGCAATAGCCCCCTGGTCCCACTTTCTCTCTCAAGCTGTCTTTTCTGATTCTTTTGACTCTGCCAGACTTCGTCACCCCCACAACCTGGTTTTGGGTCTGATCACCCCAACAGACCCAAGGGGAACCTGTACACCCGTAGCCTGGGCCCCTCCCCCAGGGGCTGCTCTGCTGCCTCCCTGACCCTGTGGGCTGGCCATGTCTTCCTCACTCTGCTCCTCATTTCCCTTAACTTCTGAAGGGCCCCTGAGTCCCAAGGACTGCATATCACCTTTTTGTGAGGCCAAAGTTAGATGTATTAGTCATCTGAAACTGCTGGGAGTAAAATGTATACAGCAAAACAATAGATGGGAACTATATTTTAAAACTCAACAGATGGCTGGCCATGAGGTTCTCACCTTAAATTTGTCAGAAAACCATCTCACCATAGTCTGTGTAATTCATTATTCTATTTTATTTTATTGAGATGGGTTCTTCTCTGTTGCTCAGGCTGGAGTACAGTGACATGATCATAGCTCGCTGCAGCCTCCAACTCCTGGGGTCAAGTGATCTTCCCACCTCAGCCTCCCAGGTGGCTGGGGCCACAGGCATGCACCACCATGCTTGGCTAATTTTTGTATTTTTTGTTGAGATGGGGGTCTCACCATGTTGCCTAGGTTAACTCATTCTTTACATCTATTCTGTAGTTTAAGAAAATAAAACCTGGAGTGCAGTGGTGTGATCTTGGCTCACTACAACCTCCGCCTCCTGGGTTCAAGTGATTTTCCCACCTCAGCTTCCCGAGCAGCTGGGATTACAGGCGCCCGCCATCATGCCTGGCTAATTTTTTGTATTTTTAGTAGAGACCGGGTTTTGCCATGTTTGCCAGGCTAGTCTTGAACTCCTGACCTCAGCTGAACTACCCACCTCAGCCTCCTAAAGTGCTGGAATTACAGGCCTGAGCCACCATGCCCAGCCCTCTCCTAGTTATTTTGATGCAAAACTTAGAAATGGAATAGAGGGATAGGTAGGAAGTAAACTTATAAATAGACTTGGATAGATGAAATCAATAACTCCTTTAAATATTGGAATCCAAATGGACTTTAAAGAAAGGAAATAAGAAGTCAAATGTGTTGCTCAGAATGGACAAGTTCCAATATTATATTGAAAGATAAAACATCAGCTGTGTTCAGTGGAAGATAGGCCATTTCTTCAGCTTAATTAGCCAGGAAACATTTACGAGCTGCAGTAGGTGACAAGCCGCGTGTGATTATCTATAATGTGCGGAATAATGTAAGCCAGACCCCCACCTCTAGGATTTATTAGCAGTCAGAAGTTAGGAACCAGTTCACGAAAGACACTCTCAGCTGCTCCAGTTCTTACAAGCATACTTCAGTGGGTTTTGAGGAGATTAATGAGGAGCTTTGGGAGGGCAGCCCTCGTTATTCAGAGATGCCCTGTTTCTGTTTTACACAGCTTTTGTGTTAGGGGACACAGTCCCTTTCTGGGAATGCAGAGGACTCTAATTGTAAGGCCCCTGCTTTGTGCATCTTCAATTTTCTTGAAGCACCCCCAAACACACACTGACCTGCATTTTATGGAAGGTGTGTAAATGCAGCTTTCTTGAAGCACTGAAGAACTTTTGAAGATCTGCCACTCTGTAGACTTCCGATTCATGCACCTTTTTGTGCATTTATCACGCATGTCAGTAAGATTTGCTTGTTTAGGAAAAGCTGCACAGGGTAATCCTTTCTTGGTGTAAATATCCTACATTTCCTGCCTAGAGGAAGGAATTATATATGATTTCAATTTAAGTGTATTCTTTTGATGAATGGATGAATGAATGGAATGAGTTAATACAGAAAAAATCTTTAAAGTAATGATCTCTCTCAAATGTTTGACCCCTTACTATTCTTTAAACTTTATTTTCTTAGTGACATTAAGGGAAACAGTGATTACCTTAAATCTAAGTAAGAAGAAACTGGGTATGGTACCTCACACCTGTAATCCCAGCACTTTGGGAGGCCCAGGGAGGTGAATTGCTTAAACCCAGGAATTTGAGACCAGCCTGGGTAACATGATGAAACCCGTCTCTACAAAAAATACAAAAATTAGCCTGGCATTGTGGTGAACACCTGTGGTCCCAGCTACATGGGAGGCTGAAGTGGGAGGATGGTTGAGCCCAGGAGGTAGAGCTTGGAGGTTGCAGTGAGCCAAGATTGAACCACTGCACTCTAGCCTGGATGACAGAGAAAGACTCTGTCTCAAAAATAAATAAATAAATAAGTGAAGAGATAAAAAATTAAAATATTTAAAGTATTAAATCTGGACAATAGACCAGAAGTATCTGGTTTCAAGTACCTATTTAATTTTTATCATTTTGCGTTCTTTTTTCTTTCCTATGTATTTTATTTCTCAAATTGAGCATAAATAAATAGCTAAGATGCATTATGTATATTTCTCATGAAGCAGTGCTACATCAGGCCTTTTGTTGATTGCAGAAACTTAACTAAAATGCACTTGTGAAGAGCAGGAGCTTATCTCATGGCACTGGCAAGTCTAGGCGGGGCACTGGCTTCAGGCACAGCTGGATCCAGCAGCTATAGTAACATCCTTTGAGCTTGTCGATTTCCATTTTTCACTTGGCTTCCCTCCACATGATTGGTGGCTCAAGGGGCCTACTTCACACAGTGACGAAAGCAGTCGCCAACAATTCTAACTTTTTGTAGATGTGGCAGTTTGGAATATCAGGGGAAGATTAACCTGTGGGATATTTGGATTGGCTAGGCCTGGGTAGATGCTGATTTCTAAAGCTAAGATGCATTATGTATATGCAATATGTGTATATTGTATATGATGAAGAAGTGCTACATCAGGCCTTTTTTTGGTTGCAGAAATTTAACTAAAGTTCGCTTGTGAAGAGCAGGAGGTTATTATCTCATGGGACTGGCATGAGATAATATTCTAGTCCCATGAGATATGCCCCTCCACCCCATGAGTGGGGGGACATCTGGGGATGAATCTGCTTTACCATAGAATGGTGAAACAATGTTTCTCGAAGGTAGGGATGGTGGGCAGACAAATATGTACTTGCTTCAGGTATTTTCTACACAGGAAATGAATCTCCATGAATTTGTTTCAGGGGATACCATCTCCCACTGTACTTTGACTGACATAGGTATATACTAAATATTCTACAACAGTATAAAGATTAAGAATATCGTATGTGGATTGAAATTGATCCAGCTTTAAATCCCATCACCACAAACAAAAATGTGCATGAGTCCTAAGGTTGGTTTAACCTTTCCAAGACTTAGCTGTTTGTTTGTAAAATGGTGAAAATAACACCAACTTTATAGAGTTGTTATAAGAATTCAAAGAGATAGTGAACATGTTTCCTACAGTATAGCACATACGACACTCTTTCAAAATTATTGCTAATTATTAATGACTTGGTTAATGCTGGTTTATTACTATTCATTCATTAGCATGGTCACATGCTAGCTTGGGATGCAAAGATGAGAAATGTGTCTGCTGTGTTTCAGAGTATGGAGGTGATTAAATGAATGTGGCCAGATAATACTTTAAATGCTTCCTTTTCCATATTTTTCTAGATATTTTATTTCTGTTCTACAACGTATATATCACTAAAACTTAACTACTAGACAGGATTATGTCCCTTGGGGGAAAATTACAACAGGCCCCAGTGCCAGAGGTGGGGGTAAGGGAATGGAGTCCAACTTTTGCTGTGAGTTCCCAAACCTGCTGTTTAAAGCCACAGAGAGAGAGTGGCCTTGCTGGAACAGTGGTACCTGCGTGGAGCCTGGAACATCCTAGAGACCCAAGAGTAGGGAGGGGTGCAGCAGATACCCGAGGCTGGTGCTTGTGCCATACCCTTGGGGCTGGATGCAGGGCAGGAGGGCCTGGCAGGGACTGGCTGGGAAGCCAGGGGGCTGGGTCAGTGGCAGAGGGGACGGTGGCCCCCTGCCCCCCCAAATCCCCGGGAGTTTGTGACTCCAGCAGTGCCTGTGCAGCTGCCCTCAGCCCCCAGGAGTGTGCTTCATCCACCCAGTGGGCTGCCTGCGTCTCCAAGGTGACTGGAACAGCTGGGTCTCCAGGCTGGCCCTGCACCTGTCCTCACAGACACATGGGGCTCATGGGCAAGCAGGGAGGATGCCGATGGCATCCACCCCCAAAAACCCTTACCTGGCTGGTGCCTGGCTGTGCGGGAGACCTCCAGAGACCCAGAGCAGCTGCCTGGAGCCGACCCCAATGTGCCCTGGAGAGACTCCCGGGTTTCAGCACTGCGAGATGCTTGCCCGCGACGTGCGAAGTTACAAAGCATTGTGAGGGTGCTTTGGGAAGCCAGGACAGAGTTTTCTGTGAGTATAGAGGGAGGAGTGACGTGCCCTAACAGGGACAGCCAAAAAGACTCTGGAAATGAGATAACATTGCAGCTGGGTCTTGAACGATGAGTCAAAACATCCTAGGTGTAATACAATGAACATTGACATTCAGATAGGTGGTCTGTCTGTCATGTAGGAAGGCAAAAAAATTAAGGAAGAGCAGAGTATGTTAGGATGCTTATTAAGAGTCCACCTGACTGGAACAGCTACCAGGAGGGCAGAGAGTGGGGAGACAGGAGTTCCAGGGACATGGCACAATATCCAGAAGGAAGGGCCCTGGTGCAAGCTGCAAGGCTGCTCAAGGAGTCAGGGGGTCAGCACAGAGGCACTCAGGACAGAGCTCTGTGTCAGATGGTGCCACAGCATCCCGTGGGATGGAAAAACTGCAGCCCACCTTCACGTTTGCTCTAAGATCCAGGTGATCATTTGGCCAGTTGCTCATCTGTCCAAGTCCCCTGTATTTTTCCCATGGTGCCTGATCACACAGGACAAACATAATGGAACTCATGGAAAGAAACTCCAGGCCAGGCACGGCGGCTCACGCCTGTAATCCTAGCACTTTGGGAGGCCAAAGCAAGCAGATCACTTGAGGTCAGGAGTTTGAAACCAGCCAGGCCAACATGGTGAAACCTGATCTCTACTAAAAATACAAAAAAATTAGCCGGGTGTGGTGGCGGGCACCTGTAATCCCAGCTACTTGGGAGACTGAGGCAGGAGAATTGCTTGAACCTGGGAGGCAGAGGTTGCAGTGAGCTGAGATCTCACCACTGCACTCCAGCCTGGGTGACAGAGCGAGACTTTGTCTAAAGGAAAAAAAAAAAAAAAGAAAAAAAACCAACTCCAGATTCTAGGATGCTCCACAATAGGGGGATATAGCAATCCTGAGGACCTGGACATGAGGCCTGGGTGTTTTTTATTTGTTTTTGAGATTTGTTTCTTCATGTTCTCATGAAATGTTTACATTTTCCTTTTGGAGATATTTTTCTAACTCGATCTCAATATATTTGCTATAAAGCATTAAATTCTATGGGAAAAAAAACACTTTCCAGACATAATTTTCTATCAATATTATATATTCTATACTGAAAAGCCCTACTAGGCTTTTTAAGACAGCATCTTGAGTCCATAAACAAGCTTTTGATGAACTGGGGAAATTTTTGGGTTCCAAAAATGAAGAAGCAGAAAATTACAGTACTAAACAGATATGAAAGCCAATGCAGCCAGCAGGACTTTTGACAAATTTATTAGCCAAAATTTTGGGGAATTGCTAAGGATAGGCTGTGTGTTTTGCTGCAATAAAAAAAGAGTTCCAAAAATTTCAGGGCTTAACACATGAAAGGTTAATGTTCATTTGCATAAAGGGTGTTGCTGCTCTGGGAGACTCTCCTCCATGCTGTGACTCAGTGCTCCTGCCCTCTTCCATCTCATGGCTGTACATCATGGCCTTCTCCAGGGTCACCCAGGTCAACAAAGAGAAACTGGATGCTTGTGTGGGTTATTCCATGTGGCTTGGAAGTTTCTCTTTCTTTTCTATTTGATTGGACATAACTGATTCTGCAGACCTGCAAAACATCAATGGGGCTGAGAAGTGCAGTCTTTCAGGAGCCTGGAAGGGGAGAACTGAAAATTTGGTGAGCACTCATAACATCTGTCACAGATTATTATTATTATTTTTTAGAGATGAGGTCTTACTCTCTCACCCAGGCTGGAATGCAGTGGTATGATCATAGCTTACTGCAGCCTCCAATTCCTGTCTCAAGCAATCCTTCTGCCTCAGCCTCTCAAGTAGCTGGACTATAGCACGTGCCAGCATGACCAGCTAATGTTATTTTTATTTTTATTGTAGAAATGGGATTTTGCTTTGTTGCCCAGGCTGGTCTCCTAGCTTCAGGCATCCTCCCTCTTTGGCCTCCCAAAGTGCTAGGATTATAGACATGAGCCACTGTGCCTTGCTGAGTTTTAAAATTTCCATTAGGAGAGACTAGGTCGTCTTGGATTCAACTCTAAGAGAATTGGAATAAGACGGAATAAGACAGATAAATGAGACCCTTGTAAAAATGCAGGATCCTTGAAAGGCTACACTGTTAGTGAAGGATTCACCTATAAAAAGTTTCCTGGCAAAAAAGTGCTGTAGTCAGCTTTTGCTGCATTAAGCTGCAGTAACAAGTAGCTCACAGCCACAGAGGCTAATTTCTTGCTAAGGGGACATTTTAACTGGGGTCAACTGAAATCCTGTGCCACGTATTCATGGAGAACACAGCCCAAAGCAGCAGCCTGCACTGGGATGCACAGTCTTCGTACCTGAGGGGGATGTGCAGTGTTCGTACCCCAGGAATGAATCCCATGGTATTGCTTAGACCTTGAGCTCAGGATGACCTCACAGCTGTTGCACTCACATTGTCTCAGCCAAAGCCTGAAGGAAATGGGTGAGACTCATTTCTGCCCTGAGAGGAGCACAGAAAGTCACCTGGGAGAGGCAGGATTACAGAATCTTCCAATAGGGAGCACAGTAAATGAGTGGGAACAACAAAGCAATCTGCCCACAAACACTTCTAGAAAATTCCGTGGCAGCCTTAGGGCCAGGTGGGAGAGAAAGGCCTGAGAATTCACTCCCCCATTCCCTCTCTTATGTAGGTTTTGGGGTTTGAATTTACCCTTGTGTGTCCTGAGGCATATCATGCTGAGAAATTAACTTAAAAATGTCCTGAGTTGATGGTACCATTGGGCCAATGGCAGAGCAAATAAAAACACTTTTATGGGAGTATGCACTTAAGTCTATCAAATCATCACCAGTATGTTCTGGCCTAATAGAAATCTAAAGGACAAAAACAAAACAAAACAAAACTGGAAACAAGTTATGAGAACAGGAACTTGGTAGAAGTAATAAAAACATAATTAGACTCCAGGGACTTCAGATATTAGAATTTTCAGAATATAAAATCAGCACATTTAAAATATTCAGATAAATAGGAGAGGTAATTAGAAACATCAGCAATGAGGAAGAAAATATTAAAAAATAGGCCTGGCACATTTCAAAAAATTCTGTGAGAACTTAAGGAGAGTAGTTAAATAAAGGGTGCATAGCTGAAGAAATACCAATAAATTGGCACAGATGAAGAGATGAAAAGTATGAAAAAGTGAGTCAGTGATAGGAAGGAGATAGTGGAAAGCCCTAAGCTATGTCTCTCAGAATTCCAGGAGGAGAGAGTGCCAAGAATGGGGAAAATAAAAGAGATAATGGCTGAAAATTTTTCCAGAACTGAAGAAAAATATATTAATCTTTAGCTTCAGAAGCTCAACAAGAAGGGCTAAAAAATGAAAATCATCACAAACCTATCAAAGTGAAATTATAAAACATCAATGATAAAGAGAAGATATTAGAAATAGAGAAAAAAGTCAGATTATCTCTAAAGAAGTGACAGAAAGTACATCAGCTGATTTCTCAAGAGCAAGAGCAAAATCCAGAAGGTGGAACAATATCTTCAATGTACTGGGAGAAAAGAACTGTCCATCTGGCCAACTCCCATTCAATAATAAGAACCAATGAGCAATTTTTATCATTGACTATCACTAAAGGAAAGCTTAAAATATATTCTCTAAAAACAAGGAAAAGGCTTAAGATGAATAGAGGAAGGTGAAGAAAGCCATGGGCAAGAATGTGGGTCACCAAACTGGATATTGCCTGTATCACACAACAAATATGCCTAATTGGGGGGAAATTAAAAGAACTAAACAACTGGGCAACAAAACCAGGTAGAATGAGAAAAAGTGACTGGAGTTAGAAGGCTTCCTGAAACTTGTATGGCTTGGGAGAAGGGGAGTGATAACAATTAATTTTAAATTCTATTTAATATTAATAGAATTTTAGTAACTTCTGAATCCATGTCTCCAGCTCTGGTCTCTCTCATTAACTGAAGACTGATCCACCCAACTGCAATCTTGTCAGTCCCATGTCTAGCAAGCATCTGAAATTTAACTTGATGCTCCACACCTCCAAACCTATTCCTTCTACTCTTTGTGTCAACTCAGTAAATGGTGATTTCCCATCCAGGCTGTCAGACTAAAACTGTGGTAGTCAACCTTGCTCTCCCTTTTCTCCCACCTTAAATCCATCCACCAATGAATCTCATTTGCTACAACATTGAGATATCCAGAATCCAAGTCCTTCCCACCACACCTAGAGCGATCTGTTGTTTGGGTTCCTGCCAGCTTACTGACTGGTCTGCTGTTTCCTTTGCTCTTCTAATCTGTACACCAGAATCATCATTCTGAATCGCAGGTCAGAGCATAACATCTCTCTGCTTGAAACTCCCTATAGGACTTCCTCCGAAGTCCAGAATGAAGTCCCAGGCCCCTTCCTTGCTCTCCAAGGTCCGAGGTCATCCATCCCCATTTTCCTGAACCAATGTTTTCTGATCTCATGGCTGACAAATCTTCTTCCCAGCTGTTTCCATGACAGCAAAACTGTACTACTCGTTCTTCACACAGCTTCCTCTGCTGCACTGTTTCCCAGGAATGTGTCATGCCATGTGTTTAAAAAGGCTTCTTGCTGTACTTCCTTCAGGTTCCTGCTCAAATGTCAGTTTTTCAGATGTTTCTCCCTATTGCCTGTGTATAGTTACACTCTCTAACTGCTGTCTATCCCTTATCCTGCATTCTTCTCTTTTAGGGTTGTATTAGGCCATTCTTGCATTGCTATAAAGAAATACCTGAGGCTGGGTACTTTATAAAGAAAAGAGGTTTCATTGGCTCACAGTTCTGCAGGCTGTACAGGAAGCATGGTGCTGGCATGTGCTCAGCTTCTGGGGAGGTCTCAGGAAGCTTCTAATCATGGCAGAAGGCGAAGGGGGAGCAGATACATCTTACATGGCAGGAGCAGAAGCAAGAGAGAGAAGGGAGGAGGTGCCACACACTTTCAAACAACCAGATCTTCAGACTCACTGTCCCGAGGACAGCACCAAGCCATGAGGGATCCACTCCATTGACCCAAACCCTCCCACTGGGCTCCACCTCCAACATTAGGGATTATAATTCAATATGAGATTTGGCAAGGACAGATATCAAAACTATATCAGTAGTGTTTACCACATGTGACATTATTATTTTATTTATTTTTAAATGTCATGTCCATAATGAAATGTAAAATCCATAAAATAAAGTACTTTGTTGTGTTAATTGCTCTATCTGCAGAACCTACAATAGTTCCTGGCACATAGTAGGCACTCAAGGGTAACCAGTAAAATAATAAATGTACACCATATTTCTTCCTTTTCCAAGAATGTGGAGGGAGGGAGAAAACACTTTAAAATGTAATTCAAAAGATGTCATGAAAAAAGAGAGAGAGAAAAAAAGCACAGAAATAGAAAACAAATAAAGAGTACAAAATAAAATGTTAAAAATAAATCCATATAGGTTAGTAATAACAATAAATATAAATGACCTAAACTCACCAGTTAAAAACTAGAGATTTTAAAATTGTGTTTTAAAATAATTCAGTTATGTGCTGTATTAAAGAGATACCTTTAAACTGCAGGACATAACATAGGAAGGCTGTAAAAGATGTAACAGGCAAATACAAAGCAAAGAATGTTGTTGTGCTTATAGCAATAACAGACAAATTATACTTTAAGGCAAAAACAAACAAAACATGTACCATAATACCAACCACATAATGTTAAAGCAAAAAAAAAAACCAAAAAAACCTCACCACAATATATTATTTAAGATCATATGCGTATGCCAAGAATGTATAAAGAAATGACTAATAGACAACAAATTTAGGTTACTTGGAGATAGTGGGAGGGTGGAGGTTGTGATTGGAAAGTATATAAAAGTGACTTCAACTCTATTGATAATATTTAAAAATTATTCTAAGCTAGATAGTGGGTGCATTGGTATTCAATGTAATTTTATCATATCTGTTTCATGTGAAAATAGTTCATAATTTAAAAACTCTCCCAAATCATATTACTACTAACTTTCAATGCAACAGAGCTGTCGAATACAACATGATACTTTGAAAACCTGGGTAGGAGAGCATCTCAAGGAAGAAAAGCAATACGGATTGGCAAGATCACCTAAGGAAGTTTCAAGGCATTCTCTCAGGTCAGGGCAGGTAAGAGCATTCTTGGCTTTAGCAGGATACCCAAATAGGCAAGTTGCTTACACTCAATTTTGTCTTCCAGAAAATGTGTGTGAATAGAACAATTCCCTTGCGGGGAACTCCCTAGCAATGAATGTAGATAAAATACATAGATGTTCAATGAACTGCATCAAGATTTATCTGGAAATGAGGCAGAACAGAGCTAGCAAGATAGAAAAACAAGATCCTACTTCCTTAACTCCTCAAGGCAAAGAGCCCCTGCCCTCTTTGGTCTTTGGATTACCCATCCCCTCAGGCACTGCATCCGCGCATAATGGACAGTCACCAGATGGAGAATGATGGAAATGCATCGGTCTTTTTGAAAGTGAAAACAGACAGATCACCGCAAATAAAGGAATCGGTGTCAGCTCTCTAGCTGGGAACCACCAAGGTTACAAAGATAACGTGACTAGCCCTGCTATACTGAAACGGCTTAATTTCTTTCTGGCAAATCCGCATTTACGGCAGTAAGATACTAATAAACACGTTCTTTCACTTTAAAAATATTTTGTCATTGCTGCAGTTTATGTCCCTCAGATGAGTAATACAAGGCAAAAATGAAGTGAGGTTGAGTGGTGTGAACAGCCTTCCCCTTCAATGCCATCCACGTCTATAGACAAGCTCACGCAGCCCTTTCCCTTTGCACTTCTCTCCTCTCTAGCAGGCCGTGGGGTGAGGGTGGGATTAGGCGGCCAGTTTTACAAAACTCCAGGAAGCGTCGCCAGCCTCGATTTCCTGGGGTTATTCCTGGGACAGAGGCGTTTTCACGGACAGCCACCCTGGGAAGGAGGAGGAGGAAAGGCACTGATGGATGAGGGGGCCCGCGCACCCCTCCGCCTCCTACCCCGGCGCGCCCTGGAGTGCCCTGGAGCGCGCCCGGCTTCCCTCGCCCGCCTGGCCCGCGGCATCCGGCAGCCCCGCCTTCAGCCCGCCGGGCAGGTCCGCACTCCGCGGAGGCGAGCGCGCGCCGGTTCCAGCCGGGAGGTGGGCGGCGACCCATCCCGCTAGAATCCATCCAGTCTCTGCTCGCGCACCGTGACTTCTGGGGGGCGCGGATTTCAGCCGGGCTGTTTTCGCCTCTCTGTTGCAGCAGAGAGGCCCCTGGCACCCGACTCTATCCACCACCAGGAAGCCCCCCAAAAGAGCTCTCGCCCTGTGGACGACTGGGAATCCCTGGAAAAGCCGCGAGGGAGTCGGAGGCGCCAGCCCACTGGGGAGGTGGCGCTGGGCGCGCGGGAGGCGCGGGGAGCCCTCTCTGCAGGAGCCGCACAGTGCACTGCTGCGCGCTGGGCAGTGCGGGGAAGCGCCGCGGGAAGGAGCAGCTCCGAGCAACAGGTGCAGCCCGCAGCCGCTCCGGGAGCCAGGGAAAACGGCCGGCGAAGATCTGGAGCGGTAAGGCGGAGAGAAGGGTCTTTCCACCTGCGCGGCTGCAGCCGGCGGATCCCTCTTCCCAGGCTCCGTGGTCGCGCAGCGGGCGGAGGCGCCCGGGCAGGGGACCCCGGTGCTCTCGAGATCACCGTCCCTTCCCGAGAAGGTTCAGCTCCGGGCTCCCGACCCCACCCTCTCTCAGAAGGTCGCGGCGCAAAGACGGTGCCACGAGGCACGGCCACCGGATCTCCGCGCCCGCTGGCTCGCGCCTCGGGAAGCTCAGACTCCTCGCGCTCTCCGTGCTTTGCGCCGGGACCCCCGGCCATCCCTGGCGCCTACTTTCCCGCCAGACACCCGGCCTCCCTCCCCGCGCGCACCGCCGCTCGCCTGGGCAGCCCCGCGGGCCATGGAGCTGGCGGTCGGGAACCTCAGCGAGGGCAACGCGAGCTGGCCGGAGCCCCCCGCCCCGGAGCCCGGGCCGCTGTTCAGCATCGGCGTGGAGAACTTCGTCACGTTGGTGGTGTTCGGCCTGATCTTCGCGCTGGGCGTGCTGGGCAACAGCCTAGTGATCACCGTGCTGGCGCGCAGCAAGCCGGGCAAGCCGCGGAGCACCACCAACCTGTTCATCCTCAACCTGAGCATCGCCGACCTGGCCTACCTGCTCTTCTGCATCCCCTTCCAGGCCACGGTGTACGCGCTGCCCACCTGGGTGCTGGGCGCCTTCATCTGCAAGTTCATTCACTACTTCTTCACCGTGTCCATGCTGGTGAGCATCTTCACCCTGGCCGCGATGTCTGTGGACCGCTACGTGGCCATCGTGCACTCGCGGCGCTCCTCCTCCCTCAGGGTGTCCCGCAACGCGCTGCTGGGCGTGGGCTGCATCTGGGCGCTGTCCATTGCCATGGCCTCGCCCGTGGCCTACCACCAGGGCCTCTTCCACCCGCGCGCCAGCAACCAGACCTTCTGCTGGGAGCAGTGGCCCGACCCTCGCCACAAGAAGGCCTACGTGGTGTGCACCTTCGTCTTCGGCTACCTGCTGCCGCTCCTGCTCATCTGCTTCTGCTATGCCAAGGTGCACGCCGGGCGCGGGGCCGAGACGCGCGAGGGAGGGCGGAGGGCCGGTGGGGACCCTGGGGTCTCAGTGTCTCGCGGCCCTGCCGGAGCCTTGGCGGCAGCCTGGCCCCGGTGGTCCCCACTCTGGCGGCGCTGGGACGGATCTGTGCAGAGAGGCTTCCTGGCCGCTGCTGGAGCTTGCCATTGGCTTGCCCAAGAAAGTTACTTGGAGTCTGAGAGATGCTGGGGAACGTTTGCAGTTTACTTCGCATGGTCCAGTAGAACAAGTTTCTTCTCCCCTCCCCTTCCTCGCCCCTGCAGCCCTTCAACGTCCCCAGGTTGCCTGGGCGGTAGGTAGGCGGGCGCTGCCCCATCCTTCCCGGTACAGCAAACCCCTCTCGGTTCCAGCAACTCTTCAACCAGATCAGCCGCGCGGGGAGGTTACCGCCGCGGCGCTGTGGGACCTGAGGAGAGCGCGTGGTCACCAGAGCGCGGACCTTTTGCGAGGGTGACGGGTCCCCACAGCTCCCTCCCGGGCTCTCAGCTGGCCGTGGCGGGGAGGACTCGCGGGGCGGCCCCTCTCCCCCGGGGTGCGCAGTTTGCCCTCGCTCCGAAGGCTTTGCGCACACCGGGCTCTGTGAAGCCGCTGCTCCCGGGGACAGAGCTTCGAATTTTATTTTATTCTGAAGCTTAGCTTTGTAAACCCAAGTGGCAAAAGGGTGTTTGTTTCTTTACAGAGTCTTGACCGCAGGCTCCAGGAACTTGGAATGGAATGGACTCGAGCTTTCGGCTTCCCCATTTCAATCCTTTTTAGAAAGGTCTCCTGAACAGGGTGAAGTGGTTGAGGCGGCCGATCTTCACCCTAACTGTAGCAGAGGCACCGTCCACGCGTGTGGGAGATGGTTTTTCCCTTCGTACAGCCGGGCAGAGCTCAGCACTCACATTCTTTTTCTCATTAAGTCCACAAGGGTTTGAAGACTTTATACTGATCAAAACGTCTTCAGCCTTTGACATACTTGTTTCTATCTGCGTAAACGGGAGCTTATTTTAATAGTCGGGTGATGGCGATTCACGGGGTAAACCCCAATGTGCGCACCCTCCTCGCTCCAGAGCATCGCCATCTGAAATACAGCTGTTACCAGGTTCCACCCGACTTCACCGCTGTCTCTCACTCTGTTTCAATAAGGCTGTGACTATACGACTACAAATAACCTGACTAGGTAGAACAACTATCACTTTTAATACTCAATTCACAAGGTATTTTTATCAACAAAAGTGTTTACTATAAGCCACCTGTTTCCCCTCACCTATTTCATCTATGTAGATTGTGTCTATTTTGAATAATAATATTGCTGGATATTATATGAACGGCCTGCACCAAAAGGTTAAATATAAAGAAATACAGTAGCACTTTGGGAGGCCGAGGTGGGTGGATCACCTGAGGTCAGGAATTTGAGACCAGCCTGACCAACAAGGTGAAACCCTGTCTCTACTAAAAATACAAAAATTAGCCGGGTGTGGTGGTGGGCCCCTGTAGTCCCAGCTACTCCGTAGGCTGAGACAGAAGAATTGTTTGAACCCAAGTGGCGGAGGGTGCAGTGAGCCGAAATCGTGCCACTGAACTCCAGCCTGGGTGACGATGGAGAGAGACTCTGTCTCAAAACACCACCACCACCAATACAGTAGCAGTAAGGGAATTTGGAAAAGAACTCTAGCTTAGCTATTTGGAAAATGGCTGGTTTATTAACGTGGTCTTCCGCAAATGCTAAACAAAGGGTATCTTCTATAGCACAATTATCTGATATGTGCACCATCTCATTTAATTTGCACAACTCTGTGACTTGGAGCTATTTTATTATTTACCCATATTTTATTATTTAAGAAAAAACAGCTTTGGAAAGGAACACCTGACCCAGATTATGAAGCTGGTGAATGATTCAGGAAGGATTTTAACACAGGAATTCCCAGTCTTCTGAGGACGGGACAGTTGGTGAGGCCTTGAGGACATTGAAGTCTGAGATTGAGATTCTTAACATATATGGCTGTTAAGTTCCTAATTACTGTGTAGAACTGAAGCACACGCTTCCTTATTTCCCCAAAGCCTTTAGGGAGAAGAACTAAAATCTTCTTACTGGAAATGACAAAGTAAGCTTTTAGGAATAAATTAGGCTACATTTCTGTCATTTGCGAGTCTATAAAAGTCCCACAAAGGGCAATGTTTAAAAAATCGTTTTTTAAAAAAATTTTAATGAACACATGATCATTTGGATTTTTTTATATGGAAAAAGTTTACTTCTAAGCATAACTGGAAAAATATTTTGAATTCAGCATAATATTCATAATATTTGCAAGTTAATTTCAGGGCTGTCATGGATAGGTGGAGATTTAAGTTATTTCAAGTTGCTTTTCTTTGGCTCAGGCATTAGGTGTGCACCATCCAGTTAAGGATTTTGCTACTTGAGTATTAGTTTCAGGATTCTCTGTTCCTCCAAACCCCAGGTCTGTTGGATAGCCTGAAAAAACACAGATGGCTAAAAGGGAACCTGAGGTTATGATGCTTTACATAAACAAAAAAACTTAAGACGATTGCATTCCAGAGTTGCCTTTTGCCTCTAAATTCTTACAAGTTTGTAAGGGAACAGTCTTTTGCACCAGACAGTTTCTGGGAAACTCATCGAATACATGGGTGGGAGGATGAGTCGAAGTGGTCTGCCCAGTGCCCCCTGAAGAGCCCTCCCCTCTACTGCTATGGAGCTGTTCTTCACCAGGGCTGTGCCCTCGCTCACTTTCCTTAGAGTGAATTACTGTCCAGAATCTCCTTGGTCTACCGTGAGGATAAACTCAATGGGCCCACCCGACTAAGTTACTCCGAATCCCCAGGATGTACCCAGCAGGACCTGGGTTTGGTTTGAGCTAGCACCTTCCTGTGCACACACAGAAATTACAGACTCACCAAGAGACCCCAGTGTGTTATTATCACTCTCTTCTTAAACATCGTCATACCCTATCATGATACCTACATTCTTTCTCCTTTGCTGACGAGACCTTCATTGGGGTACATCATGATATACCCCATGATATACATTCTGTGCTCATAGAATGAGCTATTGAAGAGAAACAGAGCTAATAAAAATATGCTTGAGTATTTTCTCCATTGACCATTTAACAGCATTCAACATTCTTGGGTGTTTTGAAGTGGCTGAGCTGTGATCCGAATTTGGAAGGAACAATTGGAGCTCGGCCGCGTTATGAAGCTGGTCACATTTGGACATTTTGTTGTGATTTGTCCGGGTGACCCTCTCTGATTTTGCGTGTGGGGCCTCTTCTCTGGTCTTTCCTGTGTCCTCAGTGGCCAGTGCTGTCCTGCGTTTCCCATTGGGAAGGCTGCCACTGAGCCATCTAGGCAGTCCTGTCCTCTTGGGCACGGTCCTGCCTCCTCCATCCCTTTCCTGCCCCTTTGAAATGCTCTCATTTGCTCCCGCAAGAAACCCCTGTTCTGTTGTTGCCTTGCATTCAGGTGTTGATACTCTCATTTTGGCTGGCAGAATAGTAAACTAACACCTTGTCAATATATTGAGTGTTTTCCCAAATGCTTCTGCGGCAAGTAAACACTTGTTTTGTTGCAGATGTTGCTGAGTCATTTCAGGAAGTGGGAAGCATTTCAGTAGGGGAGAGAATTTAAAGTCAGAAATTCACGTCCCTGGGATGGCTGCTTGTTCACCTGCATAGGGCCTGGGCAGCTGGTAAATATATCCTGTGGCTTCCAAGTAGGGTGTGACTAATTGCCCTGAAAGTGCCTCACCTGGCTGAATGGAGCAGGTTTTTGCAATAAGTTCCATTCGATTAAATTATTTCCATGCTACAGGGAACAAAGAACCGGTTGGAACATGGCTTCTGGTTCCTTGAGAGACTTCTCAGCAATCTACAGATGTTCTAAAGCACTTAGTCACCCTGGGGCTAGATTTTCTCTAGATTTTTCCCTCAGATGGGATATAGCAATGAACTTAAGTAACAGTTCTGCAGGCTTGACGCAGGCTTGACAATGTTGTTGAAGACCAAATATATGTTGGAAATTCCTACATCTAAAACCCCACATTTTCATATCATTTCTCCTGAGTATTACACTGGCAAGAAAAGACAAAAATAGTTTCTTTAATTGAGGGAGCCAGTGTGTTTCAAGGAGATTCCCTGACAGCGACATTAATTGTAAAACCTTGCAAAAATGTTCTGTAAATCATCAGTGATGCTGAATCCCCAATAAGTTGTCTAAAAGCACAGCACAGTGTGTAGGATTTGAATAAAGAATGAAAGGAAGCCTGATGGGTGGTGGTTTGCCGTAAGGAGAATTGCAGTGGAGGCAGCCCGTAAGAGGAAGAAGAAAGAATATTTTGGCACAAATGCTGGCCATATTTGGGTTGGCTGCACTGAAGAAATGTCTGATGATATTATCTCCCTTTGTTTACTTGCCTCCTTTCCCCATCAGATGGTGAATTTCGGAAGGGCAAATCTCTAGTTTTTCAATGCATCCAGGATCTAACATTGTGCCTGACATGTAGTAGGGACCTGGCGTTTGTTAACATATGGGGTCCTAGAAGAAACCAAGGCAGACAATAGACTAATAAGCATGCCTGAGTGGGTCACGGCATGGCTGTGACCCCAGAGCTCCATGCGCTGGGCATTCTCTGCAAACAGGTGCTATGGCTGTGAACTTGTCTGGCTGTGCATCAGCCTTCCTGGCTGCTCCTAAATGTTAGAAAAGGATGTATTTGGCAATTCATATTCATTGTTACCTAATCACCTAATTTGAGTTTTTATTTTAATGATCTTATAAATAGTGATGTTACCATTTCAGCATGTCAATGATTGTTAATGCAACATAGGCAGTGGGTTGTGAGAGGTGAGGCGAACTGATTTCAATAGTCTGTGTCTTTCAGGTCCTTAATCATTTGCATAAAAAGTTGAAGAACATGTCAAAGAAGTCTGAAGCGTCCAAGAAAAAGGTAATGATCACAAATATATATATATATGTTACTTTTCAGAGCTTAGTTTATCTTTTTTTTTTTACTTGTCCTCATGTCCATCCAAAGCCTGTAACATTTAGGACCCTTGGTGTGGCTAAGGAGGTTTGAGATGAGCCTCCCACCATTAGGATGGGAATGGAGGGTCAGCCTTGGCAAGGGCACCATGGGCCACTCTGTGCTGCATTCAAACTTAGCTGAAGATCTGGGGAGATGAGGAAATGCGGGTTCTGCTGATTCTGCCCCTCACCAGGAGGTGTGCTTGGGTTGACTGAGACAGAGTGCAGAGTGCAGAGTTGCTGACATGCATACTTAGAGGGAAAGTATAGTCATTTTGTTTTATGTTTACAATCTCTGATGTGATTCCGAAAAGCCCTGGTTTGGTTCTTGTTTAAGACAACGCTGTTATAATCCCTCCCTAAAGCCGCCAGAGCGCCGGGCCATCCTTGCCTCTTTCAGCCACATGTGATGACCCTGACCCAGCAGGTAAAGACTGAAGAGTGGACAAGGCTGAAAGCAGATTCCTCCTGCTGCTAACTGACTTTCTCATCCCCCAGCCCTGATTTAAACAAGCTTCTCCTGAGTAGTATTACAGCATCTAACTTATTGATGGTCATGACATTCTACATTTTGAGGAAAAACTATTTCACAAATCAAGGTTAAATTAACTCTTACTCAGAAAATAATCTATATAGCTTCTAATTTTAGGAAATAGAATGAGATTATTAGGCAATATGATTAAGAAGTAGGAGGTTATAACCAGACATTTTAACCCAAAAGTGTAGTAATAACATCTTAAAATACCTTGTTTTTTCCTTATGTTTATTATGATCAATGACATACATAATTTATAGAAATTGTAGTTTAGATCATGTTTATATTTAATCACGTTTACTTAAAAATTCTACTTGAATAAAGGACAGCTTTTCCTGACTTTCCTTCTTTATGAACAGTAAGGTGGCTAAAAGGCCATCTGATAGTCCAGAGTCAAAACCAGTGGTAGAGAATTGGTTATAGGGCACAAACATTAAGACTTTTTTTTTTCCTAGCAGCAAAAAATTAGCTTATGTTAGAAATGCAGTCATACAGTTTTTAGGCTAACCACCTAAGAATACAAGGTGCAATATAAATAACAAGACCACGTTATGGCTTTATTCCTTTGATTCTTTCTTACATCTGAACAATTATTATGAATATTTCATTTTAGGCATCTAGGCCCCTCATTAGAGCAGCTGACCAAGTGCTAAGTTATATGAATGGAATAAACGCTAAAAGTTGGTGCTTTCCTCCTCTGTTTTTAGTGATGTGCTGTTATGGTAGAGATTTTCCATTTTTCTGGTATATCTATTTATTTTTCCTCTGAGTCACACTTCTTATTTCTAAGAAAATGGTTCTTTAAAGACAATTAAGGATTGTTTCTGACTTTTCCTTGGACAGTTATTTTTAGAGCACCTGCTCTGTGTAGGACCAAGCTGACCCAGGGGATTCTAAGAGGAACTGGCTCCGCATGGAAGCCAACATTGTAATGGAAGAGATAAATGTGTAAGTCCCAAAGGCCTGTTCAAGGGAGCAGTGTTTGGAGCATCAGAGAAGGGAGAGATTAATTTCCCTTGGGAGGGATTGGGCTTGTCAAACTTTAACTGAGAAGACACCATTGATCTGTGATAAATGTTTGTTAATGATTCAAAAGATTTTATGCTTACTAAAAGAAATAAAACAAGACATTTATTTAACATTTGCTGAATCTTACTTGTGTTGATGGTAGTTTTAGTCTGTATATTTGAAGAAGTATTGGAGAGAAATTGTGAAGGTCTCAGAGAAGAACAAAATATTTAAAAAATAGGTCTTATAAAAATGATTAGAAAAGCTTCTATTTTATTTTACAATAAAAAACCTAAAGATGAGTGATTAGTTCAGTAATTAGTTATATACACATACACACACATATATACACAAATATTTAGATTTATGTGAGTATATGTATGTATAATACATATGTGATTACATATATACATATACTAAATATATCTATATAAAATTATCTTTTGCTTATTCTTACCATGAGGAGGTTCTAGCATTTGAAGAAGGGATGATTTTCTTTTTCATTTTCATAGCCTCTGACCCTTAACAGCCACTGAACAGATGTCAGATCTTTGTTGATGTATTTAATTGCCTCCTTGTTTGCATAGAATAAATAAATGTCGTGGTGGTGGTGGTGATGATGGTGGTGGTAGTGATGGTGGTGATAATGGTGGTGGGTGGTAGTGGTGGTGATGATGGTGATCATTGTGGTGATGGTGGTGATGGTGGCAATTGTGGTGGTGGTGGTGATGGTCATAGTGGGGGTGCTGGTGGTCATGGTGGTGATGGTGGTGGTGGTGGTGGTTGTGATGGTGATGATGGTGGTGATGGTGGTGACGGTGGTGATGGTGGTGATGGTGGTGGTGGTTGTGATGGTGATGGTGGTGATGGTGGTGATGGTGATGGTGGTGGTGGTGATGGTGGTGATGGTCATAGTGGTGGTGGTGGTGATGGTGGTGATGGTGGTGGTGATGGTGGTGATGGTGGTGATGATGATGGTGGTTGTGATGGTGATGGTGGTGGTGATGGTGGTGGTGGTGATGGTGGTGGGTGGTGATGGTGGTGATGGTCATAGTGGTGGTGGTGTTGGTGGTGATGGTGGTGGTTGTGATGGTGATGGTGGTGGTGGTGATGGTGGTGGTGGTGATGGTGGTGCTTGTGATGGTGATGGTGGTGGGTGGTGATGGTGGTGATGGTCATAGTGGTGGTGGTGTTGGTGTTGGTGGTGGTGATGGTGGTGGTTGTGATGGTGATGGTGATGGTGGTGGTGGTGATGGTGGTGGTGGTTGTGATGGTGGTGGTGGTGGTGGTGATGGTGGTGGTGGTGGTGGTGCTGGTGGCGGTGGTTGTGATGGTGATGGTGGTGGTGGTTGTGATGGTGATGGTGGTGGTGGTGATGGTGGTGGTGGTGATGGTGGTGATGGTGGTGGGTGGTGATGGTGGTGATGGTCATAGTGGTGTTGGTGTTGGTGGTGGTGATGGTGGTGGTGGTGATGGTGGTGGTGATGGTGGTGGTGGTGGTGGTGATGGTGATGGTGGTGATGGTGGTGGTGGTGATGGTGATGGTGGTGGTGGTGATGGTGGTGGGTGGTGTTGGTGGTGGTGATGGTGGTGGTGATGGTGGTCGTGGTGATGGTGGTGGTGGTGGTGACGGTGATGGTGGTGGTGGTGATGGTGGTGGTGGTGATGGTGGTGGATGGTGTTGGTGGTGGTGATGGTGGTGGTGATGGTGGTGATGGTGGTGGTGGTGATGGTGGTGATGGTGGTGGTGGTGATGGTGATGGTGGTGTTGGTGATGGTGGTGGTGGTGATGGTGGTGGGTGGTGTTGGTGGTGGTGATGGTGGTGGTTGTGATGGTGATGGTGGTGATGGTGATGGTGGTGGTGGTGATGGTGGTGGTGGTGGTGGTGATGGTGGTGGGTGGTGATGGTGGTGGTGGTGATGGTGATGGTGATGGTGTTGATGGTGATGGTGGTGATGGTGATGGTGGTGGTGGTGATGCTGGTGGTGGTGATGGTGGTCGGTGGTGTTGGTGGTGGTGATGGTGGTGGTTGTGATGGTGATGGTGGTGGTGGTGATGGTGGTGGTGGTGATGGTGATGGTGGTGGTGGTGATGGTGGTGGGTGGTGATGGTGGTGGGTAGTGACGGTGGTGGTGGTCATAGGGGTGTTGGTGGGGGTAATAGTGGTGATGGTGATGATGGTGGTCATGGCGGTGATGGTGATGGTGGCGATTGTGATGGTGATGGTGGTGGTGGCGATGGTGCCAGTGGTGGTGGTGGCAATAGTGATAATGATGGTGGCAATTGTGGTGGTGATGGTGGTGATGGTGGTGGTGGTGATGGTGGTGATGGTGGTGGGTGGTGATGGTGGTGGTAGTGATGGTGATGGTGGTGATGGTGATGGTGGTGATGGTGATGGTGGTGGTGATGGTGGTGGGTGGTGTTGGTGGTGGTGATGGTGGTTGTGATGGTGGTGGTGGTGGTGGTGATGGTGGTGGTGGTGGTGGTGCTGGTGGCGGTGGTTGTGATGGTGATGGTGGTGGTGGTTGTGATGGTGATGGTGGTGGTGGTGATGGTGGTGGTGGTGATGGTGGTGATGGTGGTGGGTGGTGATGGTGGTGATGGTCATAGTGGTGTTGGTGTTGGTGGTGGTGATGGTGGTGGTGGTGATGGTGGTGGTGGTGGTGGTGATGGTGATGGTGGTGATGGTGGTGGTGGTGATGGTGATGGTGGTGGTGGTGATGGTGGTGGTGGTGATGGTGGTGGGTGGTGTTGGTGGTGGTGATGGTGGTGGTGATGGTGGTCGTGGTGATGGTGGTGGTGGTGGTGACGGTGATGGTGGTGGTGGTGATGGTGGTGGTGGTGATGGTGGTGGATGGTGTTGGTGGTGGTGATGGTGGTGGTGATGGTGGTGATGGTGGTGGTGGTGATGGTGGTGATGGTGGTGGTGGTGATGGTGATGGTGGTGTTGGTGATGGTGGTGGTGGTGATGGTGGTGGGTGGTGTTGGTGGTGGTGATGGTGGTGGTTGTGATGGTGATGGTGGTGATGGTGATGGTGGTGGTGGTGATGGTGGTGGTGGTGGTGGTGATGGTGGTGGGTGGTGATGGTGGTGGTGGTGATGGTGATGGTGATGGTGTTGATGGTGATGGTGGTGATGGTGATGGTGGTGGTGGTGATGCTGGTGGTGGTGATGGTGGTCGGTGGTGTTGGTGGTGGTGATGGTGGTGGTTGTGATGGTGATGGTGGTGGTGGTGATGGTGGTGGTGGTGATGGTGATGGTGGTGGTGGTGATGGTGGTGGGTGGTGATGGTGGTGGGTAGTGACGGTGGTGGTGGTCATAGGGGTGTTGGTGGGGGTAATAGTGGTGATGGTGATGATGGTGGTCATGGCGGTGATGGTGATGGTGGCGATTGTGATGGTGATGGTGGTGGTGGCGATGGTGCCAGTGGTGGTGGTGGCAATAGTGATAATGATGGTGGCAATTGTGGTGGTGATGGTGGTGATGGTGGTGGTGGTGATGGTGGTGATGGTGGTGGGTGGTGATGGTGGTGGTAGTGATGGTGATGGTGGTGATGGTGATGGTGGTGATGGTGATGGTGGTGGTGGTGATGGTGGTGGGTGGTGTTGGTGGTGGTGATGGTGGTGGTTGTGATGGTGATGGTGGTGATGGTGATGGTGGTGGTGGTGATGGTGGTGGTGGTGATGGTGATGGTGGTGGTGATGCTGGTGGTGGTGATGGTGGTCGGTGGTGTTGGTGGTGGTGATGGTGGTGGTGGTGATGCTGGTGGTGGTGATGGTGGTCGGTGGTGGTGGTGGTGTTGGTGGTGGTGATGGTGGTGGTTATGATGGTGATGGTGGTGATGGTGATGGTGATGGTGGTCGTGGTGATGGTGGTGGGTGGTGATGGTGGTGGGTAGTGACGGTGGTGGTGGTCATAGGGGTGTTGGTGGGGGTAATAGTGGTGATGGTGATGATGGTGGTCATGGCGGTGATGGTGATGGTGGCGATTGTGATGGTGATGGTGGTGGTGGTGATGGTGCCAGTGGTGGTGGTGGCAATAGTGATAATGATGGTGGCAATTGTGGTGGTGATGGTGGTGATGGTGGTGGTGGTGATGGTGATGGTGGTGATGGTGGTGGGTGGTGGTGGTGGTGGTGATGGTGGTGGTGGTGATGGTGATGGTGGTGGTGGTGATTGTGGTGGGTGGTGATGGTGGTGGGTATTGACGGTGGTGGTGGTCATAGGGGTGTTGGTGGGGGTAATAGTGGTGATGGTGATGATGGTGGTCACGGCGGTGATGGTGATGGTGGCGATTGTGATGGTGATGGTGGTGGTGGCAATGGTGCCAGTGGTGGTGGTGGCAATAGTGATAATGATGGTGGCAATTGTGGTGGTGATGGTGGTGATGGTAATGGTGGTGGTGGTGTGTGTATATCTAAGAAAGAGATGGGAGAGAGGAGCAGAGAAAGGGTAAGAAGAGGGTGTGGAAGCGGAGGCGTGACGAAAAGGGAGATGGCGGAGAGAGGGGGACAGAGGCAGGAGAGGTGAGACGGGAAACTCGGGAAGGAAAGCAAGAATACATGGCAACTTCCCTGAAGACAGGAACTGAATTGGTCCGTTGTGGGTATTTCCCCAGGTCTCAGCACAGAAAATTGCTACTGGTGCACACGTTCATCATTTGATTGGTAATGGAAGATATGACGGGGATTTGGATAGTTTGCTCATTTCAGCTCTACTTGTTTCCAGCCCTTTCTCTCAACGGCTAAGTAAAGTTCCCTTTCTCTGCTCTGTATCCACTGGTCTTAGTACGTTCAGGCTGCTTTAAGAAAATACCGTAGTCTGGGTGGCTCATAAAAAATGGAAGTTTATTTCTTGCAGTCCTGGAGTTTGGAAGTCTGAAATCAAGCTCCTGCAGATTCAGTGTTTGGTGAGGGCTGTTTTCTGGTTCATAGATGGCCCCTTCTCTCTGTATCTTCACAGAGTGGAAGGCAAAAGGCAGATCTCTGTGCCCTCTTTCATAAGGGGACTGGTCCCATTATTCATAGGGTGGGAGGTGTAAGGCAGCTCTCTGGGCCTCTTTCAAAAGGGCACTAGTCTCTGTGTCCTTATAGGGTGGGAGGCGTGAGACAGCTCTCTGGGCCCCCATTCATAAGGGCACTGATCCCATTATGAGGGCTCCCCCCACCTCATGACTTAATTACCGCCCAAAAGCCCCACCTCTTGATACCATCACCTTGGTGATGAGGTTCCAATAGATGAATTTTTTGGATGGGGTGGGGACATAAACTTTGAGGTGGTGCCGCCGTCCATACAGGGCTTTCCTGTTGAGAGTTATAATTACTATGGGGTGGGGAGATTGGTCTTTCATGATAAACATGCTAACAGTTATTCTCCATGTTTGGAAAAAGTGCAAAAGAATAGGATTTCTACTGCAGGAATAAAGTGCTGGGATTGATCACATGCTTTGCTTAAACTCTGCTAGACATAAAGAAATGTTTCTGGCTCAAAGCTGATTGTTAAAATCTTGGAAGACCTCAAAATGGGATAGACACCCATACTGGTTGGTTGCTTCTTGGAGAAAATTGGATTAAAGGACCTCTTGATGTCCTATCAAGCCACTGGGTTCTTTTAATGTTTGCTTTTTTTGTTGTTTCTTTGGCTTAAAGTAATTCAGTAAGCTTTTTGGATGTCATTTATACAATTTGTGAGGGTTTTTTTTTTTTTTTATCATTCTCACCTTTTAGTCAGTTCTTTTCTCCCCAGCCAAATTCCATTAGACATATTGTGAGTAAAATTCTTTGAAGAAAGAACAGACATCTCAGATGATTTGAAAAAGAGCATCTCACAATAAGAAGAGACACTAATATTTTTTCAGATACTTTCAGCAGAAGGAGCACAAAGAAACCGTGCTATTAAAAGACCTAAACTCAAGTGTAAGAAGAATTTGTGTGCAGATTTAGCACATAATTTTAAACGATGATTTTTTCTCCATCAAAAGATAATGTTGAGATTCTATATGCTAAATAGACAAAGGAGAGAAGCAGTGCACACACAGGGGACATGTCTGTCTGATGGAGACGGAGGACCCTGTAAGAGAGTAGAAAGAATCACGTCATAAATAAATTTGAAATATTAGCCTTGTCCTCCACAGAGGGGAGTTCTCTTTGTTGCTTTCTCTGCGCTGTATCCACTGGTCTTAGTCTGTTCAGGCTGCCGTAAGAAAATACAACAGCCTGGGTGGCCCATAAACAGTAGAAATGTATTTCTTGCAGTCCTGGAGTTTGGAAGTCTAAAATCAAGCTCCTGCAGATTCAGTGGTTGCTTTCTGATGTTTCCATGGGAAAGACAGGAAGCGGCTTTTCCAGCCCTTTCTGAGGAAAGGAGATGCTTCAGCCTTAAGGGTTGATACTAAGCGTTTTTTATTGCCTTTAAATTGAGGTGGGTAAGACAACTTTCCTTTTGTTGTGACTTTTATGTAATTCATCAGTGGTTCTCCAAACACCTTCTTGAGCTCTTTTTAAATTTATTTTTAGAGATGGGGTCTTGCTTTGTTGCCCACGCTGGGGTGCAGTGGTGTGATCATAGCTCACTGCAGCCTCAACCTCGTGGGCTCAGGAGATCCTCCCACCTCAGCCTCCTGCATAGCTGGGACTACAGGTGCACACTGCTGCACCCAGCTAAGTTATTTGAAAACATTTTTTAAAGGCGAGGACTCAGGATGTTGCCCAAGCTGGCCTAGAATGCCTGTCCTCAAGCGATCCTGCTGCCTCAGCCTCCGAAAGTGGTGGGGTTACAGGCATGAGCCACTGTATCTGGGTGAGCTTTTTAAAAAGGCAGATTCCTGGGTAACTAGTAAACTCTACCAATTGCTTTAAAGCCATAAGAGATGAGGTATAGCTATCTGAATAAAAAAAAAAATAAAAAGCTTTGCACTGGTTAAGGATGGGCATACTAACTTACTTAAATCCCAGGGTTAAAATTAGTATGCATGCATTATTTTGCCAGATCTTTAACTTTGAGCGTGTCTATGCCAGGCATATATTGTTTCCCGAGTTTGACAGTGTGGAGCAGTAGTAAATCAAGAAGATGGTTTTCCACTGGCATGGAACTTCTTGCCCCGTGTCCCATCTTCTGCCAGCATCCGTTGCAAGGGAAGAATGAACACGAAAATCATCTACTGTTTTCAGCCATGCACATGGGTGTATTTGCCACATTGTCGTTGCTATGACTGAATTGGACTCACCTCAAAGATAGCAGGACCAGGTGCCCAGGGCCTGTTTGCAGGGAGTTGGCTTTTACCAACCAGGAGGCCTTCAACTTCAATGGCCTGAGATGCTTGATAAACATGAAGAAAATAGTAATCCCCTGGAGATACTTAGCTGGGAGGATAGTCAGTGTTGACAGGCCTTCTATTAAACTCTTTTGCGAACAATCTGAGACAGATGATATAGTTTATGCAAATCCATTAAGCTTTCTTTCCTGATATTTATGTTGCAAACTGTAATTCCATCTCATTTCAAAGCTGCTGGTAAACGAAGAAAAAGAACCTGATTCTTATCCATGGCTCTAAGAGCAATAGGACTAGTAAAAATTAAAAGGTAAACTTGGAATGAGTCACAGACACACAAAGTTAACAAACACTGCCAGAGAAAACACTCCGGCCTCAGGGCACACTACCATCTGCCTTGTGGATGTTGATAAGGCATGGATCTTATCAGTAAGCTGCTGGGATAGATTTCTGCTTTGTACTTAGTAAAATTGTCTAAAAGAAACAATGAAATGCAATACCCAGAGGGTAACCATTTTGTGACGTAGAGAGGTGGTCTGATTGTCTTAGAAAGAAATGATGATGTTTTATATTCTATTTGTAGGTATAATTATATCTAGATTGTTTTGATTAAATCATCTGAGAATGGCATTTCTCATCCACTAATGGATAAATGGATTGATAGCAGGCACTCCCTTAATATATGTGAGCACATTATCTGCTTGCTTTGTGTGTCATGCAATAAGTGGCTTTAATATGTAAGTTTGTACCCTGTAAAACCCGTACTCAGATTTTTATACCTGAGTTGTTTGTCATGTTTAAATAGATGAGGCATAGTGTAGGCATCATTTCATTGGTTCATCCTATTCTTAGCTGAGGAAGTTGAGGCTCAGGGAGTTTATGACATTTTGCAAAGGTCGTACAACCAGCTTATGGCATGGCCAGGTGGGAACACAGACCTGCTGTCAGTCCTGGGGTCTTGTGCAATCCCTAGTCCCTCTCGATAGGGAGCTTAACTCTCATCTCCTGTCCACCTTGCTAGTAGGATTTGTCCTGGTCTTGATCTGAGATCTAGCCCTCCCTCTGCTGTCTCTGCCTGGATCCTGGGCACAGCTTCCTGGCTGCCAGTCCCCCTCTTTGATAAACTTCATCTCATGTCTTACTTTGCTACCTTGTGTCAATCCTTGAAGAGCTGGCATCTCATGCGTTATAGTCTGGTTTTCATTTCTATTCCAGTGGAACTCCAGTTCATGGGGAGTGATAAGAAGAGTCCTTTTGGCCAGGGGCAGTGGCTCATGCCTGTAATCCCAGCACTTTGGGAGGCCGAGGCAGGCAGATCATGAGGTCAGGAGTTTGAGACTAGCCTGACCAATATGGTGAAAACCCATCTCTACTAAAAATACAAAAATTAGCCAGCGTGGTGGCGCACACCTGTAATCCCAGCTACTCAGGTAGGTGAGGCAGAAGAATCACTTGAACATGGGAGGTGGAGGTTGCAGTGAGCCGAGATCGTGCCACTGCACTCCAGCCTGGGTGACAGAGCAAGAGTCCATCTCAAAAAAAAAAAAAAAGAATCTTTTGCCATGTAGGATTTCACCTCCTAACAGTGTGGAGCTGTGGTTCCCACTGCCCTGTGATAGTCCTGCAGGGTGTGAGGTCCATGCGGGATCACTGTAGGAAGTCCTGTGTCCCAAGGGAAAATCTGTGGTGGGACAGTGCTGTCTCAGTCATGGAGTCACTTTCCCATGTCTTAGTCTTCCCTCCACGTGAAGTTATAAGAAAAATAAGGCTCTGTTTATTTTCATTCTTTTTCTCTCTCTTTCTCTTCTTTCCCCCCAACTTTTCTTCTCCCACTTATCCATTTCAGAGTATTTCTGTTTAGAAAACAGACTGGTAGCCACAGGTAAACCCTTCACCACATCTGTATGCTGTGATGGGAAGGCCAGGGGAGGGGGTCTGCTTTCCTGCTCCATGAAACCCAGTGAGGCCTGGGAGGAGAGTGGGTATATTAGTCTGTTCTCTCACTGCTAATAAAGACATACCCAAGACTGGGTAATTTATAAAGAAAAGATGTTTAATTGACTCACAGTTCCACAGGGCTGGGGAGGCCTCAGGAAACTTACAATTATGGTGGAAGGGAAAGCAAACACGTCCTTCTTCATATGGCGGCAGGAAGGAGAAGAATGAGAGTAAAGGCTGGGAAAAGCCCCTATAAAACCATCAGATCTCATGAGAACTCATTCGCTATCATGAGAATAGCATGAAGGTAACTGCCCTCATGATTCAGTTACCTCCTTTTGGGTTCCTGCCACCACACATGGGGATTATAGGAACTACAATTCAAGATAAGATTTGGGTGGGAACACACAGCCAAACCATGTCTTAGTGCTCCTGGCCCCTCTCAAATCTCATGTCCTCACATTTCAAAACACAATCATGCCCTTCCAGCATTCCCCCAAAATCTTAACTCATTCCAGCATTAACTCAACAGTCTGAGTTCAAAGTCTCATCTGAGACAAGGCAAGTCCCTTTTGCTTATAAGCCTTTACAATCAAAGGCACGTACCTATTGTGCTTCCTAGTTACAATGGGGGTACAGGCATTGGGGAAATACAACCATTCCAAATAGGAGAAATTAGCCAAAACAAAGGGGCTACAGGCCCCATGCAAATCTGAAATCCAGTGGAGCAGCCAAATCTTAAAACTCCAAAATGATCTCCTCGGACTCCATGTTTCACATCCAGGTCACACTGATGCAAGAGGTGGGCTCCCATGGCCTTGGGCAGCTCCTCCCCTGTGGCTTTGCAGGGTATAGCCCCCTTCCAGGCTGCCTTCATGGCTGATGTTGAGTGTCTATGGCTTTTCCAGGTGCAGGGTGCAAGCTTTTGATGGATCTACCATTCTGGGGTCTGGAGGATGGTGGCCGTCTTCTCACAGATCCACTAGGTAAAGCCCCAGTGGGGAGTCTGTGTGGGGGCTCTGACCCCACATTTCCATTCTGTACTGCCCCAGCAGAGGTTCTCCATAACGACTCTGCCCCTGCAGTAGACTTCTGCCTGGGCATCCAAGCATTTCCATACATCCTCTGAAATCTAGACGAAGGTTCCCCAACCTCAATTCTTGACTTCCATGCACCCGCAGGCCCAACCTTATGGGTAAGCTGCCAAGGCTTGGGGCTTACACCTGCTGAAGCAATGGCCTGAGCTATATGTTGTCCCCTATTAGCCACAGCTGGGACACAGGACACCAAACCCCAAGACTACACAAAGAAGCAAGGCCCTGGGCTTGGACATAAAACCACTTTTCCTCCTAGGCCTCTGGGTGTGTGATGGGAAAGGCTGCCATGAAGCCCTCTGAGGTGCCCTGGAAACATTTTCCCCATTGTCTTGGTGATTAACATTTGGCTTCTCATTACTTATGCAAATTTCTGCAGCCTGCTTGAATTTCTCCTCCAAAAATGGGTTTTTTCTTTTCTATTGCATGATCAGGTTGCAAATTTTCCAAACTTTTATATGCTTTGCTTCCCTTATAAACATAAGTTCCAATTCCAAACCATCTCTCTCAAGTTCAAAGTTCCACAGATCTCTAGGGCAAGGGCAAAATGCCACCAGTCTCTTTGCTAAAGCATAGCAAGAGTGGCCTTTACTCCAGTTCCCAAGAAATTTCTGATCTCCATCTGAGACTACCTTAGCCTGGACTTCATTGTCCATATCACTATCACCATTTTGGTCAAAGACATTCAACAGTTTCTAGGACGTTCCAAACTTTCCCACATCTTCCTGTCTTCTCAGCACCCCCAAGGCTCTAGGAAGTTTCAAACTTTCCAACATTTTCCTGTCTTCTTCTGAGCCATCCAAACTGTTCCAGCCTCTGCCTATTACCCAGTTCCAAAGTCGCTTTGACATTTTTGAGTATCTTTACAGCAGTGCCCCACTCTCTGCAGTACAAAAATGTACTGTATTAGTCCATTCTCACACTGCTAATAGAGACATACTCAAGACTGGGTAATTTATAAAGGAAAGAAGTTTAAGTGATTCACAGTTACACAGGGATGGGGAGGCCTCAGGACACTCACAATCATAGCAGAAAGGGAAGCAAACACGTCCTTCTTCACATGGCAGCAGGAAGGAGAAGAATGAGAGTGAAGGGTCAGGGGAAACCCCTTATAAAACCATCAGATCTCGTGAGAACTCACTCACTATCATGAGAACAGCATGAAAGTAACTGCCCCCATGATTCAATTACCTCTCACTGGGTCCCTCCCATTATGTGTGGAGATTATGGGAATGACAATTCAAGATGAGATCTGGGTGGGGTCACAGCCAAACCATATCAGTGAGATTGCTGCCAGCTCACGCTCTGATGCTTCCCCTCCCAGTGTCCAAGCATGCTCTAAAATATTACAGCCTGGACTATGTCTGAGAGAAAGAAGTTACTTGAGTCCTAGCCTTTGGCCAAGAGGCTGAAAGGTGCACCTTTTTTGCGCTTAATGTTCCTTTTTTCCTATGAGAAGTAAACTCGCTGGTGAAGTGAACAGAAAGCTGAAGCCGTCGAACAGAGGAGGCTGGGGAAGTGCTCTGTCTCTTCACGCGAGGGAACTGAGATGGAGGTTTTCTCATGGGGGCCTTTATTGCCCACACAGCTAGCATAATGCTTCTTGAGAAGCAGCCCTATTGTGTGCAGAGAGGAAAGTGTGGCTTGTGATGACCAGAATTTTCCCTGCACCCCAGCTGCACAGCACATGGGCTGGAGAGCATGTTGACCTGGCTGCCAGCCCCAACTTTGCATTCAGCTGTGGGACAATGGGCATTTGCTTTTCCCCTCCTGAGTCTCAGTTTCCTCATCTACAACCTGTGGGTCATGATAGCATCTGCTTCATAGAGTCGTAAAGGGCATTCGGTGAAATAATGCATGTGGTCCTATCATCGGTCCACTAGTTTCGATGGCTCTGTTGTGACCATCAAGGCACTAGAGGTTGTGTGTGGGTTTTGAGCTGCACTTGTTAGAGAACAATCCGTTTGAGGAGGGAACCAACTGATTGGTTTGTATTTTATACTTCAAAAAATACTAGATTCCTGTAATTAAAGTATTTTAATAAATTAGATCATTGTCATTTCTTTGAATCCAAAGACAGAGTTTTCAATTAATCACAAACTAAGCTATCTAGCTTTTGTCTTTCAACATGTGTGGAACAGGCGGGGTTGCCCTAAGGCTTAATTCCAGTCCCATAGGTTTGTGGCCAGTGGAGGAGGCCATGGCCATGTATATAGGCACATGCTTGTTGAGCATAGGAGGTTGATGTCCTCTCCTGTTGAGGTCCCTAACCAGCGATGACTTCCTCATACCATTTGCTCAGTAGAAATCACAAAAGAAACACGAAGACCCTGCCTCTGATTTCTAAGTATTTCTGATTTAGGAGCAGCAAAGAAAGAGTTAAAATGAAAGAAAGCAAAAGGGACTAATTCGGTCCGTAGACTGAAACTGAAAGGAAACACATCACTGCATCAATTAATTTGGCCTTGAATTTGCCAAAGTTTAACGAGGAGAGATAAACACTTACACACCTGCTCATAGAGGTGACTATTTGGAGCAAAGTCCAGCGCTCCTCCGAGATGCATTGCTGGTGATACAGCTGCGGTGGGTGAGATGCTCGAACAGTTTTGCTGGTTTAAAAGTTACAGTCTCTAACTTTGTACTTTTCTAGTTCCATGACTTGAAGCATACTTCCTATAATGCATTTCACATATATCACAAAATTATTACTGTGGAAGGTAAAGACAGGTCTTGGAGAAGTTATGAACAAAATTATTATGGGGAGTGAAGGTTAACACTTAAAGCAGACGTAGTATCCATTTTTGATCTCATGAAAGTATACATAAAATTAGCTTAGGATGTATTTTAAAATGCTGGATTCTTTTTCTGTTGTAATCAATGAATTTCCCTCCTTCTTCTTCTCCCTTACCGCCACCTCCTCCTCCTCCTCCTCCTCTTCTTTTCTAGACTGCACAGACAGTTCTGGTGGTGGTCGTGGTGTTTGGAATCTCCTGGCTGCCGCACCACATCATCCATCTCTGGGTTGAGTTTGGAGTTTTCCCGCTGACGCCGGCTTCCTTCCTCTTCAGAATCACCGCCCACTGCCTGGCGTACAGCAATTCCTCCGTGAATCCTATCATTTATGCATTTCTCTCTGAAAATTTCAGGAAGGCCTATAAACAAGTGTTCAAGTGTCACATTCGCAAAGATTCACAGCTGAGTGATACTAAAGAAAATAAAAGTCGAATAGACACCCCACCGTCAACCAATTGTACTCATGTGTGATAAAAGATATATTAGAGCATCCTTGTGGTTGAGTTTCCATATAAGTGGACCAGACACAGAAACAAACAGAATGAGCTAGTAAGCAATGCTGCAACTTGTTATCTTAACAAGAATTCAAGTGATTTTAATTAAATTCCACCTGTGTTAAAAAAGTACTTTGATCCATTTAGGAAATTCCTAGGTCTAGTGAGAATTATTTTTCAATTTTATTTTAATTCTAAATTATGTTTCAGAAACAAAAGACAATGCTGTACAGTTTTATTCCTCTTCAGAAATGAAAGGGAACATATATATTCCATATATATGTTCAACTCTTCATAGATTGTGAACTGGCCCATCAATATGGTCAGGAATATTTGCAGTCTACATTTTAAAGCAAATTTGTTTAGAAAAAAAATTTGAGCTTTAATTCTTTAATTTTAAGAGAAGTAATATTGTGAACTATGTATTTTAAAATATGATCATGGACACACAGTGATGAATTTTTTGGCCATTTACATAGACACATCTATTAAGTGGAAAGAAGGCTTTCTGAAGTCTGTTTGCACAGGTGGCATTTGCTTCCAATTGTAGCTAGTGTACAGAGCTTTGGAAGCCTGTCGTTATGAGATACAGTCGGTTTACCTCAGGAGTCAATTCAGTGTTGTAGTGGTGACCTGGGATGCAGTAGTAGGCACTGTTGATTCAAATTTATCCTGTGAAATTAGGCTTTATAGAGTTCACAAAACGGAGTCAGAGGCCACTGTCTTAACAGTGGAAGATGCAAATAAGTTTTTGAGAATAAAACTGGATTTTGAAATTTTATATAAGTACTTGACAAAAGTTTTCATTTTGCTTTGAATGGAACCTACTAAAAAGAGAGATGAAAAAAAAATCAGCGAGGGTGATGTAGACAATAATTTCTATGGGACCAAAGACTAGACAGAATTCAGTAAGTCACATGAAGTAATGGTCATGCCTGTAGATAAAGCATATTTTATGTTTGATTTAGATGACATTCAAAAAAAATCATAGGACTGAATATACCTAAGGGTATCCTATCTTGTACAAATGCATGCTTTTTCATTAAATTTGTAATGATGTTTAATGAACATTTCCATCAAACATTATTTCCTCTAAAAATGTTAATTTGGGGTTAAAACCATCACCATTTGAATTTCAAATGTAGTTTTCATGACGATTTTATATTGATGTGTGTTTACAATGAGAAAATGGCATGAAAATATTAAATTATCTTGTATTGGAAAAGTACTTTTCAGACTGTAAGACTTTGATATGTTTTAGGAGGCAACAAAAGCAAGAAGTTTTTTTTGTTTGTTAAAAAGGATTTGGCCAGGCACAGTGGCTCATGCCTGTAGTTCCAGCACTTTGGGAGGTCCAGCTGGGTGGAATGCTTGAGCTCAGGAGTTTGAGACCAGCGTGGGCAACATGGCAAAACTCAGTCTCTACTAAAAATACAAAAATTAGCTGGGTGTGGTGGCGCATGCCTGCAGTTTCAGCTACTCTGGAGGCTGATGTGGGGGATCACCTGAGCCCAGGAGGTCCAGGATGCAGTCAGCCAAGACTGCACCACTGCGCTCCAGCCTGGATGACACAGTAAGACTCTGTCTAAAAAATATATATATATATGTGTAATGTACCTCTGTGCCAAATCAGCACTCCACATGAAACATCAAATTTTAGATAAAAATACAAACTTGACATAAGCCTTTGGCATGCTAACTTTTTTAGCTCATTCTCTTACTTTCACTAATCATATTTCAGTGACTAGTGTTTACATTTGTAATGTTATTAATAACTCTCTGGATAAAAGGAAAGAAAAACGTTAGAAAGATTTTGAAGTGATATGTTTGTTGACTAGAGGAAGAAATTCTGTTTATGTGTGAGGGTCTTAAAGAATATGTCCTTCGCATCGAATGTTTTTTGCACTTTATTCAAATATATAGGAGCAGAAAAATTTTATCCTGACGATGATACTTTCTGTGATTTGTGGAACTTGAAGTTGCTGTTGCAAACTCCAGCACAACTTCTTTGGGTGTGAATTCACAAAACTGTGTAAAGAAGTGCCTTCTGGTTGTGTTTGAGTTTGCATGAACGGAAATGATTTCTCACACCATGGCTATTTCTTTGTTTTCTCCTTCTGATCTGTAAGCATATAAATGGAAGTATTTAAAAAAATGCTGTAGCTAATGTTGCTATTTTCTAGAGGTGTGCTGAAAATGTGCTGTGCCTTTTGTCCTTCCCAGATGCTACTGGCGCGTCTGAAGCTTGAGACATGGCACAAAAGTAATAGCTCGCACTTGAAACCCCCCCATTTTGCTAAATGTAAATGCTAATTGTTGCATTTTACAATTAGATAGGATATACTTCCTGCATATTGTCATTCTAATCAAATCAATTCCTCTTACTCAGAGTTTTGGCTGAGTCTACTTCTAAAACAAATTTTGATAGGGATAATGACATCTTCTGCAAAGATCTAAACCTGTACAAAATTTTCTGAATAAAGAGTTCCAGAAGAACTCGTAAACAGAATGAAATTAACCAGAAAACTATAGGAGTATGTTGCATTTGCCAAGCATCTGCTTCCTAGCTAGACTTCCCCCTAATATATAATGACCAATTCTGAAGCACCTTCTTTTCCATCACTAAATAAAGACAGCTTCCCAAGGACACACTTTTTCTCCCAGCATCAGGTTGAGGGAGAAATATTGTGTATACCTTTGAAGTCAGGCTGCTTGAAACCCACATTTTCAGTTTACTTCAAAGAAAACTGATGCTTTCTACGTAGATTTGGCTGTCTCAGTGCCCAAGGCAGCTGTTATTTTCCTAGGCTTTTTGCTTTCACGTAAGGAGACAGGCTCTGGGATATTTAGTGGCTGAAATGCTTGCTGTTTCACACACTAAGCAACAATTTCAGTGTCCTGCTGATGAATACAGTGATGCGGATGGAAATATTTTCTTGTCCTATATCCTGGGGATAGGAAACAGATTCTCTGTGTGCTCTTCTGACCAGGTATGTGCTCAGCAATATGGGGGACTGAGGCCATTTTCTGAATACTTTAGGTAAATTACTTTGCTTTTAACTAAATTGTTTTATTTTACACATTGGGAGTAAAACCATTTCCTGCCCCATCCCAATCTCTTGTGCTTTTATCTTTTTTATCCTAACTCACTTCTATCCAGATTTCCTCTCGATAATATTTACCACAGATGAATTCCTCCTTCGGCCCAGATATAACAAATCAGAGTGGGGAGGAGAGATGCTTAAGGAACTGCATGAGTCATGCAAGGCTCAGAACTTCTTGTGGCTCAACTCGAAATCATATTGCATTCCTGCATTCTCCCAGATGCTTTGAGGCAGTGCAGCGATCATTCTAATGTGTTAACTGAGACCCAAGATCTCAGCAGGAGAGGACAGCTTATCCAAGCATCCCTTTCCTTTTCAGTCATGGCCATGGATATCTGTAAACACCAAAATGCTCATGCTGAAGCAGCATTACATTGAGGAAAATAACTTATTGTGCAGCTTCATCACGTTCTTGCTTTAAATGATTTATCAAATACATGTATGTAAACTACATAGTCACTAACTGCGAAAATACATCAATGTGGCTACTTCCTCTGGAAAGTTACTGTCTAAAATTTGTAAATTTTAATCTTTACTGTTGCACATATTTTCCGTGTCTTAAATTTGTAAGCAGGTTTCTATTAAAGGTAATTGTGTTCTTCTTGACCATTAAAAATGTTGCATGTAAGGCTATTTCTCAAGTAGATGTTAATGACTTGTTTAATTATTGACTTACTTATTTTAAAAGCTATATGTAGTAAGAACAAGTAGGTGGTTTAAAATTCAGATAGTTAAAATTCCAGATGTTGGCCTGGAAAGAAAAAAATTATGAAATGGTAATTATATCTGATTTTATTTAACCATATTTTAATATTTTCTCTTTTAGAAGTGTAAAAGTTGAGCCTGAGGAAGAATTTAAAATGCTTAAGACATCTTTGATGGGGGCTGTATCTGCATTAGGCAGAGGTGTCTAAGGAGAGTGTATCATGTATTGTGATGCATTAGCAGGATGTTTTGTTCATTGACTTGCGAAAGTGCTGTGGATAATAGATGGTGGTTTCTTTTCTTAGTGTGGCAGGTTCACTCACATTCATGTTTTTGACTTTAGCTGCCATCCTGGGGTTCTGAGGGTAGCATGTCTGTTTGACTGGGCAAGACCCTCACATACCTTGGCAGGCCCTGGCTTTCAGTTCTCTGTGGTGCCTGATGCTACTCACAGTGCTGACTCACGGGCAGATGGTCCGCATCTCTCCCCATAGGCCCTGTTCCCGCATCTGATGATTCTCGGGTTTTGTTCTAGGTGCAGAAATAGTGGAAGAGGCCATAATCATGAATGATGAATAAGAAGGGAAGGTGGGGCCGGGAGTGTGGCTTACACCTGTAATCCCAGCACTTTGGGAGGCCAAGGCGGGTGGATCACCTGAGGTCGGGAGTTCAAGACCAGCCTGACCAACATGGAGAAACCCCGTCTCTACTAAAAATACAAAATTAGCCAGGTGTGGTGGCACACACCTGTGATCCCAGCTACTCAGGAGGCTGAGGCAGGAGAATTGCTTGAACCTGGGAGGTGGAGGTTGCGATGAGTCTAGATTGCGCCATTGCAGTCCAGCCTGGGCAACAAGAGTGAAACTCTGTCTCAAAAAAATAATAATTAAAAAAAAAAAAAAGAAGGGAAGGTGGCCAGTGAGGGTTTTATCTTTGTATTCATTGGAAATAACCTCAGCTGAATTTTCTCTCTGCATCTTTTCAATGTTGGCTCCATTTGCCATATTCAGACAATTGCTTGAAGAGCTGAACTGTTAGCTCAAGATTTTGTTGGCACTGTTGGATAGAAAGCCTCTCCTTTTCTGCTGGAGAACAGATTTCTCAGGCCGAGTTGTGTGGCTCCAAATTCTCCGCAATTAGAGAAGGCACAGTAAAGAAAAGATCCCTTGCTGATGGAATGGACTGGAACTGAGCTCCACTGTTTAAATTTTTGACTCTCAGGTAGTGGTGATCAATATGGTAACCCATGAACTGGGATGAATTTTGGGGCCTGCTGTGGGTTTTCTATGGGACGCCATATACCACAGTACTGTATTTCAAAATATTGGATATTGATTATGAACACTGGAACTGTTTATTTGTCATAATTCCAAAGACCATTGTGATCTATGAAGCTCCTTTTTTTGCTGGCTAGATTGCCCAAAAACAAGTGAGCTCGTTTTTGGGCAATCTAGCCAACGTGTCACATAATGGGGAAAAATGCAGATGGTCCTGTGGCTGGTGCTAATGAAGAACGACCTGGGCCCAACATAGAACTTTTCCAGTATGGTGAGCATCAAAGTAGGCAGACATCCAAAAGCTGAGTGAAGGGCAGATCCCCAGGCGCCACCCAGGCCCTGCAGGCAAAGCTCTCAGGGCCCCATTTGTGTTTGTGTGGCCTGCACTTTGTAAGTGTTGTTCCCCTAGGACTTCTGCAATGGGGATACCAAAGATGACGTGTAAGGCCTTCAGTATATAATGGACTTGTGTCAAGTACCTAAGGGTTCATCGCCTTGTTTGAAGAATCACAGAACATCATTTCTGATTGGTTCTTAGAGCCTGCATCTTGTAGCACTGGGACTTCTGGAGACCTCTGGGGACCATTGACTATGCCAGGAGGGTGGAGGAATGAAGCTGATGGCAGAAGCAGGCTCCCAGCTCCTCCTCTTCTACTGAGCCAGGCGATTCTTACCTCCATTGGCCTTTGGATGGCTGTGTAATAATTTGTTGAGAATCATTAGAGAACAACTAATCCAAAAAATCTATCATCCTTTATTTGTGCTGACTTTCTGATTATGCCTTCATTCACTCTTTTTATTACTCATACACATGTCTGTTTTTATTCTTCCCTACTCTTTTCTTAAAGTTGGTTATATTTCTACACTTGAGATCTTCCAATTTCTGTGAATGTTGAGGGGTTCACAAAGTGGCTTGGCCCCAGACCTCTATATCCTCGTTGTTCTGTTTGGACTTAGGACTTTTTTCCTGGCTATCCTGTCAATACTTTTCCATCTAACAGAAAAGCAAGCTTCATGAGCAAGTTATTTTTATAACAGATCATGTGAGCAATTACTCCATAGCATTGGTTGTAGAACAGGTGAGTTGGCACGTGGCCTCCTGAGGGCCTTGCGTGGGGTTCTGGACCCAGCAGGGGCCACATCTCTGAGAACTCATTCCCTGTGGGTGTCTGGGGTGCATCGTTACTTCTGAAATGTTATGACTTAGCAGATGAGATTTGTCCGTCCACTCAGTGAGAGGAATTCCTAAGCTGGGACTTAACTCCTGCTGCAGGGAGCTCTCTGGGCCCGGGCATGTTGGATGGAGTTGTGACGGGTGGGACTTGACTCCAGCTCTCTGGGCCTGGGCATGTTGGGTGGAGTTGTGACGGGTGTGCCTCCCTCGGACTTACTCTGGCCGGGAACTGCATCTGCTCCTCTAAGGAGATTTGAGTAGATGAATGGAGTTTCCATCATTGCTGGTCTAGAGTTCACGTGTGAAGGTCAAATATAGGTGGGGACTTGGCAGCACACAACTTTGAGTGAAAGACACGATCAGCATGATAGACAAGTGTCTTGCTATGTGACTTGCCATTGTGGTCACTTGTTACACAAAGTCTCCATTTAGAAATAGCAAAGATCCAAGAAAGCAGAAGAGTAGGGGTGGGAGCAGGGCTAAATGTGTTGTTCTTCAGTGGAAATCTGCCCATTTTGTGGGAAAGAAAGGAAACAGGGTACACAAATGCTGTTTGGGAACATTGTTTCAGGGTCACCTAGGTTTGATGATGAGAGTGTTTTTTAAAACGGAAAGCATGTCATTTTCCTTCTAGAGAGAATTTTCTGGTATGTCAGTGTAGCTTCAGAAATAGGTCTCAGTGTTCTGGCTCAGGGCGAGGTTACAAAAGAGGCTTCGGTAGCGTCCTCAGGCCCATGTGCCCTGTGTTCTTCACAGCCTCATGGGCCCCAGAGGAACTTTTACATGATAGACACTGAGTGAATACACAGATTCCTAGATTTGAGATATTTTCAAAATAGGGCTAGCATATATAAAGAATCAAACTTAGTCATTCCATTGAAAAAAAATTGGATTATAATTTAGAAATATTTACAAGCCAGAAATGGATGTGTAAATGTTAGTTTTCATATTTTGGTTTTCTAAGAGTCACATTTTATTGCCATATAGCACATAGGGATTCAAAATTTGACAACGAGGTATAGAAATCCAAAGTTTTCTTGGGTAAGATTGAACAAATCTTTTAATCTCTTCAGTTCTTTCTGCCTAAGTGAGGAGAGTAGTTGTGGAGCATTGTAGAAAGGATAAAATGAACATTAGGATACTGAGGGTTTGGTCTGAATCCTGTTTTTTCATTGCTACTGAAGTGCTGTCTTTTGTATCCTCATGCATACAAGAAGGATTTGGAAAAGGTCAGTGAGTTTGAAACTGGCTGCACAGTTGAATGAGCTGGGCAGTTGAAAGTACCCGTGATGCTCTGGCCTTACCTTAGATCAGAGATTCTCATATTTTATCAAGCATCAGAATCACCTGCAGAGCTTGTTGAATACAGATTGTTGGCCACATCTCCAGAATTTCTCATTCAGTAGATTTGGGATGGGGCCCAAGGATTTGCAGCTGGTCCAGAGACCACCTTGTGAGATCTACTACCTGATTTAATTGGTTTGAAGGTGAAGGTGGAGTCCAGGATTTTAAAAATAAATAGCGTCTGCATTTTCAGAGCCGATAACCAATCAAATTGAGCAGATGGTCTCTTAAGGTCCAAGCTTCTATGGTTCTGTGAAAAAAATTGTTTACATGGAATTTAGATCATTCAGAATTTTTATTGCTTACATTGATCAGATCCATAAAATATCCGTTTAACTATTACATTACCCTAGCTACAGAAATTCGTAAGTTTTCAAAAGCATGAAGGAGTTTAATAACTTGTAAGACTTTCAGAGATTGTTATAATTTTCCCCTCAAAAAAAAAATAAAATAGCTGGGTGGAAAAGAGCACCTATGCATTCAATTTGTTTCCCTCAAATGCTAAGGGTTAAAATAGTACTCAAAATTGTTAGATGTGAAGTTTTGAACCCAGTGTTTAAACTCAGTGTTTAAATATTTGCATGTCTTTCTATGTGACTGCTAATTCTTAACTACATTATTATCTCTAAGAGATAAATAAACTTTCCCTGTACTTAAAGTTTTTAAGTTAAGTATCTTCTGATAACATAAGTAGTATGAGTAAGGAAAAAAATCTATGTGTACTGTATTTTTAAATTTTGATAAGGTGTGCTATGGTTTGGCTCTGTGTCTCCACCCAAATCTCACCTTGAATTGTAATAATCCTCACATGTCAAGGACCGGCAGGTGGAGATAATTGAATTATGGGGCTGGTTTCTTTCATACTGTTCTTGCGATAGTGAGTTCTCACGAGATCTGATGGTTTTATAAGCATCTAGCATTTCCCCTGCTGGTACATTCTCTCTTTGCCTGCTGCCATCCATGTAAGATGTGACTTGTTCCTCCTTGCTCTCTGCCATGATTGTGAGGCTTCCCCACCACTTGTAAATGTAAGTCAAATAAACCACTTTCTTTAGTAAATTGCCCAGTCTTGGGTATGTCTTTATCAGCAATGTGAAAACAGACTAATACAATGTGATTGTTTAAATGCTGATATGAAAGCAGTGCTGAATGTGGATCTTCTTGTACCAGATACTGTTATAATTATTCTCCAGAGAGCTGGCCATACAATTTATCTCATTATTTATAGATCTAGCATGAATGCCAGTAAGCTGACAAAGCCAAAAGCCAAAAACTAAGAGTTTGTATTAATCCAGTTAATGCCAAATCTAGTCATCCTCCATCATCCTACCTCTGTGTTCTGAATGAAATATAATTGGCCTTTGTGATTGGAACCAGTTTTCTTGCATTGAAAATAAAATTTGTTCCTCAAAATGCTCTAGTTTAAGAGTGCTTTTTTTCCCAAACAAAATGGAACTAATTTTCTGTTCCTATAAAGTTCTTGAAGACACTGTATTCTTTAGTTACTGCATATTTGAGAATATTAATTTGTTGCCTTTATACCTGAAAAACAGTGTGAGATGAAATTATTTTATTGCAGTATAGTTTTATTAAGATATCTCTAGACCCAGCTTAGAATTTTGAATGTTACTAGAAAAAAGTCAGAAGGCAAACTGATGCCCCCATTTTAGGTAACTAGCTTTTTTCCACTTGGATGAGCACATGCTTTTTAAAGTTGTTGATGCCTGATACCTTCACCAGAATGTCTTTTCATCACTCTCTAATACCTGAATATTCTTCATAAATTGAATTATATTTCCATAAACGTGAAAGGGACATTTAGCCTGGTAAAGTGACCATTTAGCCTGGCAATCCCAAATCTTTTTTCATGTAAGGATTCTTTTACAAATATAAAATTGTTCCCAGATTTTCATATGACAATAATGTACTTTTAGTATATGTCAAGAAAATACAAAATGAAAAATAAAATGAAAAATAAAACTACAGACCTCTATCTCTCGTGGATATAAACACAAAATCTTCAACAAAATGTTGATAAATCATATCCAGAAAGGTTTAAAAAGAATTATATACCATTACCAAGAAGGGTTTATTCCAGGAATGCAAGGCTGGATCAACAGTGAAAAATCAATCTATGTAATCTGCCATATTAGCAGCCTACTAAAGGAAAATTGAACTATCATAATTGACACAGAAGAAGCATTTGACAAAATCCAGCACCATTCATGATTAAAAAAATTCTCAGTAACCTAAGAATAGAGGAAAATATCCTCAATTTAATAAATAGCATCTACAGTAAAACTCTAGAGCTAACATCACGTTTTAATAGTGAAAGACGGAATGCTTTTCCCTTAGATAAGGAAAAAGGCAAGGACACCTGTTCTTATTTCACATGGTATGGAAGTTGTAGTCACTGCAATAAGGCAAGAAAAAAAGGAAAAGGCATATAGAGCAGAAAAGAGGGATTAAATTGTCTCTATTTACAGCGGACATGATTATCTATATAAAAACTCCCGCTGGCTGGGTGCGGTGGCTCACGCCTGTAATCCCAGCACTTTGGGAGGCTGAAGTGGTCAGATCATGAGGTCAGGAGTTCGAGACCTGCCTGAGCAACATGGTGAAAGCCTGTCTCTACTAAAAATAGAAAAATTAGATGGGTGTGGTGATGGGCGCCTGTAATCCCAGCTACTTGGGAGGCTGAGGCAGGAGAATCGCTTGAACCCAGGAGGCGGAAGTGGCAGTGAGCCTAAAATAAAGGACTTGGCCATAGAATATTACATCTGGGTCCTGAGATTGTTCCAGTCTAGTATCTCCTTTCTGTAGTGATCAAAATTTTGAAAGACACTGAGATAAAATCAATAGATTTCAAGTGTAATGACTTTTAATATTGTCCGCTTTATAGTGACTTCCTCTGGCCACATCTGTAATGCTGCAGAGAGATGCCTAATTTTTCTTTCCACTTTGGCTTGCTGATTATTTTATTTAGTAAGAAGAAGCTTCATATTTTCCTTCTGCATACTTATACACATTTGATATGATTTTCTTTTCTTTCTTTCTTTTTTTTTTTTTGAGATGGAGTCTTGCTCTGTTGCCCAGCTGGAGTGCAGTGGCGCAATCTCAGCTCACTGCAACCTCTGCCTCCCAGGTTCAAGTGATTCCCCTGCCTCAGCCTCCCAAGTAGCTGGGATTACAGGCGTGTGCCACCACGCCTGGCTGATTTTTTTGTATTTTAGTAGAGATGGGGTTTCACCATGTTGGCCAAGATGATCTCAATCTCCTGATCTTGTGATCCGCCCACCTCGGCCTCCCAAAGTGCTGGGATTACAGGCGTGAGCCACCGCGCCCGGCCTTGATATGATTTTCTCTACATACAAGAGAAAAGATTCTGGTTCATTGGTGTTGTCATCTGTGGTTAAGAGAATTTTAAAAACAAATATAAAAATGACTGCAGTTATAGTGTAAATAAGATCAGTGGGTCATTTACTTTTTTTTTAAGTGAATAATATTTATTTAAAGAATTCATAGACTCAGCAGTTAAGAGAATATTATGTCTTCAGTTGAAGCCATTTTAAAACTGCATATTCCAGTATCATCATCTCAAGGTGTAGGTACTATTTAATGATAGAATAAAATATTACTTAATATTGCAATAAAAAATCCAGGGTTGATGGTTTTCTTGTAAATGCATAAACATGGGGATATATGATGGGTTAGGTAGTTGCTGGGGCATCCATCCCATGAGGGTGCATTGCAGCTCGAGGAATCTTCCTCGTCCCCTTTCCGTAGCAGCGCACCTTTACCTCACTGGCCTCTCACCAGACAGGCTTCTCTTGGCCTTGCACAAAGTCCCTCCACCGTCTGTGTCTTTGAGGACTTCCCTGGGCTCTTCTGATCCATTGCCCTTCTTCATAAACAGGGCCTGACTCCCACGGCTTTGCCCCCAACCCCTTGCAACTCACCTGCTCATCTGTCCTGTGTTTAGCTGAACTCAGAACTCTCACTATGCTCATCCAAGAAGCCCATCCACACGTTGATGGGATGTAGAGAAGGAATTCTCTGCCTCTGTCTCCTGACCCTTGACACCGGCAATCTCTTTTTAGATAATTGGTAGATATTGGTGGGTGCAGGCAATAATGTTTCTTTCTTTGTTCTTAAACCATTCATAACTATAACAATAGGAATTTTAGAGTCTGTGAATGGGATACAGGCTGTTTCTGAAGGTGGTGAGTCCCCTGCTCTGGGAGCCCCCCTTAGTCCCTTGCACCCTTCCTTGGCTGGGATGTTGTAACATGTGTCCATTAAGATATCTTCTAAGATTCTGGGATTCCATAGTTTGGGGGACCAGGCCTGAGAAGTGGTGTTCATGAAATAATTTTGTGCAGGTGTTATTATTTTTTGTACATAGAGCTTTCCTGAGGAGTATATTATTAAGTTTTAAAGCTGTCATTTAAAAAACTTAAATTGGTACACTGAAAGCTGCTAATTGCCTTTTATTCTATTTTGTAAAATGTGATTAAACACATTTGACCTTTTGGGAATAACTGAGAGAAGAAAATGCTTGCAGAGACTTCAAATAAAGGTATTAATGTATATAAATGGCATTCTATCCTCTGAAGTCTAAATTAAGTGTATGATGAATGTCTGTTAAGAAATAATAGGTGGGGAAGGAATAAAATTCCAGAAATTTGTTTCTACCTAGGGTGATTACACTGTAGGTACAGAATACTGGTAAAGTAAATATCCATAAATCTTAAATGCATTATCTGAATAATAAAAAAAATAAAGAATATGCTGATAGGGTTCATGTTGAATGTATAAGTTACTATAAATTGTCTCTTACAAGAAAGCATTTCATAAATATGATTTCAGGAAGATTATGTTACCTTTATGAATAATAGTTGTGCTCCCAAAATGAAAGTTTCTTTAAGTTGAAATCTTTTTTTCATTTCGCCAATCAATAAACTTTTTTTGAACATCTGTGTGCAATTCACCATGTTAGGCATTGTCAGGAATAAAAATGAATATAATATATGTTTCTTGTCACCCAAGGAATGTAACCATATAATTTTAAGAAAGAAGATAGCCCGGGTGCGGTGGCTCATGCCTATAATCCCAGCACTTTGGGAGGCCGAAGCAGGCAGATCACCTGAGGTCAGGAGTTTGAGACCAGCCTGGCCATATGGTGAAACCCCGTCTCTACTAAAAATACAAAAATTAGCTGGGCATGGTGGCAGGCACCTGTAATTCCAGCTACTTGGAAGGCTGAGGCAGGAGAATCACTTGAACCTGGGAGGTGGAGGTTTCAGTGAGCCGAGATAACGCCATTGCACTCCAGCCTGGGCAACGGGAGGGAAACTGTCTCAGAAAAAAACAAAACAAAAAAAGAAACAAGATAGATTGTTGATAAGACAAATTGACAAAAATGTCAAGTGGCAAATGAGTGATCAGGCAGAAGCCGTATTAAGAGGAAACCCCCCTGAGTAGCAGAGTTACCTGAAAGACTCTATGTGGTAGTTTTTGTTTTAATAGACTCTGTTTTAAGACTGAATTGTTACATGTTTTATGCCCTTGATCATTGAAACTCTATAAATTTGATAAAAGACATGTATCTAACATCCAAGAAGCTCAGCAAACTCCAGATAGGAGAATTTCAAAGAGACACATACCTAGATACATCATAATTGAAGTAGTTTGGATATTTGTCTCCGCCTGAATCTCATGTTCAATTGTAATCCCCACGGCTGGAGGTAGGCCTGGTGGGAGTGTTTACATCATGGGGATGGGAGTGTTTAGATGATGGGGGGTGGCTCCCTCATGGCTTGATGCTGTCTTCATGACAGTGAGTTCTTGTGAGATATGGTCATTTAAACCTGTGTGGCACTTTCACGCTGCCCACTCACTCTTGCTTGCTCCTGCTTTTGCCAGGTGATGTGTCTACTGCCCCTTCACCCTCCACCATAATTGAAAGCTTCCTGAGGCTTCACCAGAAGGCATGCAGAGGCTGGCACCATACTTCCTGTAAAGCCTGCAGAACCATGAGCCAACTAAACCTCTTTTCTTTGTAAGTTACCCAGTCTTGGGTATTTCTTTTTAGTAATGCAAGAACAGCCAATATGATAATTAAACTGTTGAAAGACAGAGAAAACTATTGAAGGCATCAAGAGAGAAGTGAATTGTTACACCACAATTGTGTGATTAATAGCTAACGTCTCATCAAAACAATGATACAAGGCAGTGGGATGACATATTCAAAGTACTGAAAGAAAGAAAAAACCAACTCTTAACCAAGAATTCTTTGTTTTTCTTTCTTTGAGATGGAGTCTTGCTCTGTCACCAGGCTGGATTGCAGTGGCATGATCTCGGCTCACTGCAACGTCCGTCTCCCGGGTTCAAGTGATCCTCCTACCTAAGTCTCCTGAGTAGCTGGCGCTACAGGTGCCTGCCACCACACCCAGCTAATTTTTGCATTTTTAGTAGAGACAGAGTTTCACCATGTTGGTCAGGATGGTCTTGATCTCTTGACTTTGTGATCTGCTTGCCTCGGCCTCCCAAAGTGCTGGGATTACAGGCGTTAGCCACCACACCCAGCCTTAACCAAGAATTCTATATCCTGCAAAACTAGCCTTTAAATATAAAGAAAAAATTTAACACATTTCCAGATAAATGAAAGCTGAGATAGTTTGCTGCTAACAGATCTAACCCACAAGAAATACTAAAAGGAGTCCTTCAGGCTGAAATGAAAGAAAATTAAACAGTAACTCAATTCCAAATGAAGAGATAAAGAGCACCAGAAAAGGTAACTACATAAGTATATAGGAAAGAGTGTATGTTTGTACATTTGCTTGTAATTACACCTTTTATTTCCTCTACAATGAAAAAGACAACTGAATAATATAATAATTTAAATGTATGTTGATTGGCACACTATTTATAGATATGTAATATGTGAAAATAATACCATATGGGGGAGAAGAATGAAGCTATATAGGAACAAAATTTTTGTATACTATTAAAATTAAGTTGGCATTAACTTGGAAGGGAATTGTGTCATTTGAGATGGTAATTGTTTTTGTGAGAGTAACCACTAGGAAAATGACTATACATAGTAAAGGAAATGACAAGAAGCTTAAAATGGTACAGTAGGAAATAAATATTCAACACAAAAGAAGGCAACGATGAAGGAACTGGAAAAAAAGATGTAAGACATAGAGAAAATGGCATGTATAAATCTCGCTTTACTAATAATTACATTAAATGGACGAAATGCTTCAATTAAAAGGCAGAGACTGGCAGAATGCATTAAAAAATGTTCCAACTATGTGCTGTCTGCAACAGAATCGCAGTAGAATAAAAGACACAAATAGGCAGAGAGTAAAAGGTTGGAACAAGATATGCCATGCAAACATATTTGCAACCGAATAGAGCTGGGTTGGCTATGCTAATATCAGATACAATAGGCTTTAATACAAAATTTGTTAATAGAGACAAATAAATACTTTTATAATAATAAAAATGTCAACCCATCAAGAAGATATAACAATTATAAGGCCGGGTGTGGTGGCTCATGCCTGTAATTGTAGCACTTTTGGAGGCCAAGTTGGTGGATTGCTTAAGCTCAGAAGTTTGAGACTAGCCTGGGCAACATGGTGAAACCCCTTCTCTACTAAAAATACAAAAAATTATTCAGATGTGGTGGTGCGGGCCTGTAATCCCAGCTACTCGGGAAGCTGAAGTGGGAGGATGCTTGAGCCTGGGAGCAGAGGTTGTAGTGAGCTGAGATTGTACCACTGTACTCCAGCCTGGGTGACAGAGGGAGGCCCTGTCTCAGAAAAGAAAACAAACAAACAAACAAACAAACAAGCATGTCTGCATTTGACAACAAAGTCCCAAAATACATGAAGCCAAAATGGACAGAATCCAAGGCAGAAATAGATACTTCAACACTAGTAGGAGACCTGAAGACCTCATTTTCAGTAATAAATAGAAGACATAGAAGATTAGCAAGGAGAAAGAAAACTTGACGATGGTGTACATCATCTACGCCTAACAGGTATCTATAGAGCTCTCTACACAGCAACAGCTCTCAAGTGTACAGGAAGCGTTCTCTAAGTACATTCTACATTACACCATCAAACACATCCAATTTGATTTCAAAGGACTGACGATACACAAAATATATTCTCTGACAACAGTGGAAGGGAATTAGAAATCAATAACAGAAGGGAACTTGGGAAATTAACAAATATGTTGAAATTGAACACATGCTCCTAAATAACGAATGGATCCAAAAAGAAATCAAAAGGTAAATAGGAAACCACAGTGGTGAGTTAAAAAGATACCAAAAATCAAAAGAAGTAACAAAAGCAGGGCTCAGAGAGAAGGTTATAGTTGTAAACATCTATGTTGAAAAAGAAGAAATATCTCAAATCAATAATATAACCTTCAATCTTGAGATACTAGAAAAAAAAAGAGCAAACTAAATCCAAAGCTAGCAGAAAGAAGGAAGCAATAAAGATTAAAGTGGAAACAGATGACTAGAGAATAGCAGCAGAATAGCAAAAAATCAATGAATCCAAAAGTCAGTCTTTGAAAACCTTTAAAAGGTTGAAAAAGCCTTAACAAGACTGACCAAGAAAAACAGAAAATAATTAAATGACAAAATTCAAGATGAAAGGAAGAACAATATTACTGACCTTATAGGGAAAGAGGACGATAAAACAACACACAGTAAAGTGATTGGGTTAGTAATAATAATAATAAAAAAAAACTTCCCACCTGGAGAAATCCAGGAGCAGATGGCTTCACTTGAGAATTCTTTTTTTTTTTTTTTAAAAATTATTATACTTTAAGTTCTAGGGTACACGTGCACAACGTGCAGGTTTGTTACATAGGTATACATATGCCATGTTGGTTTGCTGCACCCATTAACTTGTCATTTACATTAGGTATTTCTCCTAATGCTATCCCTCCTGCTGCCCCCCACCCCATGACAGACCCTGGTTTTGTGATGTTCCTCGCACTGTGTCCAAGTGTTCTCATTGTTCAATTCCCACCTATGAGTGAGAACATGCAGTGTTTGGTTTTCTGTCCTTGCGACAGTTTGCTCAGAATGATGGTTCCCAGCTGCATCCGTGTCCCTGCAAAGGACATAAACTCATCCTTTTTTGTGGCTGCATAGTATTCCATGGTATATACGTGCCACATTTTCTTAATCCAGCTTATCATTGATGGACATTTGGGTTGGTTCCAAGTCTTTGCTATTGTGAATAGTGCTGCAGTAAGCATACATGTGTATGTATCTTTAAAGTAGCATGATTTATAATCCTTTGGGTATACACCCAGTAATGGGATCACTGGGTCAAATGGTATTTCTAATTGTAGATCCTTGAGAAATTGCCACACTGTCTTCCACAATGGTTGAACTAGTTTACACTCCCACCAACAGTGTAAAACCATACCTATTTGTCCACATCCTCTCCAGCATCTGTTGTTTCCTGGCTTTTTAATGATTGCCATTCTAACTGGGATGAGATGGTATCTCATTGTGGTTTTGATTTGCATTTCTCTGATGACCAGTGATGATGAGCATTTTTTCATGTGTCTGTTGGCTACATAAATGTCTTCTTTTGAGAAGTATCTGTTCATATCCTTTGCCCACTTTTTGATGGGGTTGTTTGATTTTTTCTTGTAAATTTTGTTTAAGTTCTTTGTAGATTCTGGATATTAGCCCTTTGTCAGATGGGTAGATTGCAAAAATTTTCTCCCATTCTGTAGGTTGCTTGTTCACTCTGATGGTAGTTTCTTTTGCTGTGCAGAAGCTCTTTAGTTTGATTAGATCCCATTTGTCTATTTTGGGTTTTGTTGCCATTGTTTTTGGTGTTTTACTCGTGAAGTCCTTGCCCATGCCTATGTCCTGAATGGTATTGCCTAGGTTTTCTTCTAGGGTTTTTGTGGTTTTAGGTCTAACATTTAAGTCTTTAATCCATCTTGAATTAATTTTTGTATTAGGTGTAAGGAAGGGATCCAGTTTCAGCTTTCTACATATGGCTAGCCAGTTTTCCCAGCACCATTTATTAAATAGGGCATCCTTTCCCCATTTCTTGTTTTTGTCAGGTTTGTCAAAGATCAGATGGTTGTAGATGTGTGGTGTTATTTCTGAGACCTCTGTTCTGTTCCATTGGTCTATATATCTGTTTCAGTAGCAGTGAGCAAGGGGCCATGGGCGTGGGACCCACCAAGCCAGGCATGGGATATAATCTCCTGGTGTGCCATTTGCTAAGGCCATTGGAAAAGCGCAGTATTTGGGTGGGAGCGTCCTGTTTTTCCAGGTACCGTCTGTCATGGCTCCCCTTGGTTAGGATAAGGACTTGAATCCAGACTATATAAAAGAGTTTTACAACTCTTTTATAAGAACCAAACTATTATTAAAAAGTAGTTAAAAAAATGAATAAACATATTTGCAAAGAAGATATACAGTATAAAGAAGCACATAAAAAATTGTGCACCATCATTAGTCATCAGTGAAATGCACGTCAACGCCCCAAGAAGATACCACTTCACACCCAGCAGATCACGATAATTTAAATGGAAAAGGAAAGTAAATGTTGTTGGGAATGTGGAGATATTGGGACCTTCATATACTGCTGGTGGGAATTTGAAATGATACACCTGCTAGAGAAACTAATCTGGCAGTTCCTCGAAATGCTAAACATAGACTGACCATACACCCTAGAAATCCCACTTATGTGTATATATCAAGAGAAATGAAAACATACGATCTTACAAGAACTTGAACAGGAATGCTCATGGCAGCATTGTTCATGTTAGCTAAAAAGTGGAAGCAACCCAAATGTCCATTAACTGATGAATTGATAAGAAAATTGTGGGATGTGCATACAGTGGTGTACTCTTCAGCTGTGTTATAACCTGAAGGATCTGTGAAAACATCGTGCTACACGAGAGAAGCCAGACACCAATGGCAACACACTGTGGGATTCTATTTACATGGATTGCTCAGAATAGGAAAATCCATAAGATGGAAAGTAGATGTATTAATCCATTTTCACACTGCTATAAAAATACTACCTGAGACTGGGTAATTTATGAAGAAAAGAGGTTTAATTGACTCAGAGTTCTGCATGGCTGGGGAGGCCTTAGGAAACTTACAATCATGGTGGAAGGTGAAGGGAAAGCAAGGCACATCTTACATGGTGGCCGGCGAGAGAGAGAGAGAGAGCAGGGCAAACTGCCACTTATGAAACCTTCAGATCTGTGGGAATTCACTCACTATCGCTAGAACAGCTTGGGAGAAATTTCCCCCATGATCCAGTCACGTCCCACCAGGTCCCTCCCTTGACATGTGGGGATAACAATTAGAAATGAGATTTGGTTGGGGACACAGAGCCCAACCATGTCAGTAGATTAGTGGCTACCAGGGACTTTGGGGAGGGAAGAATGGGAGTGGTGGTTAAGTGGTTCAAGGCCTCTTTTTGGGGTGATAAAAATGTTTTGAAATTAGTGATGGTGATTTTACAACCTGTGAGTATACTAAAAACCACTGAATTTTACCATTTAAAATAGTGAATTATGATAGTAATTATCATATATGAGATATATGAGTTATATCTCAGTAAAAAACAAACCCCTCTCCTTGAACTCCTGTCAAGATTTTTTTATTTGTTTGCTTTTTTCACTGTGCCACGAGTTTGATTTATTGACCAGGTCCATGAAAATCTTTTAGCATTTTAATTTTAGTAGATGAGTATAAGGTACATTTATGTACCATGGTACATATTTAATGCTTATTGGGCATCCATATTTCCCAACCACAACTGAACATCATGAGACATTGTTTTGGATTTTTAAAAAAGAGGTTTTATTCTGTGGAAATAAGTATCAACAAGTTTAAACAGACAGGACGTTTACACACATCAGAAAACTATTTCTCTCAGAATCTGCCTTTGTTCTAAGGGCCTCTGCCTCTTCCTGGGTTGAGACAGAGTGACCCTGGGTCAGGATGTGCACTGGGTGTCCACTGCAACTAGGGGAATGTGCTGTAGTGGGTTCCTACTAGCAGGTGATTTTCTCCCAGTTCTTCTATAGTTGCATTTCTCCTAAAAAATAGACAGTGACATTTGGAAGATGCATTATGGCTTACCCATAGATGAAATATATTCACTTTTAGGACCAAAACAAACTATGTATCTGGTAAGCAGGAGTTGTTGGCTTAACGGTGGCTGAGTTTAAAATACATGACTTTGGGAGGCTGAGGTGGGCAGATCACGAGGTCAGGAGATCGAGACCATCCTGTGTCTTCCATTTGTTTGTCTCCTCTTTTATTTCATTGAGCAGTGTTTTGTAGTTCTCCTTGAAGAGGTCCTTCACATCCCTTCCATTTGATGTGAAACCTTCCATTAGAGATGGTGAAACCCTGTCTCTACTAAAAATACAAAAAAAAAAAAAAAAAAAAGCTGGGCTTGGTGGCGGGCGCCTGTAGTCCCAGCTACTTGGGAAGCTGAGGCAGGAGAATGGCGTGAACCCGGGAGGCGGAGCTTGCAGTGAGCTGAGATTGCGCCACTGCACTCCAGCCTGGGCGACAGAGCAAGACTCCGTCTCCAAAAAAAAATAATAAAATAAAATAAAAATAAATAAATAAAAAAATAGATGACTGCTGCATACCCTAATTTAAGAGAGGGCAACATCCAACCACACTAATTAAGAATTTTAAAGGCATTTGATTCAGTTTGACACTCTGTTAGTCATGGTTCAAAAAATGTTAGCAGGAAATAAAACACTTTGAGATGTCCTTGCACATCCAAGTCACAGCTATGTAAAAATATGAATATAAGACAAATCAGTACTGATTAAAATATTTAATAAAGAGGTGAATGAAAAGTAAATCATTGGTAGACTAGAGAAAAAAACCTTTAGCTTTATTGGAGATAATAAGTTCATTTATTTACACAATAACCATTGAGACTTTACACTCTGCCAAGTGATGCAGTTTGGATGTTTGACCCCACCAAATCTCATGTTGAATTGTAATCCCCAGTGTTGGGAGGAGGGGTCTGGTGGGAGGTTTTTGGGTCATGGGCGTGGATCCCTCGTGAATGTCTTGGTGCTGTCCTTGTGATAGTGAGTGAGTTCTCATGAGAGAACCTTTCCCCTCCACTTTCTCTCTTGCTCCCTGATGTGGTTAGGCTGTGTCCCAGCTCAAATCTCATGTTGAATTGTAATCCCCAGTGTTGGGGGAGGGACCTGCTTGGAGGTGACTGGATCACGGGTGCTGTTTGCCCTTTGCTGTTCTTGTGAGTGAGTTCTCATGAGATCTGGTTGTTTAAAAGTGTGTAGCAATTCCCCTTTGCTCTCACGCTCTCTCTCTCTCTCTCTGTGTCTCTCTCCTCTCTATCATGTTGCCATGTGAAGATGTGTTTGCTTCCCCTTCACCTTTCTGCCATGATTGTAAGTTTCCTGAGGCCTCACAGCCATGCCTGCTGTACAGCCTGCAGAACTATGGGTCAGTTAAACCTGTTTTCTTTACAAACTACTCAGTATTGGGTAGTTCTTTATAGCAATGTGAGAATGGACTAATACATTATCACTCTTGCCATGTGAGATGCCTGATCCCACTTTGCCTTCTACCATGGTTGTATCTTCTTGAGGCCTCCCCAGAAGCTGAGCAGATGCTAGCACCATGCTTCCTGTAGAGCCTGCAGAACCATGAGCTAATTAAACTTTCTTTCTTTATAAATTACCTAGTCTCAGGTATTTTTTAGCAGTGCAAGAATGGCTTAATGCACCAAGGATTGTGTAGGATGCCAGGGATTATTAAGTGCATATAATCTATTTTGCTTTTCAAGGAGCTCCTGGCCCAGGGGAGAGATCAAAATCCCTCAGACAACACAGACAATCACGCAGGACTTGAGCATGTACTGTGAGAACAGAGCATGGCCATCTCTGTCTCCCTGGGAAGGAAGATGTGGAGAGGTTTGGATAATGATTTGATAACACCTGTGCATCCTTCTAACCCTCCTGAAAAAAACAAAGTAAGGAAAGGAAGAATTTTAGGAAAAAAGAGAAAACCAAGGAACTGGAAGAAACAGAAGAGTACCTAGCCATTTGGGGATGAGGAAGCAGCTTAAGATGATGGGGTTCAGTTTGGACTGGGATTGCCGCAGAAAGGGGCACTTGGAAGGCAGGGGGAAGCAGTCCACAGATGACCTTTAGATTTTGGGTTCAGGAGTGTGAATTTTAGCTGATGAGTCAGGGGAGATTTTGGAAGGTTGGTGTTATGGCAGTGCACTACACCCTGCGAAGGTCTCTCTTACAGAGTGAGGACAATGCATTTCAGAAGATGGAGAATGGAGGCAGGAAAAACAAGAGATGTGTCTTAGTCACTCTCTGAGCTGAAGATTATAGAAAACCAAACCAGAGTGGATCCAACTAATAGGTGTATTCTGTTGACTTTCTGGTTTGTAAAGAAAAGAACTAGGTGGCCTGTCATTGGCTTAGAGCTCAATAACTTCAGCCTCTATGCCCCTCTATTTCTCTCACATTTTTCTCATGGTCACAAAATAGCTACTGCAATTCTAGTATTTACTCCAGTCAATAAAGGAAGAGGAGAAGGAAGGAAGGGGAAGCCCCAGCACAATTCCACTTTGGCTTCCTTAGGTGGAGCTACGTCAGATGGCTCCCTATGCCTCCAGGGGACTAAATGTTGTTGCTTTTCCAATCTCTGGATTTGAGACAGGCAAAGGAGAAGGTGGCTGGGGATGTGTGCTGGGAAATCTGGTCTAGAGTAGGTGCCACAGGAGGCCAACATAGACGTTGCTGAGTAAATATTAATTGATTCAGTCTTAGCATGTGGTAGATGGCAATGATGGGACTAGAGGAGGGCTAATGAATTTGAAAGTGATTTTCCATGCAGAATAGACAGGAGCTGGGAGCTTATTGGATATGGGCAGCTGCAAGCAAGGCAAAACCAGGGAAGGTCTAGGAGCAGGCAAGAAAGGCTTGGAGACTTGTGACTTACATGGCAGGAGGGTTAGCGGTGTCAGGAACGGGGACAGAGAGGACAGAAAAAGAGATATTTGGGGAAAAACAAAGACTCCTCTCAAGCACACTGAGGTTAATCCAGGGAAAAACATGCAGCTGGCAGTTGGAAATGAAGTATAGAGCAAGATTTCTCAAGGGACTTGGGATATCTTACTCTCTTGGTGATATGAGGACCCCAAAGAGTTTTGGTTTATGTAGATTATCTCTACATTTACCGTGTTAGAAATTGAAACAGAAATTTAGTAAAATTCATTAATTTGTTAAAATAGCAATCATTAACTCCTTGAATATTTTTATGCAGATAATCATGTTTTTAAAAAAATTGTAGTGAGGGAGTGGCTTTGTTTCCTGTTCTTCATTCCTATGGAGCCACTGCCTTGGTTAGTGTTAAACTTCTGCAGTTCTGCCCGCTATTGCTACTGCATCTCCAGTGCAAATTTTAACACAGTGAAAAAGGCCAATAGCAGTGCCAATATGGAAATGGCTTTTCCCTATGCAGATGACTTTTGGACAATGTCTGGAGCTGAAGGGGAGAATCTGAGTTAGAGACAAGGCTTGCAGGTTTGGACGAGATGACACAGGAGATTGAGCTGAGCGAAGAGAAGAGGCTCAAGTGTAAATATCTATGGAGCAGCCCCACTGTAGGGCGGGCAGAAGAAAAGGTGACCTGAAGGGAATTTGTGAAGAAAGGGCCAGAGGCATGAAGACAACCAGAAGTACAAGGTGTCTCACGTAAAACATAGAGTAGTGAAAAACACCAGAAGCCAAAAAGAAGCTAAATAAAATGCTGCTTAAAAGTGCCCGTTGGATTTGCCGTTGAGGACAACATTGGTAGCATTAGTTTGGATGGCTGCAGTGGAATGGTGGGAAGTCAAACTTCATGGACTTCAAGCAGGAAGGGAAGGTAACAAAATGCGTCTGTTAATTTTGACCAATGTTTTAGAAAGTTCTTCAGCAGAGGTGTGGGAAGAGATATAATCGTAGATGGAAAGCACTGTATGAGTGAAGTGGATCTTGATTTTTTTTCTTCTTCCTTTAAATATGGTAGATATGTGTAAGAAAGGGCCAGATTGAACTGTCTGTTTTCTGAAATAGGAAAGAATGAATCTTTCAGGAGAGAACTTAGAAGGTGAGATGGGACAGAAGGTGAAGATAGGATTGTCTGATAGCCTTTCATAGCCTTTAATTTCCATGATGTGAGATGCTATTTTGTTAACCAAGGGCAAAGTGTGTGGCAGGTGGATCACGAGGTAAGGAGATTGAGACCATGCTGGCAAAGATGGTGAAACCCCGTCTCTACTAAAATACAAAAAAAAAAAAAAAAAAAAAGAAGAAGAAAAAAATTAGTCAGGCATGGTGGCATGTGCCTGTAGTCCCAGCTACTCGGGAGGCTGAGGCAGGGGAATCGCTTGAACCCAGGAGGCGGAGCTTGCAGTGAGCCGAGATCGGGCCACTGCACTCCAGCCTGGTGACAGAGTGAGACTCTGTCTCAAAAAAAAAAGAGTCAAGCAAAGTGGTAAAACTTTCTTCTGTGTGTTGTGATAGAAGAGGGAGAGAAAGGAAGTGGACCAGGATAAATTAAGAGGCCACCACGTGTAATGAGAGCTCACTTAGTTCTAAAGCTACACATGTAGTGGCAGTGACCTGCAAAGGTGTACTCTTTTTTTAGCGAGTCACAGCAGGCTGGGTCTGAGTCCCAGTTTGCCAGATGCAAAGTGATTTTGCTATCCTGGGGTGCCTGACGTGGTGCATTTCTCATCCGTGGACGTGGCCTGTGAGGGACCTGGTCTGTGGTTCTGTGTTTTCACAGCATCTGGCAGTGGCGAGTGCGGTAGGAAGTGCTTGATGCAGGCTCTTTGTGAAGAGTCAACAGAAGGCATCCAAGCTTTTCAACAAGGGGGAGACAGACTGAAAGTGGTTTCGTAGGGCACGTAATTGGGTGGTGCTGATGTGCTTGAAGAATTGGAGAGAGTGGAGACCTGAGTCGGAAAAATCATGTAAGAGACTTGGAAGGGAACAGGGGCTCTTGAAAGGGTGGGAAAACACAGTGGTGAATGAAAGTGATGGAGAACAGAGCATGCCTGAGGAAAAGCAGGTCATTTTATTAGAATTAACGGGCCGACTGCACACCGTGTCTTGGTTTTCAAATTACCGGCCAAATCACCAAGCCAGAACCCCTCGTTCCCCATGTACCTCATTTTGGCCATGAAGCCACCCCAAGATTGATTTAGAAAATGGGCAAGGTCCGTGGGGTGAAAGGCCTCCAACGTGGATTAATTACCTCTGCCTTGCGTTAGATGATGAGCAAACAACCCTAGGCCAAAAATCATCAGGGGAGGGACTTCTGTCCTTAGATTAACACTCACACATTGTTTATCATCCAGACAAAGCCTGCATTTTGTGAAGGATACTTTTCTGCCTGCAAAGATCTTTACCACCTTAAAATGCAATTTCCTATGCAGAAAACATGGCAAGAAAGGACCAGGGAAATTTGTTTTATGTTGAGTTTTGTTTTGTCTTTTTCCATGGATACTGCAGCATCAGATATTTTTAGCTGATTTTGAAAAGGATAATTTCTAAATAAGTCAGAAGACTTGTATGTTTAGTGTTTGGTTCATAACACAAAATTTCAATTTGCTAAGCACCCATTTAATGACCATTCTCATCTCATACTTTATTATGACATTGACTTGTGGTCATATTTCATATCTACATAGCCACTGAAGCATTGAGACCAGGTCATCCTTCAGGCCGGTTTAAGTTAGAAATTGCAATATGCACACAATGGTGATTCAGTCTGTTCCTGCCACAGCACAGTAAGTGTGCCATGCTGCAAAATGCAACCAGGGAGCCCCTCATTTGGGATCGCTGTGAGGGTTACAGTTTAAAGGATATTAAACAGTGCTTTATCAAGGGTTAGATGCAATTGAGTGTTAGTTATTGTCATTGTCACCATCATCTTTGTGTCATCATCATCACCATAGTAATGTTTTTATACCTTGGTGGTAGCAACAAGGTTTTCTTTCCCTGTAATTCACTTTTGAATTATTTTAGGAGAGGAGTCTTTCTTCTTTACCCACAGTGCTCAGTAAATACTTGTTAAGGCAGGTTGGAGATCTTCGTCTTGGGCTTGTAAATACTTGTCAAGGCAGGTTGAAGATCTTTGTCTTGGGCTTTCCATCACCCTTGGAATGAAGCTCTACCTCCTTCCCCTGGGGTCAGGACCCTGAGCAACAGGGACTTGCTGACACCTGCTCTGCCCAGCTCACACTGAGTGTCAGTCACTAGGGCCATGAAGGGCCAAGCTCCCCTGCACAAGCTCGTTTTTCCCCTTGATGTACCATTTGAACTCCTCCGTCTCCCCTTGCACCCAGGTTTCCTCTCCTCTCTACTCATAGGCACGTTACCTGCATTTGCATTTTTTTTCAGGACTCTGTTTATCCATCACTTTACCCAGGAAGCCTGTGCTGACTCTTGGATGGAAGGCTTCGCGCTCGGGTGCCTCTCTCTGACTGCTTTGACTCATGTGCCCACGCGCACTCCTCTGTCTCTTGTGCGTTGCTCGCTGCATGGGAGACTCGGCTGGTCAGGAACTGTGGGTCACCTAAGGGTCATTGTCCTCACAGTTCAGCCCTAGGGTATACCACAGTGCATCACACCAGCTGGGTGCATAATTACCATTTGTTGAACATTTGAATAGCCTTATGTAAAAAATACCTGAAGGCAAGTCTGGATAAAGTCTCCTGTTCGCTAAAGACAAGTAGGGTAGGTAAACATTTAACAGTATGAATCTTCTTTGGGGAGTGCCCCTGTCTAGCAGTGTGATCTTACATATGAGACATAAGCACTGCATGCCTTGGCTTTCTCATCTCTGAAGTGGGGTTAATGGCAGTGCTGCCATCTGATGAGCCCGGTGCATGTCAGCAGTGACTCACGTGGGCATTGCCTGCAGATGCCTGGCTGATGCCATGGCCAGTGCTGGCGTCACCAGCCTTAGGAGCTTCCTATTTTAGGCCCACAATGTGTCTAACGGCTTTATCACAATTATACATAAAAGCTATGTATATTTGTGTGCTGTATATATAGGTATGCATATATATGTTAATTCACTAGAGTAATTTTTATTGATTTATTAGTTATAATCCTTCCAAAAGAAGTCATTGGTTTTAAATTCACCAAGTTGAAGGATGTAAGAGAAATACACATATGAGAAGAAGTTGTTGGGCATGGATTATTTTCAGCAAATGATACCACCATTAGTGTTTGGGAAATGATAATTCTCTTGTCCATTGTACTGAATCAGATTTTAGTTCTAAATTTCCATTCGTCTCATTGAGTGTCATAAATTTGCTTGATGCTCTAAGTTCTTGATGCGTGTGTGATTTTTATTTTGATGACATTTTCCAATGCCATGTGATATTTTTGAAATGGAAAAATTCATACATTTTGATCAACTTGCAGCAAACAACCTTGAGAGCCCTCCAGCTCCAGGAGCTTAGACGTCTTGACTCCGGTACCCACCGGATGCTCCACTTGCTTTGTTTTGGCCTTCACTCCACAAACCTGACTTTAATACAAACCCAAGTGAAGAGCACTGGACGTTGCAAGACTTTAAAGGCTGCTCATCAGCACCTTTCCCAAGCTCCTGCTTGCCACCTGCACGTGACAGATGTGATAGCTTAGACAAAACCCATGAGGTTTTTCTTCCCAGCCTTTGGTGCGGAGCTCCCATCTGGAGCTGTGTTTCACCTGGCACTGCGGGGCATGATAACTAACAGCTTGTTAATGGTATGGCTCCCACAGCATTGTCCCCCTCACCCCAGCTCTGTGAAGCCGCTCTTGTGCCCAGGTGACTGGCATTAGCAGCTGTGAGCTCCTGTAAGGAAAGCCGCAACTTTGGACTCAGAGCCTCTGGTTTTGAAGCCCTTCCCCTTCCCCATTTTTCCCCACACCTGGGGGAGCTCTGTGCTTAGGTTTCCTTGTATGTAACAGCGGAATATCAATACCTACCTTATAGGGCTATTGTAGGGAGCACACGAAGAACATATTAGTAAAAGTAAAGCTCTTCAATCAATGTTTACTTTTCCTGTTGAGAAGCATAGATATCTGAATCCTACTAGTAGCATGAGAAACAGAAAGCTTACTATGAACACTTTTTTTTAAACCCAAACTCTAGCTTCTCCCCTTCAATGTCCCCTCTCCAAAGTAGCCTTCCTCCTCACTCTGTGATCTGGGGTGAGGTATTTGGAACATTGATGGGCACGTGCTGGGGAGTGGGGGTGATATGGAGGCCAAGATTGTTTCAGACTGAACAACATCATGACTGTAGCCTCCACAGTCGGTCTGGGCTTCCCTGCCAGACACCTCCTTTACCCTAAAGGCTGAAAGTTTAAATGATTCAATCAAGGACAGGTAAAGATTGTGGCAGGCCCAGAGCTGTGTTCTAGGTCTCCTGATTATTGAACCAGACCATTTTTAACAGCTGTGCTGACATACTATGTGCACATTAAGAGATGGAGGTGACCGTGGTGCAAGAGGAAATCATCGTGAACAGGATTTTTAAGTGCCTGCAACACAGCAGAGCCAGCAGTGTCACCGTCGTTGGGATCCTTCGGGTTCCAAGAGACAGAAACCCAAGTCAGCTTCCTTAAGCCGGTGAGGACAGTGGCAACAAAATAAAATCGGGCATTTTCACCATCAGGTGTTTGGGGAATCCTGAGTTACAAATGGCTGCATGGAGAGGGGTCAAATGATGTCACCCAGGTGCTCGCTGTCTTTCCCTCTTTTTTCTGTTCTGCTTCTCTCTCATTTGCTTCTTTCTTGATAGGCTCCTCATCTATGTGATGAGCAAGATAGTTGTTATCAGTCCTTGGCTTATACTTCCAAATTTAATTGCCAGCCATGGCAGAAAGCTCCCATAGACGACGCAGAGCGACTCTGTTTTAGCACGTGTTCAGAGGGTGTGAATTCCCTACTGGCCCTGCCATGGGGACCGCAGGGCTGGGGAAGAGCACTTCTCCAAAAGAAAACTAGGCACTATTGTAAGAAGAGATTTCATGAAGATGCCAACATAAGGCATTTTGCTATGGCACCCTTCTCTTTTACTGATTAAATGATCTCAAAAACAGTAGTAGTGCCATCTGTTTTTGAGACATGGTCTTGCTCTGTTGCCCAGGCTGGAGTGCAATGGCACAAAAATAGCTCACTGCAGCTGTGAACTTCTGGACTCAAGTGATCCTCCTGCCTCAGGCTTCTGAGTAGGTGGGGCAACAGGTTTGCACAACCACGCCCAGCTAATTTTATTTTTATTTTCACTTTTTAGAGATGGAGCAGTCTTGCCATGTTGCCCAGGCTGGTCTTGAATTCTTGGCCTCAAGAAATCCTCTCACCTCAGCATCCTCAGTCACTGGCATGAGCCACCAGGCCTGGCTATCATCTTTTTTTTGTAACATCACATGAACATTCATTTTAAAAACCAGTCAAGTATATTTGGAAACCAAATAGGCCCAATTTAGTAGATCATTAGCAGAGATGCTCCTGCATTGCTCAAATAAAGTTGGCTGAAAGAAACCTTGAGAAATAGTTTATTACCCACTTTCATCTAGACCACTACGGCAGACGCAATTTTATGTCCGTGTATACTGCATCCAACGAAAGCAAAAAACCAAAGATAAGAAACTTAGGGTTGAATATGACTTTATTCTGGTAAAGTATACTTATGTCTTAGGTTAGGATAACAAAACCTTCATGTAGCACACTTTTTGCTCAAAGTCATTCCACTAGTTTCTCTTTGGCTGTTTGTGAAAGATGAGGCAAAACACTGCTTTCCTGATTAGAGTGATGAACGAACCCACATGATTTCTGGACTGTGGAGCTGAGAGCCTAGCAGGAATGCCACACATCTAGCAAGCAGCCACAAGTGCAATGAGTGCGACAAGAAAGACAAGCCTGAGAGCCATGTAGGGTCCAAGGGCAACGTGACATGCCTGTGAGATATGGTTTGGCTGTGTCCCCACCCAAATTTCATCTTGAATTGTGATAATCCCGGCATGTCAAGGTCAGGGCAGGTGGAGATAATGGACCCATGGAGATGGTTTCCCCCATACTGTTCTCATGGTAGCGAATTAGTCTTATGAGTTCTGATGGTTTTATAAATGGGAGTTCCCCTGCAGAAGCTCTCTTGCCTTCCTCTGCGTAAGACATGCATTTGCTTCTCCTTTGCCTTCTGCCATGATTGTGATGCCCCTCAGCATATGTGGAACTGTGAGTCCATTAAACCTCTTTCCTTTATAAATTATCCAGTCCCAGGTATGTGTTTATTAGCAGCATGAGAATAGACTAACATTGTGTTTGCAGAGACAAGGAAACTATTCCTAAAAAAGAACGTACAGGTGTCAAGTGCATGGAGGTGGATGAGAAAAATCACAGGCAGACAGGAAGGTGAGAAGAGAGACCAGTAGGTGGTGGATCCACAGACACACAGCTCTTGAAGCAGAAGATTATTTTGCAGTCTTCCGTGAAGACTGCGTCCTAAGCAGGTCTTAACAGGCTGGAACACTGAAAACAAGCGGCAGAATGGCACAATGTGAAGCTGCAGAAGGCACAGGAACAAGGGTGGGAAGGGCTTGCAGGGGCTGGGTGAGCACTTTGGACTTATCTTTGTCAGTTTTTTTTTTTTAACAACGTAAAATATATTTGACTGTTTTTAAAAGGCTCAAGCCTCAGCTTTTCAATAGGCTGCACACATCTGTCTCATCTGTTGGACATCTCTCACCAGATCAACCTGGCTTCAGCTGGCAGCACTTCATTCCATCCACAAGAAAAAGACCAACTTAATTTTGAGAAAAGAACCTCCAGGTCTGAGAACAATGAATGTTAGTCTGTAGTTGAAAATAGGGTGAATGTCTCATGTTGCTTTCTAGAGCCTTCTCCTCACACAGAGCCAGGTGTGTGATCTTCCTAAGTCAGCAGACGCTGATGCTGATGGATGCTGTGCACATGCACACACGTACAAATGCACACACGTACACATGCACACACACATGCACACACATACACGCACACATACACACATGCACTCACACATGCATCGAAAACTGCTGACGAGTCTGCTGAGATGAGGATGGGGGATCTCTCCTAGGTTTGGCATCACAGCAGTGATTAAAACCCTAAATGAGAGTAGATAGAGCTGGAATGGGGTTGGAAGAACGCAGACTGGGATTTCTTGAGGCAGGAGTGAGAGGTGAAGAAATCGTTGCAGCAGCTCTAGAGGCAACAGCACAGAGACTGTTTTATCTTCTTAGCACTGGCGAAGGCAGCGGTGCCCAAGCACATCTCAGGCTCCTTGCTGCTAGGTGGACGCACGACTGATCCCATCAGTGGGCAGTGGCTGAAGCTTGAAGGAGCTGACTAATGACCAGGGGAGGCCTGTGCTCCAGATGGCACAGCTGCAAGAACAGCAAAGCATTCGTGGCTGAGCAACCGCATCTCAGAGGACTGTAGATCAGAGACCTGTGTTGGCCCGTGAGACTGCATTCTCTTTAAGGAGAAACCTTAAACATAAAAGCGTTGCCTTTATGCAGCAAGAATAAGAAATAAATATTGGGTATGTTAAATCACTGGACTGCTGGGGCTGTTTGCTAGTGCATCCTAAGCAGAGGTGAGGTTGGTGGGGCTTCTGTTGTGGCAGACACCGAGATACAGAGGTGGTTCACTGTTCAGCTTTACCCTAGCTCATCCTGAAACTGGAAGGGCAGTGCCATTTTAACAAAAACTCAGCATATTCATCATTGGTTCAGGGTCCCATGGTGCGTGGTGGTAAAACTGTTATCGCTGTCTGGAAAGATGGCAACACATGTTAGCCAAATGCCTGTGAACTGAGGTCAGTGATAACTCGAGAGACAGCTTGTGCAGCAGTTGAACGTACAGCTCTAGGGCAAGAAACCACTTGGTTTTGTAAATACACTACAGGAAAGAGAAAGCATTTCCAGTTTGCAAGCAGAAGTAAAAGGATATGGAGAAACTCCAGCAATTCTGTGCCTTTCAAATTTGGAAGCACAGGCTGTTTCTGACCCCCAAATCATGCATATTATATTGAGAAAGATTTCTAGAGACAGACACCTGGTAAAATCTTCCAACTGATTAAATTGTCAAGTGGCAAAGATGAGATTTAAGATGTTGTACCCAATAAATCCTATTGATAGATGACTTGGGGCAAAGAGTCACGTTAACCCATTTATGCCTGAGATTACAATTTTTTGAATTTTTGCGATCAGACCTTGGCAATGACCTTGAGTAGTAGGATATAAAGAACTCCCACATGCTTAGCGTTCCAATAATGGAACACTAGGCATAAATGGATCAAGGCTCCCTACAGAAGCCAGACAGCCTCAAGCTGCCTTCTAGTGCAAAAGAGACAGGTGTAAAGGCTGATCCAGTCTGTAGAGCAGACCTGAGGACCTCATGTGTGGCAGCTGGCATACAGAATTGACTTGAATAAAGGGGATAAGAAGCCTGCAGAGTTTTTAAGCGACTGCATTGCCGAAGACAGCATGAAACAGAGTTAGTCATTTCATGAGCATTCAAAATTTTAAATGACATTTGAGCCCCAATTTATTTAAATAGGAAATGGATGAGAAAACTGCATTCTCTTTAAGGAGGGGCCTTAAACTCTTTAAAAAACTTTTTTTCTTATTTTGTAGACAGAGTCTCGCTCTGTTGCCCAGGCTGGAGTGCAGTGGCACGATCTTGACTCACTGCAACCTGTGCCTCCCAGGCTAAGATTTTTTTGTATTTTTTCGTAGAGTCAGCGTTTCGCCATGTTGGGCAGGCTGGTCTCAAACTCCTGGCCTCAAGGGATTCACCTGCCTCAGTTTCCCAAAGTGCTGGGATTACAGGTGTGAGGCATTGCACTTGGCCAGGAACATTAAAATCTATAGGCATTACTTTTATGCAGCAAGAGTAAAAAATAAATATTGGGTGTGTTAAATTGCTGGACCACTGGGGCTGTTTGCATCCTAAGCAGGCCTTCTGATACTGACTAGTGCACAGAGGCACAGTGCTTATCTGAAGCGGGAAAGACTTCACTGAGAAGATGCTCCATAAGCGGACTGCAGAGTAGAAGAAATCTTCAGGTGATGCCCAGGCTTTATGCTTGGGGAGGAAGACGCTGTGTTCATGAGGATGTTTGAGATGAGAAGAACAGAGCTGAGCACTTTGCTGGAGGATGAGAAGAGAGCATATCCAGTGGGGAGCTGAATGCAGTGACCTGGGAGACATCATGTCCTCGGTGGGGATCTGGAGCCTACTCGGCGATATTATTTTTCACCATGATGCCAACGGTATGAACTGAAACTACAGAAATTACAATTTAGCCATGCCACTAGATTTCTTATGGAAGAAGGTAGAATGTGCATCAGGAATTTCTTTCTTTATTGCTCTAAAATTTTATTCTATGAACATATTACTATTTGCTTACCCATTCTACTGTTGATGGACATTTGACAACATATGCTTGTGGCCACTCAGTGAACACTTTCTTATTCCTTTAATTGTCATCTTCTAGAATGTACATGAAACGATAGATTGTTATTTTCACAGTTCTTGTTTTCCCTATTAGAAGGTCAAGAATGAATTGCCGACAAGTTGCGGTGGTTCATGCCTGTAATCCGAGCACTTTGGGAGGCTGAGGCGGGTGGATCACCTGAGGTCAGGAGCTTGAGACCAACCTGGCCAACATGGTGAAATTCCATCTCTACTAAAAACACAAAAATTAGCCAGGCGTGGTGGCATGCACCTGGAATCCCAGCTATTTGTGAGGCTGAGATAGGAGAATCGCTCGAACCTGGGAGGTGGAAGTTTCAGTGAGCCTAGATCACGCCTGGGCGACAGCACAAGACTCTGCCTAAAAAAAAAAAAAAGGAATAAATTGCTGTGTATTTTCATGAAAAGTATTTGTAAGAGAGGAATTTACAATAGGCAGAAGAAAAAATGGTAAGGAACGGATTTAAGGTGAACATTTATTTAATAAAGGCTCACCTCCCTATATTCTCACTTTAGATTGAGTTGTGGAAATTTGCATTATTGGGCAATTTTCATAAGTTTGAAGGTAAACAAATTATGTTTTTTTAAAAAGGTTTGAAACTGTCGGGGTTTAAAAATGACAATAGATTTTCAGATTTCTAGATGATAAGGGAAATTTAAAACAATTTGCTTTCTTCCTCACACTTTAATTGGAAGGTCTTTCATTTCTTAACCTCTTCCAATTATCCTATAATGTGTGAATTTATTTTGCTTAAAAATGGAACTGTCTCCCTTTCTATTTCCATCTAGTGGAGAATTCCCCTGCACTGTGCACTGTGCGAGGTGCCAGGTATAACGCAGTGAACAACAAAACAAGAATAAACCCTGGCATTTTGAATTGTCCTTCAACCGAATCACTCCCTCTGCTGTTGCTGTGGCCTCTGAGATACCATCTGTCTTGATATTGCACTAAAAAGTGCTCCTTAAAAGCTTAACTGGGTCAATTCGCACCTCATGGTTATTTCTAAACATCAACCATCATGGGTCACCATCAAAGTCAGGAGACTCAAAGGATCCATCATCAAAGTCAGGAAACTTAAACAATCCATCATCAAAGTCAAGAGACTCAAAGGGATCCACCACCAAAGTCAGAGACTCAAAGGGATCTTGAGGGGTTAAAATGCAAACAAGGCTTTTTGAAAAGACCTGAGGGGAAGTCTATTTTGCCAGCTTCATGGGCAATGGTTCTTTGAATATTAAATCATTATCATTATCAACTTGCATAATCTTTTTAAAGGTCACCTATACACGTGGGTTATGGGCACAAGAAAATGGCACAGACATTCGGACCGAACTGGGCTCAGGGTCGGCTGTAGAAGAATGAGCATCCCCACCACGCTGCTGGGACAAGGCGTCTTTGCTCTACTCAAACAGCGAGAGAAGCACAGAGGGAAGAGTGTGTGCTCATGTTAATGCACTTAATTATTTCAAAAATGGTGGAATTTATTTAAAGTGTTTCTTTTTCATGAGCCATTTAGAAACCAAGAAAATAATGGAAAATTTGTTTTGAATATTTCTCCCCAAAACGTGTGTGTGTGTGCTGTATGAAATTTGCATTTCAGGGATTAAAGAGTAATTTCCTGTGCTCTTGTTGTTTAAAAGTCTGCACAGAAGAGCTCCATGGCCTGAACTTTTCTGGGCAATGTGCAGAGCTGTTTTCAGCTTGCACTACAAATAACAGGTGAATCTAGCAGGATTCCCAGGGGGAGTGCTGATCCTGCGGAGGTATAACTCAGGACTGAAGAGAACACAGAATGCTGTAGGGACAACAGGAAATTGGAGCCCAGTCCAGTCCTAACTTAGCACATGCGTGGTGCTTTTTGGCACCCTGAAGCAGATAAAAGCATGGCTCTGAAGTCAGACTTCCTGGATGCCGGTTCCTCACTGTTCCCCAGCTGTGCGGCTGAGACTTAGATTTTCCTTATGTGCAAAACTGGGGTGATAATATTAGATCTGTAGGAGGACTTCATGCTTTTTATACAGTCCCTAGGACAGTGAAGGGCACATAATATTGGCTCAAGATAGGTTAACTACTGTTATTTAAGCTGTGCTCAAACCAGAAAGACACAGTGGGGCCAAGTTTTGGTTCCTAACTGAACACATTAGATATTGCAGATAAACAGGACCCAGGAAGTGTGGGAGTTTTCGTAATCCTGAGGCTGCCGCAGTCATTCCATCATGGAGAGAGGGTGGGCAGGTCTGAAGGTATCAAGGTAACCCGGTTCTTCTGCAAACCTGAAAAATAGTCTTGGCACAGGCTCAAGTCAATCCCCGTATTGCCTTTTCCAATACTTTGCATTCATTTGTCTGTGCAACAATTTTTTTTGTATACCTACTGTGCGCCAAAGCAGTGATGAGCCCTGAACACATAAGGTGAACAGGACACCTGGATTTGTGCCCTCACAAGACACAGGTCTGCAAACAAAGAAACAGCCCTATCTATCTATCATCTATCTATCTATCTATCTATCTATCTATCTATCTATCTATCTATCCGTCTATCTATCATCTATCTATCTATCTATCCGTCTGTCTGTCTATCATCTATCTATCTATCATCACCTATCATCTATCTATCATCTATTATCTATCTATCACCTATCTATGTATCTATCTAGAAATAGCACTATTATCTAGAGATAGAAATAGGCACTACAGAACATGAAGTATGAGTACAATTTTACAATGTTGCCTGTATATTATTAAGAACTGATTGAAATTAGATCATGTGTTTTTGTCTATTCTACTTGGGTTCTCAAGTGTGGTTTTTCATGAGATCAAATCTCATGAGATAATTCTTTGTGCTTTTTTCTTGCTGATTTGAGTTCTCATTAAAAAGTGAGCAAATGAGATGACAGACATTTCTTGAAAGAAGGTATATAAATGGCCAACAAACATACGAAAAAAATGCCTAATATCACCAATCATCAGGGAAATGAAAATTAAAACCACAGTGGGGGACACCACCTTCCTTTAGCCAGAATGGCCAGTATTAAAGTAAAAAAAAAAAATAGATGTTGGCATGAGGTGGTGAAAAGGGAACACGTATACACTGCTGGTGGGAATGTAAATTAGTACAACCTCCATGGAAAACAGTACGGAGATTTCTCAAAGAACTAAAAGTAGATCTAGCATTCAGTCTAGCAATCCCACCACTGGGCATCTCCCCAGAAGAAAAGAAGTCATTGTGATGGTTAATACTGAGTGTCAGCTTGATTGGACTGAAGGATGCAAAGGATTGTTCCTGGGTGTGTCTGTGAGGGTGTTGCCAAAGGAGATTAACATTTGAGTCAGTGGACTGGGAGAGGCAGACCCACCCTCAATCTGGGTAGGCACCATCTAATCAGCTGCCAGCACAGTTAGAATAAAACAGGCAGAAGAAGGTGGGAGAAGCCAACTCGCTGAGTCTTCTGGGCCTCATCTTTCTCTCCCTGCTGGATGCTTCCTGCCCTCCAAATTCTCCAGCTTTTGGACTCTCGGACTTACAGCAGTGGTTTGCCAGGAGCTCTCAGACCTTCAGCCACAGACTGAATACTGCACCATAGGCTTCCCTACTTTTGAGGTTTTGGGACCTGGACTGGCTTCCTTGCACCTCAGCTTGCAGACGGCCTATTGCAGGACTTGTGATCATGTGAGTCAATTCTCCTAATAAACTCCCCTTCATATTTACATCCTACTAGTTCTGTCCCTCTAGAGAACCCTGACTAATACAGTCATGATATCAAAAAGTCACTTGCATGCATTGGTTTATTGCAGCACAATTCACAGTTGCAAAGATTTGGTTCAACCTAAGTGCCCATCAACCAGAGTGGATAAAGAAAATGTATGTATACATCGTGGAATATGACTCAGCTATAAAAAAGAATGAAATCATGTCTTTTGCAGCTACTTGGTTGGTATTGGAGGCCATTATCCTCAGCGAAGTAAGTCAGAAATGGAAAACCAAATACAGCATGTTCTCACTGATAAGTGGGAGCTAAACTATGGGTAAATAAAGCCATATGGAGTGGAATAATGGACATTGGAGACTCAGAACGAGGGAGGCTGAGAGGGGGTCGGGGATGAAAAATTGCTACTGGGTACAATGTGTACTATTTGGGTGACAGGCGCACTAAAAGCCTAGACTTCACTATAAAGTTCCTTCACGTAGCCAAAAACTAATTGTACCCCTAAAGCTACTGGAATTTTAAATAAATAATAAATTAAATTACATAATTCTAAGTGGAGCATTTGGAAAGATTTTTTGATTTCCCGGCCAAAACTTTTGCTATTTCTCATATGTAAATTTCTCTCTTCCAGAGTTAACTGGGAGAAAAGCTTTTGAAAACTTGATGGTGTTATAGGGCTCCTTTGATGCCATGTACAACACTAACATAATCTCACTGATTACATAATGTGAGGAAGGTGGAGTTTTAGGTATATTTCCACAAATATGAGGAACCATTTTCTGCCACTCCACCTTTGGCATCCTGTTCTGTGGCAGTCATCACCCAGGTCTCAGCTTGGTGACGCAGTGAGCTGAGGCCCCAGGACCCTTCTGGAACTGGGGAGCAGGGTGTGGAGGAATCGCTGTCACCAGAAACCAGTTTCTTTTGAGATTGCTTCAGCTGTATCCACTCAGCATTGTTATTGATAACAGAAAACTTCTATCAAAACCTTTCAATCAAAAACTATTTTCCTGAAAAATAAAAGGATTCTCATGTGTGGCTTTGCATTAAAACAGAGTGGTGATGTTATTTCTATTTTTATAGTAGACGTGGTTCATTGTTGATGTTTGACTCATTTGAGGGAACGAAATAATGACAGAAAGGTGGAGGAGCTTAGCCAAATCAGACTTCAGAGATCATACAATCAAAGTGTCTCAGTTTTTAGATGAAGGAAGTAGAGCTTCCCCAGGTTAAGAAAGTTGTCTGGAGCCACAGAGGCTCCCAGGTCATCACCAAAGCTTGGATTGCTCTGTGCGTTGTTTCTCCAAAGAAGATTTTGGGTAAAAATCAGCTTAGCAAAGTCTACTAACAGAAGGAAAAATTACTTTCTTCATTAATATAGTGTCCCTCAATTTGTCCACTGTTGGCTTCTCCAATGTAACAAAAAACTTAATAGAATTAGAATGTTTATTAAATCCTTTTTAGTCTGGCTATTCTTAGTTTTTAGATAAATTATTAATATATTGGTAATTATCTGCAGCATAATATATTGCACCAAATCAGGTAAATTGGATAACTTTGAAAGTAGCATTACTGTTTTAATAGTAAATTCTGATTGAAATTTTTCTAATTTTCCTTATAAAATAATTATTACCTCACAGAATAAGCTAGATAGTTGAAAGCCTTCAAAAAGCTAATCAGACAGGCTTGGTGTCCAAGACCAGGAGGAATCTTTGCTATCTAAAGCATCTAGATTGATGGAAAATGCACCCAGGCTTTCCTTTATTGAAGAGAGACCATATGACATTCTAGAGATGGCTGCATGCAAGCATTTAAAACCTTTGAGAGGATACAGCGCACCAGGGAGACTATTATTATGACTATTGGGAGGATAATACCAAGAGTTTGGAGTATGCTCCTTAGCCAAGGTCCCCATAAACCAAACCTCCTAAAATCAAATAAATCAAAGAATGGGCTAGATAAAGAGTTTATTCACTTGTCTAAGCAATTTCTTCATCAATCCTCTACCACTCCATAATCTTCATTTGATGTATTTCCCCATAGGCCACAAGTGCCAACAGCTGCACAGATACTTCTCTGTTCAGCCAATTCTATTATTTAGCATAAATTTCACAAGATAATTTAAAGTCTGTTGTGTAACTGTAGACTTTACAGTAGAATTTGCTATAGAACCTATTATGAGGGCTACATTTCTAATCATTGCTTCTTTTACTTTAAACCATGGAAAAAGGACCTAACAAATGATGCCTTTCTAGAAGAGTGAAGGCCTCCTGGCAATGTTCTCTTTAACCCATGATGTGGGTTAAGAGGAGTGAACCAATGTTTTGTTTTTGACTGATTATGAAGCAACGTGTGTACCATTAAAGTTTCTTACCTACATTGGGACTTCATCTTTTATCTATCAAAGTATAAGGTTATTCAGGTATAAGGCTGGCTGCAAACTCCTTCACCAATAAAATATACCCCATTAGTGTACAGAACAGATGCCTTTTCCACTTCTATTGTTCATGGAGACATAAGCAGGAGAAAGCATTCAAAGATAAGAGTTTCATGATACTGAAGTCTTAATCTGTGAACTTGGGGAAAGCTGTTCACATCAAGGATGCCGTCTTCTTTTTGGTAGAATTTCCCTGGTTAGTTTTACCTTAAGGGTTCCAATGGGTGTATAGTTCCAAAAGTGTGGAGGGACCCTTCTCAGTTGCAAGACCATGAACCCAAAGCCCAAGGTCCTGAAGTTTTGTTGTAATGTGGATGGCAAGGACAATCTTTCACCAATGGTCTCAGAAGATCCAAACCATAATAAGCTTTTTTACCAGGTGAAAATATACTGTAGCATAATAATCTACTGTTATAACATCAGCCCTCTTGCATGGGAAAACTTATACAACCAGAAAACATACACTGAAAATAATAGTTGAACGAAACCCCTTTATGAAATGTTTAAATGGCCCACCAGGTGAGCAAATGTACTTGAAGCTTTAATTGCTTTCCCAGGAATATGGGATCAAGCATTGGTTATAAACTATTTTAGTAATTTGTAAGTCACTACACCAATGTATTCAATTTGGATCATTGTATCTTTTCCATGATGAGTCATGGAATGCAGAACTTTTAATAATAAAAGCTTTAAGGACTCAGGAGGGGCAAGGTGGCCATCCTGGTTCTCCACGAGTCCATGCTTCATTAACATTAGACTTACTTCCTCTTGGATACCAGTTGTTTTTCCAAATTAGGTGCATAGCACTGACAAGAAAATTTGGTTATTTTTGTGATTTACAATAACTTAACATAATAACCATAATTATAATTGACAGCATATGCTATTTTAGAAATCCCATACAATTTTGGAACATATATTAGTATTATTCACAAAAAAATATAACCTAAAGAAGACTGAACATCATTTTGGCAATCCCATGTACCTAAACATATCAAATAATCCTGTTTACCTCTTTTCTGGATGTTTTCGGGGGCCCTCTGATCTGTCCAGAAAGTCAGGTGTTAGGAAAGACAGTTTTGAAACCGAAGTTTGATTTTGGAATTCCAGAGTATCATAAACTATTTATTTTGATAAAATGATGACTCAGAAATATTAAAGAAGCAAAAACCTTTTATAATATTTTATTAAAAAAACACATTCTACTGTTCTTACACACCTTGCATGTAAAACTGTTTCTAATAGTCTTACTTGCATGTTATAATGGCACATTTTAACATAAAACCTGGTAAGTTATGTTCTGATGAGGTTTGATTGGGTAAGGAGCATACTCCAAACTCTTGGTATTATCCTCCCAATAGTCATGATAATAGTCTCCCTGGTGCGCTGTATCCTCTCAAAGGTTTTAAATGCTTGCATGCAGCCATCTCTAGAACGTCATATGGTCTCTCTTCAATAAAGGAAAGCCTGGGTGTGTTTTCCCTCAATCTAGATGCTTTAGATAGCAAAGATTCCTCCTGGTCTTGGACAGTCTGTCTAATTAGCTTTTTGAAGCCTTTCAAGTACCCAGCTTATTCTGTGAGGTAATAATTATTTTGTAAGGAAAATTAGAAAATTTTAAATCAGAATTTACTGTTAAAACAGTAATCCTACTTTCAAAGTTATGCAATTTACCTGATTTGGTGCAATATATTATGCTGCAGATAATTACCAATATATTAATAATTTATCTAAAAACTAAGAATAGTCAGACTAAAAAGGATTTAATAAACATTCTATTAAGTTTTTTGTTACATTGGAGAAGCCAATGTTGGAACAGTGGACAAACTGAGGGACACTATATTAATGAAGAAAAAAAGTCCTTCCCCCTTTGGGGCAGGGCAATTATTCCCATTCATTCCTAGGCCTTCAGGCAGCACCAGGGAGTGAGTGACCCCGGCCAATTGCCCTCAATTTCCAAGGAGCTACTAGGAAACAGCCACTGAAAGACTGAAAAAGAGGAAAAAAACCCGTGAAAAAGACCCAGGGCCCTTAAGCGAACCGGATGGTGTTGGTCAGGCTTCTCCACATGGAAACCCCTTAGTTTCACTGGCCATGGCCAGAAACCTGCAGTTGTTTCCATGTTTAGGTGGTGGCCAGCAAGGGTCTCGGGTTGGAAAGGAAGAGAGAAAGATGTTCCCCTGTATGGAGCAGAAAGAAGAAAGGAGAAGAATAAATCTCAAACTTTGGGCTTACCTCTTCCTCCTGGCTGGCTCACCAAAATATGTTAAAGGTGGACGGTGTCCAGGTTCTTGGCGTCTTCAACAAAGAATTCGACAAAACACACAAACAAAGCAAGGAAGGAATGAAAGGATTTGTTGAAAATGAAAGTACCCTCCACAGTGTGGGAGTGGGCCGGAGCACAGGCGCTCAAAGGCCCCATCACAGAATTTTGGGGAGTTTAAATACCCTCTAGAGGATTCCATTGGTGACTTTGGGGGTGCCCTATGTAAATGGAGAGGATGAAGTAAAGTTACAAAGTCCGTTACAGCGTACGCACTATAGAGAGGACATTTCCTGGTATAGCTGACGTGTGAATCGGCCTTATGTTCCCTGGCTCCAGACCCTATTTTCCTGCCTCAATAGTAGTTATTTCCCATTGTTGTTGGGTGTTGGGGGCAGGCCCACGAAAAAGGCAGAAAAGTCACGGCCCTCACGGATCTTACTTGCACAGCTTCTACAGACAATACGGCCCTTTACACAGACTAGCAAATTAAAAAAAGGACATCTCTCTGTGTGTGTATATGCATACACATACTTATAAACGTAGTTATTATACTTAAATGTGCATATTTTTTAAACTTTTAAGTTCAGGGGTACATGAGCAGGTTCATTACATAGATAAACGCTTGTCATGGGAGTTGGTTGTATAGATTATTTCTTCACCGGCTATTAAGCCTAGGATCCGTTAGTTATTTTTCCTCATCTTCTCCCTCCTCGCAGCCTGCACCCTGCAGTAGGCCCCAGTGTCTGTTGTTCCCCTCTATGTGTTTATGTGTTCTCATCATTTAGCTCCCACTTACATGCGAGAACAAGTGGTATTTGGTTTTCTGTTCCTGCATTAGTTTGCTAAGGATAGTGGCCTCCAGCTCCATCCATGTTGCTGAAAAGGACATTATCTCATTTTCAGGTTAATGAAGTTAATGACTGCATCATATCTGTCTCTTTTTGAAAACAAAAAGCAAATTCAGAAGCACAATTTCATGTCACTGCATGGTAACTTTCATGTATTTGCATATACTTCATCTCCATCTGAAATAAACAAAAAATAACTAGAAGAAGAATATATATATTGACAGGCAATCCTGGTACTCCAAGCTTCTTCAGCATTTCAATTTAGTGTGCAAATAATAATAAATTAAGGCCCCTTCCTATTGGATCTAGGATGCCCAGTCTATCCTCTCTTCCTCTCCCTCCTTCCTTCTAACTAGATTTCCTTTGCCAAGTAGTCCGGGGAATTTTGCCAGGGTTTCCTTCATGCACCACAGGTCTGCTCTGGTTGCACTGTGTCCTCTCAGCCAGCTGATTGGCATTGGATGCCTTCTTCTGTCTTTGTCCACATCCTGTTTCCCAGGCTGGTCCCTGGGCGTCTGCTCTCCAGCCTGGTTGCTCCCAGGCGTGCACTGGCGTCTGCTCAGGGTGGCAGGAGCACAGTCCCCAGATGGTGCCTCTTCATGGGGCTTGACTGGAGACGGGGAGTCCAGGAGACATGAGCTGTACCAGAAGAAGGGCAAGCAGACCCAGGGGGTCCCCAGGATCTCTCTCTCTCACTCCTGTCTTCTGTCCTGTTGAGAAACTGGCCAACTTCCCCCAATATTTGGAATTGAGGTCTCCTTAGAGAAAACCAAGCCACATTTTCTAAAGGGAAGCTTAATCTGCAGCGATACAACTTCCCGTGCAAGAGCGGTGACCATCTATGCAATTATCTACCACAGTTTAGCACCTATGGTTTTAATCCTTTCTGTTCCTAAATACAGCCTCTATTTCTCTTGTATGCAAAATGAACTATTAAACTATTTTACCTAAATAAAGAAGCTGTCATTAAGAGGTTGGGTTGAGCCTCCACAACTAGAAAAAAAAATTGCTTGGAGATTCAAATTGTTCTCCTCCAACTTTTAGCCATTGGCATTTAAAAAACAATATTGTGGTTCAGTCTCGGTGGAGGACTGGATTCTTGAGCAGTGAGTGATTTCACGAGCACAAGAATTGTCTTGTAAGATAAGCGAGGCTGCAGAAAGAGATGAAGACACAAGCCTCATCTTGAACAGCTGGCAAGATGCGAGTGGTTTCTCTGTGATTCTCCTGCCATCTTCTTAATGTAAAATACATTGGTGGAAGAGGACAAGCTAAAATTACAGAGGATTCCAGCATCACTGTTGGGGCACAGCTCAACGAGGTCAACACTGAATTCAGGGCTTTATTCTCAGCTCCCAAGTGTGTTTCTACCACGTGTACTTAATACTTTATTTCATCTTCTCAGTCAGCCATCTGCACATTTGGCTCAGAGGTCTTGCTTTCTATCTTTTTAAACAAATAAACTTTTAATTTTTAAATGTATAGAAAAGTGGCAAATAGAGTAGATAATTCCTATATACGCCTCACCCCCTTTCTCTCACTACTGACATCTTACCTTACTAGCGTACGTCTGTCAAAGGGAAGAAACTGCCATCAGAGTTACCCGTAGCTGAACCCCAGGTGGTATTTGGATTTCACCGGTTTTTCCACTAATGTCTTCTTGCTGCTCCAGGATCCAGTCCTGAGCACCACGTTACATGTGGCCATTGTGTCTCCCGGACTCCTCTGGTCTGTGAAAGTTTCTCAGTGTTTCCTTGTTTTTTACGATCTTGACAGTCTCCATTACCTGTGGTGGTAAGTTTTGAGGGTGTACAGCCGTGCCTGCCATTTATGGATTGTCTATGGCTGATTTCACACAGCAACAGTGGAGCTGAGTCATGCAGCAGAGTCCAGACGGTGGACAAAGAGGAAAAAATTCACGATCTCACCTTTGTGGAAAAAGTTTGCCCATTCTGTTCGAAACTGTTAGCCTGTCTTCCTTTGGTAGACTTCAAATTCCTTGAGCACAGGAATCTATCTTTTCATCTCAGTGCTGATTAACCTTCATAAATCTCATTATATGTGCTTAATAAATGTTGACCATTAAATGAAGAAAGACTTCCAATGTGTCTAAAGATAGGAGGCTCCGATAATTGAGTAATTTTTCAGTGAGTTATTTTCTAGAGGAAATTTAATCACATGATACCTAAATCCTATATTCTCTTTTTAACTGGCTGTCTACCTTTTGTCAACTTGTCAAGGAGAGTTTCTGATTTCTATAGTGAGAACTTTTTCTTGCAGAATTCCTTTCTCAAACACAGATAAGATTTGCTGCACCTTAAAAGGCAGTTAATTCCTTTGAAGACAGATGATTTCCTTGAACAGATTTGAATTTCAAGAAACCAAGAAGTTTGATGGGTTTGGAAAAATATCCCTAGGTTTTAAAATATACTTGGGATATTTTCCAAGTTTTAAGAAGAATGTTTGTCTTTTTAATGTGACTGGGTACCTTGGTTTGCTTAATCACAGGTGTCATTGTCAAGCAAAACACTAAGCCAGGCCTTACCTGCTTTGGGCAGCATTTCATGATGCTTATGTTCTGGGGGCTTTTCTGACTTTATCTCTAATTCTTAGAATTTTCAGAGATAGAATAAGGGGCCTGTTGGGACATGGACCTGGGACCTAACTCAGTTTCCCAGTTTGCTTTGGGCATCAGACATGTCTAGTATCACATGGATTCCCAAATCTATCCTGCCTGGTGCAGAGGGGGAATATCCATTTTTGAAAAGCTGTAGCGTTATTTTAGAGCCATCCTTTAAAATCTAGTTTTCATTCCATTAGTTTAACAGAGCAGCTTCTGTTGTAGGGTTTCTTTTCTAGGTTGAATTTAATAGAATTTTTTTTCCTTTAGTAATTTGTGTGTCTGTGGTATGGATGGATATTTCTTTAACTGATTCCTGTGTTTGAATCCTCATTATAGACAACAGCAGTTGCCATAGGATGACCTTCCTGGGAAGATCTAGATGAGGCTGAGACCAGGGACTCTGTTCCCATCAGAGAGGATTTAGGAAAAGCACTCTCTTTTCAGTACTCTCAGTGGGTCCTTGCTGGGAACCTAGCTGAAATACTGAGAAGAATGTGGAAGGAAAGCCTCTCTGAGCCCCCAGCTCACTGTGTGGAGCTTCAGTTTACTGGAAAAATAAGATTATTTCTAAGTTTCTTTCCAGCTTTGACATTGAAGGGCTTTATGGTTCATTTACTGGAATAAAACTAAAATTCTTAGAAGAAAGGTGCCCTAAATATTGTTTTACTGTGTTATTCATTTTTTGACAAATGCACTTTAACATTTAATTTTGCTCAAATAGCATGTAATCATTATTTGATGGTCCAAGACAAAAAGAAAGGCCTGGTTTCTACCAAGACAGCGAGCTGCAACTGGGCTGTAACTAAATTGCCTTCCCTGTAGCATGCCACGTTATTAGTTTTCTTTTTTTAATTTGCCAGCAGCCTCTGTTAGTATATTTTTATTATTATACCCTCTTTCATTTAAGAACTTCTTCCTCATGCTCATAAGGCATATACCTACATGATTACACTATGAATAAAAGCTAAATTAAAATACAAACAAACTCTGGTCAAACCCTCTTGGGTATGGTAGTTTGCATAATTTTGAAATTCTAATATATTTTACCAGTTCTTTTTGCCATTTTCAGTTTTCACAGTTGCTTCGTGTGAATATGTGGGACACTCCTCAGAGTTATGCATATTGTAGCATACTAGGTCTATTTTGTGGACAATAAGACAGTAACCCAGATGATACTCAGTAAAAACCCATTTATGAGTAAAATATTCTCTTGTCCCCAGTAGATTTTCAGAGTATTTTAATTTTCTGTGCTTTTTTTTTTTTAAAATATATATTTTTGTCACAATTGAAGGTTTTTCCTCCGTGGCTCAGGGTTTTTTTTGGGAAATGTTGGTTTCTTCTCACGTTGAGGGACCTGGCTGCCTTAGCAGTAAAGGCAAGACCTCGTTTTCTATTCATGCAGGTTTGTAACCCTTTAGAAAAGATAAAGAAGTAAAACAAAGGATTAGGATTTATGTTTATTCACCTCTCCTATTTCCCCTCCTCCTCCTCCTCTTCCTCATTCTCTGTTTCAGCAGTGAAGTTTTACCAAAAATGTGTTTACTTAAATGTATGTTTGTCACTTAATCACCTAAGGAATTTATTTCACTTCTCAGTATGAGATAAAAGAGAAAAGTAGGAATATACGTGTGCTTATGAATGAGATGGAGCAGGCCCTTCTTAAGGGCCTGCGGGTCCCTCTTGCACATGGAAATACAGGAAAATCTTGAGTTCTTTCAGGGGGATTTTCCGAGCGCTTAGCTAGCCCTGAGAAGTAAATAAGCAATGTTATAAGCAAGAAGGTAATAGTAGCTTAAAACAATTGCCAAGGAAGCTCGAGTCACAGGAGTTTTGGTTCCCCATAGAAGCTAAAGATAACATCCTCATACATGTCCCTGAGTTGTTTTGGGGGAGCCTGGCCCCCCACCAAACAGATCTACTGGCACACAGACCTCAGATAAAGGGAAGCTGAGACTGAACTCGGACCACTGCTCTTTGTTCTAAATTTCTTCCCAAGGGGTCTAGAGGAGGTCACAACTGTGAGCCAGAGCTAGGGTTCCTTTCTGCTGACCCCAACTTTAAAACAATTTTTTTCTTCTGTAACCAGTTGCAAATCAGAAAATCTTGAATCCACCTATGACCTGTAAGCCCCCGCCTCAAGATAATTCACCGTTTTAGACCAAAACCAGTGTGTAACCTTCATATGTTGATTTACTATTTTCCCTGTAATTTCTGCTTTTCTGAATTTTACCCTTGCCTTTAAAAAACCCTTTCCTGCAAGGTATTGGAGGGTCAGAACTTAAGCACTAGCCTCACGGTCCCCCGTGCTCGGTGCCGTGCAAATAAATACCTCCCTTTCTCCACTGCAAGCCTTAGTGTGGACATCTGGTCTTACTGCATGGGAGAGCTGACCCTGGTTTGGTTTGATAACACGAGCAGAGTATTCAATTCCAAAAAAAAGAAAACAATTTAAACTTCCAAAGCATATCAGGATTGGGAATTTCTGGGAAGGTGGCAATATGGTATCCCTCTTACAGGACGCTTTTTTCTGGCTGGTCCAACTCATCACCCCAAATATAGCTAATATAAAGTAAAACACTAAACTCACTTTTTGGAGTATGTTGCTGCCATGCACCATGGAACACTGCTGCATAAAGATTCTGGTCAATATAAGATTGATATATGTGCCACCCTGACTTGAGACACTACAAACATTAGCAACAAACATGGACACTTGTGAATGTGTGCAGCCTGGAGGCCAATAAGTGTGCTGATAATTGTCCCGCGACTGTTTTGAAATCCTGATGTGGCTGAGGGCACCTGTTCTTCTGCTGGGATCACTGGTGCTTGTGAGCCTCTCTCAGTGTGGCTGCCTAGTCTATGATTCCCCTAGAGACACATGCTTGTGTTTCCTGCTATTACTCAAGCCTAGGCAGTCCTTGAAGGAGCTATTAATAATCTGTGAAGAAGATTGTACTAAAGGCCACTTGAAAAGCCTGGCACGGCAGGATGCAATCTTCAGCATAAACACTTCACACTTCTGTAGACTGCTGTGAAAGCCATCTCAAAGACAACCTTACAAAAATGTTATTGTCAGCATTTTAGACAGTATATACATTTGTTTATTACGTTTGTAAATATATTTACTATATTAAACATTTTGCACACTAAATATATTATTAACAAATGTAGTTAATAGATTAAATATATCAATTAACCAATAATAAATATACTTAATATATCAAATAGATAAATTAACCAGTAGTTAATATATTTAATATATTGATTAATGTTTAACACAATAATGTTTATCATATTAACAATTTTATACAATAATTAATAATTTAATACAATAAACATTATGTATTGTATTAAATTATTTATTGTATTAAATTATTAATACCATAAACATAATTATTATTTGATATTTAGCAATATTTAGTATACTAAATGTATTTAATGTGTGTATACATATCTTTATATATGTATACACACATAAGCATACATGATATATATGTAGGTATACGTACACACACAGATGCATATGTATGGTGTATTCATACACACAGAATTTTCTGGCTCCTGTTCCCTGTTCTGCGGCTTCCTCCTTCTGAGACATCCACCCCCTCACTTTCTGGTACCTCTGCCAGCGCTGCCCTCCATCCTCTGACCTCTGGAGTCTGAAAGTCAGTCGACTCCTGAGTCCTAGCTGCCCTGCACGTGCACGGGCACACGTGTGCTGGGGAGGCGGAGCTCCTTTTTTCAGGGAATGACTCACTTCCGACGCCTGCCTGCCCCTTCTCTCTCTCCAGTGCCTTCCATAGTTGTTTTCTGTATTTCATTCTGAGTTTATCGTTGTTACCTGCAGAAGGGTTAGTCCTGTAGAAATGACACAGCCATTATCAGAAGTGAACAGCTGTGTTTATTCCAAATAAAAGAGTGAGGAAAGACTAGAACATTTATCTGTGCGATGCAAGTCGTTTTAAATGATCAGGCCCAGAGAGGCATTAAAATGAGCTGGTAATCGCGTCCTGCTCCCCCGACTTTGAGCTGTGCGTTCCCCTGAAACTGCTTGCACTGCGAGCAGTTATAAATTAACTGAATAATGCTGCACTGGACACTGGACACTCTAATCCATACTCTGAAGCTTAACAATGTCTAGCCAATCAATAGCTTATGTTATTTTAAGGTAAATTCTTGGTAAACAACTCAGACACTGCCTCTTCTTTCCCTCTAAAAATCCACTTGATACTGCTGCTAATGAGAGTGTACATTCAGGGCACCTTGAATCTGCTCCCAGGCTGCAGTACTAAGGTTTGGCTCAAATCGGCTCTCTACTTATGCAATTTGGGCCAAGCCTTAGTACTGCAGCCTGGGAGTGTAGATTCAGCTTTTCCTGTTAGGTCAACAAGAGATCAAACGTTCAGAGATGTAGAGGTACAGGTTTGCTGGATCAGACGGACTCGAAGCAACCATGCAGCACGTCCCTCATTGCCAAGGAGCGGGAGAGGCAAGCCCCGTGGTCAGGCCTGGTCCTGATGTGGCCGGAAGGCCGATGGGATCTGCACCCAGGGAGTCAGGGCTCACTCCGCCAGGCTGTCGCGGGGAGTCTGGATTTCACTCCGAGTGCACACTCAGGTTGGAGGTTTTGAAAGGTTGCTCCAGTTGCTGCATAGACAGTACATCATGGAAGGGCAGAACCCTGTTAGAAAACTTTTATTTTAGGCAAATGATACATGACAGTGGCATGGGTTTAGTGGTGTGATTTGGGCAGTGAAAAGCGGTTTATTTGGGATGTAACTTGAAGTTAGAGTCAATGGGATTGGCTGTGAGAGGTAGAAGTAAAAGAGAAACACAAGATAACTCTTAGGATTTTTATCTGAGCTACTCAAATGGGACTGATTTGTGTAGAATGGAGTCTGGGGAATGAGGAATCAAAGCTATTCTTTGGACACTTTAAAATTGGAAGTGCTTTTTAGACATCCGAATGGAGATTATCAAGTAGAGAGTGGAAATATGTGAACATGGAATTTAGCAGAAAAGTTGGGACTGGAGATACAATTGTGAGTATCATCAAATCAGGAATAAATTGCATTTAGAATCATGGGTCATCCAAATTGAGTGTCGATGAATCAGAGGGATGAAGAACGAGCCCAGAGCACTCCAGTGTTGAGTGGGTTGAAAGAGGAGTGAACAGCTATGTTGTAGGACATATGCCAGGAGCATGTGACATCGCATAGCCAAGTGAGGAAGGTGTTTCAGGAAGAAAGGTGTGTGCAGTGCCGAGGAGAAGACAAGGACTCAGAGCGAACATTGGCACCCCACAGACTGTGTCAAATCTAAACTTGATTAAGTGAACATTCTATGCTACAGCATTATTTGCCACAGACCCCTCTGCACTGAGGTCACTGAAATTTTTAAATGTATAAATAATGGCTTAATAAGTCCCTCTCCCAGGAACTGAAGCTTGATGAGAGCTGGAGCCACGTCTCTCTTGTTCACACTTAGAGCACCTCTTGTAGTGAGTACTCAATAAACACTTGCCAAGGGAGCACGTGCCAGGTCATCGGGGAAACATGTCACACTGGGTGGCGATGAATGGCTTAGGAGCTGTGCGAACAGCATGGTGACAGGAAGCTGGCTTGCTGCAATGACATCTGGTGTGTCCTTGGCAGGTTGGATGAAGGGGGGAGGAATGGGCTCTTCAAATGGAAATTCCAAATCTGGAGCTGAAATGGTCTCTGGCAGCAGAGAAGCAGCATCTCTGTTCCAAAATCCTGGGCACTGGAAATATAGTTTCCCAATAAATTCTTTCAGAAGTGTTTCCATGTGTTCTCAGCAACACTGCCAACTGCTGAGAGGACTTTCACAATATCACAGACAACGTAAGTGAATACAAACAAAAAATCATCAACTGAAGAGAAGTGCAGCTAAATTAGAAAATGCAGATTAAAACGTGTTACTGTGCCATACACGCTACCACAGCACAAGTATATTAAAAGGAAAAAATCCAAGGTTGTGGGGACTATTTTGAAATACTTTGTATGTGGCAATATCCAATAAAAATAGAGCTGCTAGTGCTTCTTGATTTGAAATTCAACTTTGGGGAATGAATCTCAAGGAAATAACTCCCTTTGAAATTGGACAAATATAACTTCAGTGACATTGTGTAAGAGGAAGAACTTGGAAATCTCCCCGAATAACCAAGCAAATGGCATGTTTCAACAACCTATGTCCTGATAATAGAGTGGACTGCCACAGGACCCACAAACAGTCAAACACGTGGCTGTATCCATAACTGAACGTGTGCATTTGAAGTGACAGTGAAAAGCAAAACACAGCATAAAAGAACACATCTACTCTGAATGCCTTTGGGAAGTCTTAGGTACCTAGGAACGGCAGATTTTTTTTCAAAAATGGCTTATTTTAATAAAAAAATGTTATTTTTATAAAAATAAGTTGTCAGGAAAAATTCTATGTGTTTGGGATTCCATTAATAATGCAAGCAGGTCATGATCTTATGTCTCATTCAAAGTTAAGATCAATTGATGGACAACAGTGATGATCCCAGAAAGAGTTTTGCTATGACCATAGCACTTAGAAGAACTATCTTTTTTTTTAATGTCCTGCTCAAAACACTTGGCCATTAAATTTAACAAAATAAAACAAAACAGCACCATAGCCAAAGCACCACGAGTTTTAAATCAGTAAGAAACGTGGAAGAATTCGCATGAAAACTGTCTTCACGGTGCAGAACTAGCAATTAAAGAAACAAAGCAGGTGCGATGAACAGTGTATCAGAAATGATGATTACAATGTCAAGTTTTATCTTGAATAACACATACTGAATAGCAGAAAAGTCGTTATGGGAAACTGGAATGTGATAGAGAAAATGTTCCCAAGAAACAGTAGTAGTGTCCACCAGAGGCTCACATCCTACAACAACCTGAGGGCCAGATGCCGGCTATGGGGCTAAGAATGATCTTTACATATTCATTTGTTGGAAAAAATTAAAAGAAGAAGATTTCGAGACACATGAGAATTCTAGGAAATCCCAATCTCAGTGTCCCTGAGTGAGATGTTACTGAGATTTCAAGACACATGAGAATTATGGGAAATCCCGATCTCAGTGTCCCTGAGTGAGACGTTACTGGAACACAGCTTCTCCCCTGTGCTTTGGTGCCACAGTGACAGGTTTGAAGAACCCTGAGGGGGACCGTGTGACCCACAGGACCTAGAGGACTTACTATTTGGCTCTTTACTGAAAAAGCTGGCTGCCCCCTGGTGCACATCACTCCTTCGAAAACTAAGTGCCAGGTTGTGACTAAAGAAATGTTCAGCCACAAATGTCAGTGAGCATTGCTGCACCTGGGTGCCCACCAGTGATGTAGCAGCTCTGAATAAACAGGGTTGATTTGAATCAAAATAGCTTATCTCGTAGGAGTGGAATCTTCATTTCCGGCCTTCTCACGAAAGCACTGCAGGCTCTGGTCCACGAGAGGAATCTTTTCACATCTTTAGTTTGCTTTGAGTGCTTTTCTTACCTTACATGCGTTAGGCCATTGGTGCGATAAATTATAGCCTAGGGCACATGAGCTCATAAAGCCCAGTGAGACTTAAAAAAAGTATATATATTGTTTTAATATACGGATACATCGTGAAATGATTACTATAGTCCAGAAAATTAACATACCCATCACCTTCCATAGCCATGGATATGGTAGTTTTGTGTGTGTGGTAACAGCACCAAAATCTGCTCTTAGCAATTTTTTGGTACTCACTACACTATTATTAAATATAATAATTATAGTTGTTATAATTTTGTTATAATTATTAACATATTATGTCATTATAACTCTTATAATTGTATAATGCAATATATTAATTTTAGAATCCTGATGCTGCACATTAGATCTCTGGTCCTATTCATCCTACATAATTGTCACTTTGTGCATTTTGACCTACGTGTCTTCATTTCTTCTCCTTTTCTGCCTTTGGTAAACACTGTTCTCTATTTCTATATATTTGACTTTTTTAAAGATTCCCCATATAAGTGAGATCATGCATATTTTTCTGTCTGTGTCTGGCTTATTTCACCTAGCATAATATCTTCCAGGTTTCATCCATGCTGTCACAAATCTCAAGGTCTCTTTTTTTTATTTATTATACTTTAAGTTTTAGGGTACATGTGCACAATGTGCAGGTTTGTTACATATGTATACATGTGCCATGTTGGTGTGCTGCACCCATTAGCTTGTCATTTAACATTAGGTATATCTCCTAATGCTATCCCTCCCTGCCCCCCCAACCCCACAACAGGCCCCTGTGTGTGATGTTCCCCTTCCTGTGTCCATGTGTTCTCATTGTTCAATTCCCACCTATAAGTGAGAACATGCAGTGTTTGGTTTTTTGTCCTTGTGATAGTTTGCTGAGAATGATGGTTTCCAGCTTCATCCATGTGCCTGCAAAGGACATGAACTCATCATTTTTTATGAATGCATAGTATTCCATGGTGTATATGTGCCACATTTTCTTAATCCAATCTATCATTGTTGGACATTTGGATTGGTTCCAAGTCTTTGCTATTGTGAATAGTGCCGCAATAAACATATGTGTGTGTGTGTCTTTATAGCAGTATGATTTATAATCCTTTGGGTATATACCCAGTAATGGGATGGCTGGGTCAAATGGTATTTCTAGTTCTAGATCCCTGAGGAATGACCACACTGACTTCCACAATGGTTGAACTAGTTTACAGTCCCACCAACAGTATAAAAGTGTTCCTATTTCTCCACATCCTCTCCAGCACCTGTTGTTCCCGACTTTTTAATGATTGCCATTCTAACTGGGATGAGATGGTATCTCATTGTGGCTTTGATTTGCATTTCTGTGATGGCCAGTGATGATGAGCATTTTTTAATGTGTCTTTTGGCTGCATAAATGTCTTCTTTTGAGAAGTGTCTGTTCATATCCTTTGCCCACTTGTTGATGGGGTTGTTTGTATTTTTCTTGTAAATTTGTTTGAGTTCTTTGTAGATTCTGGATATTAGCCCTTTGTCAGATAAGTAGATTGCAAAAATTTTCTCCCATTCTGCAGGTTGCCTGTTTACTCTGATGGTAGTTTCTTTTGCTGTGCAGAAGCTCTTTAGTTTAATTAGATCCCATTTGTCAATTTTGGCTTTTGTTGCCATTGCTGTTGGTGTTTTAGACATGAATTCCTTGCCCCTGCCTATGTCCTGAATGGTATTGCCTAGGTTTTCTTCTAGGGTTTTTACGGTTTTAGGTCTAACATCTAAGTCTTTACTCCATCTTGAATTAATTTTTGTATAAGGTGTAAGGAAGGGATCTAGTTTCAGCTTTCTACATATGGCTAGCCAGTTTTCCCAGTACCATTTGTTAAATAGGGAATCCTTTCCCCATTTCTTGTTTTTGTCAGGTTTGTCAAAGATCAGATAGTTGTAGATATGTGGCATTATTTCTGAGGGCTCTGTTCTGTTCCATTGGTCTATATCTCTGTTTCGGTACCAGTACCATGCTGTTTTGGTTACTGTTGCCTTGTAGTATAGTTTGAAGTCAGGTAGTGTGATGCCTCCAGTTTTGTTCTTTTGGCTTAGGATTGACTTGGCAATGTGGGCTCTTTTTTTGGTTCCATATGAAGTTTAAAGTAGTTTTTTCCAATTCTGTGAAGAAAGTCATTGGTAGCTTGATGGAGATGGCATTGAATCTATAAATTACCCTGGGCAGTATTGCCATTTTCACGATGTTGATTCTTCCTACCCATGAGCATGGAATGTTCTTCCATTTGTTTGTATCCTCTTTTATTTCATTGAGCAGTGGTTTGTAGTTCTCCTTGAAGAAGTCCTTCACATCCCTTGTAAGTTGGGTTCCTAGGTATTTTATTCTCTTTGAAGCAATTGTGAATGGGAGTTCACTCATGATTTGGCTCTCTGTTTGTCGGTTATTGGTGTATAAGAATGCTTGTGATTTTTGCACATTAATTTTGTATACTGAGACTTTGCTGAAGTTGCTTATCAGCTTAAGGAGATTTTGGGCTGAGACGATGAGGCTTTCTAAATATACAGTCATGTCATCTGCAAACAGGGACAATTTGACTTCCTCTTTTCCTAATTGAATACCGTTTATTTCATTCTCCTGACTGATTGCCCTGGCCAGAACTTCCAACACTATGTTGAATAGGAGTGGTGAGAGAGGGCGTCCCTGTCTTGTGCCAGTTTTCCAGGGGAATGCTTCCAGTTTTTGCCCATTCAGTATGATATTGGCTGTGGGTTTGTCATAAATAGCTCTTATTATTTTGAGATATGTTCCATCAATACCTAGTTTATTGAGAGTTTTTAGCATGAAGGGCTGTTGAATTGCGCAGAAGGCCTTTTCTGCATCTATTGAGATAATCATATGGTTTTTATCATTGGTTCTGTTTATGTGATGGATTATGTTTATTGATTTGTGTATGTTGAAGGCAGGGTCTCTTTTTTTGAGGCTGAATAATATCCAATTGCATGTATATACCATAATTTCTTTATCCGTTCATCTGTCCAGGGACACATAGATTGATTTAATATCTTGGCTATTGTGAAAACTGCTGCTGTGAACATGGGGACTGGCAGCCATCTCTATGAGGTGCTGATTTCATGTCCTTTGGGAATATATCAGAAGCGGGATTGTTGGGTTACACAGCGGCTCTATCATTATTTTTTTTGAGGAAGCTACATGCTGTTTTCCATAATAGCTCTACCAATTTTCATTTCCACCAACGTGCACAAGAATACCCCTTTCTCCACGTCCTCACCAATATTTGTTATCTCTTGTCTTTTTGGCAGTAGTCATCCTGGCAGTTGGGAGGTGCTATTTCATTGTGCTTTTGATTTGCATTTCCTTGATGGTTAGTGATGCTGAACACCTTTTCATATACTTGTTGACCATTGTTATGTCTTGGTTGGAAGAATTAATATTGTTAAAATGCCAGTGCAACCCAAAGTGATAGACGAGTCAATGCAATTCCTATCAGAATTCCAACATTTCATTTCAGTGTTTTTCAGAGAAATAGAAAAAAATTCTAAAATTTGTATGCAACCACAAAAGATCCCAAGGATCCAAAAAAATTTTGAGAAAGAAAAACAAAGATGGTGGGACCACACTTACTAATTTAGAATTAGGTTACAAAGCTATAGTAATCAGAACAGTGTGGCACTGGCATTAAAACAGACAGGTGGATAGATAGAACAGAACAAAAAGCCCAGTAATAAACCCATATAATATATATGGTCAAGTAATTTTTGACAAGGCCACCAAGAAGACACAATGGGGAGAAGACAGTCTCTTTAATAAGTGGTATTGGGAAAACTAGATATCCACATGCAAAAGAATAAAGCTAGACCTCGTCTCACACCAGACACAAAAGTCAACTCAAAAATGACTTAAAGCCTTAAATGTAAGACCTGCAACCATGAAACTTCTTAGGAGGAAACGGAAGGGGAAGTCTCCTTGCTATTGCCATTGGCAATGATTTTTGCATATTATACCAAAAGTTAGGCAACAAAAGCAAAAATAAGCAAGTGAGACTACATCACACGGGAAGGCATCTAACAATTTTGAAGCTGCCAAAAAATCGTTTTGCATTTTTAGAAGCCCAAATTGATCGTTTATTTCTGAGTTTGCCAAAGCATGTTTGGCAGAATACTAATGGTATTAGTAATGGTGTCGTCAGATGCTTCATAAAAAACAATTCTAGGATTAAAAACAAATGCAAAACCAAAAATCAAGCAATACCTAAAAGCTTTGAGTATGCCTGAAACCTACAGCCTCTCTTGGAGATATAGAGGATATATGATTAGCGTGTTACGATTCAGAGACATACCGTAGTAAATAGACCACATTAATTCAGTGTCTCAGCTTTTTGACCACAGAAATCTCCCCTCCTCTGCACCACAAACAGGTCTCCACATGTGGGGAGCCAAACTCTAGAGAAGACATCAGTGACTGCTGATTTGGAGTGGACTGACACTTATTCCTGAGAGTAGATGTTTCTTCAACATCCAAAGAAATGTGTCAAGTTTGTATTAGATGGAATATGGCTTACTTTGTTGCTGAAACATTTTTTAGCATTGACTATACTTGCAAATGTAAGGCATAGTACATCAACATAGCATTAAATTTAAGAATAAGAAAATATGCTATTCAAATAGAATTTGTTGTATTCTATATGCTGAGAATTGTATCATGTTATTATAATATTATGAATTATATCTTATTTTCTCCTGTGCTCATTTCTGAAGAAGTAGGGTAAGGTTTTTAATAAAATATATTGATGGCTTTCATGTAATTATAGAAGTAAGGCAATTAGAGATAGGGACACTTCAACAGGAAAATTTAAAACTACCCAGAATCATGTTATTGTTTGGGAGCCGGCTTTTCTAGTTAATCAAAATTTTTGATCACATTCCTAAGTTGTTGATGGATACATGATCCAGTGTCCTTTGTACGCATTTACCATAATGAATACAATCTATTGTTTCATAGCTAGGCTTCTTATTTTTTCTTTTATAAACAAAACTACAGTGAAGTGCACTAAAACTAAGTCTTTCATCAAATTTTTGCTTTTCACCTCAGGATAAATATTGAGGTGGTGGCTCCATTTATGCATATTTTAAAATCTTGACAACTTTTTCTTGTTCTCTTCATTTTTATATTTACTTCTTTATGTGTTGATATTAATTATACTAATATCAAAACAGCGAGGTAACTTTTTGGCGTGTTTAGAAAAGTTTTTCGAATTTCCAATTGTTGAATATTCTTTGGTGTGTGCTTTTTGTTATAAATTTTTAGTTTTGTTGCATGTGGCTAGGAAAACATAGCCCATACAATTTATCTTTTTGGAATTTGCTGAGATCTTCTGTGTGGCCTGATAGATGGTTTCTAGGAAGGGAGGTCAAATATTCTCCGCATGTACAGAATAAACATCTATTACCATGAGCTGCATTTGGCTTGGGGGTTGTAGTTTGCTGACCCCGCCCTCGATTTCTGTTTTCATCTTACCTACTTGATTGAGAGATGTGTCAAAGTCTTCTACTACTATTGGGTAGATTTATATTTTTGGTCAAAGAGAGAATGAGCCAGAGTGTGTGTGTGTGTGTGTGTGTGTGTGTGTGTGTGTGTGTGTGTGTGTGTGTGTGTGTGTGTGTGTGTGTGTGTGTGTGTGTGTGTGTGTGTGTGTGTGTGTGTGTGTGTGCGCGACAGAGAGAGAGAGAGAGAGAGAATCACGACCCGTGGTCTTAGTTACATCCTTACTTGTACATGATATGTTTTATCAATAAAACAATGACTTTTTAAATACTGATTAATACATTGAATCTTGAATTCTATTTTTTCCAATAGTAATATTGCAAACTTCTTTCCTATTGGTTTGCATTTGCCTGTTTTAACTCGCCTGTTCTTTAAGTTTTAATTCTCCATGTCTTGCATTTCAGCTTTGTGTTTTGTGGGCATTGGGTAGGTGGACATGGTGGAATTTCTACAAGCTTGCTTTATTTGTAGGAGTTTTTCTCAATATGGGATTTTTTGAGTTTAAAATGTAATATAACTAATCCATGTCAATTCATAATTGGCAGATCATCTTTTCTGTTTGGTTTTGCTTACATCTTATTAACAATTTCTTTGGCTTTTTATCTTAATTTCATTTGCAATATGAATTGTGCTTTCTTTGATGATCTTTTGTCAGTAATATCACTTATATTCTGTGTGTCTCAGACAGAGTAGGGAGCTGCTCTGTGTGTATCTGACTGACCAGTTACCTAGGGGGAGCTGGTCCTGATGGCCTTATTTGAAAGGTTGGCCGAATGAACCAGATTTTCCCTTTGATGAACTTGTATTGAGAATTCTCACTAAGAAATATGGAAAACAGTTGGGAATACTAGTTGTCCTCTCCCTTGAGCCCTTGGCAACTACTAACATAGTCTTTGTCCCTGTAATTTGCCTTTTTGAGAATGTTGTAAATGCAGTCAGAGTCTGCAGATGTTGGAGGCTGGCTTCTCTGCTTAGCTAATGGATGTGAGGCCCATCCCTGTTGCTGCAGTTTATCCCTTCTTATGAGGACTGTTCCATGGCTTGGATGGTTCGTATCCACATTCACTATCTATTCCCCAGCTGAGGAGACTTGAATTCTTTCCAGTTTTTGGAAAGTATGAAATTATAAATATTCATGTGTCAGCTTTTAAAATTTCACTTTGGTAAATGCCTACAAATGGGATTGCTAGAGGTTATATTAAGTGAATGTTTAGCATTTAAATTTAAAGGGCCACCCACTGTTTTCACAGAGGCTGTGCCATTTTGCATTTTCGTCAGCAACATTTGGCTGTTCAACATCTACCCCAGCACTTGCTCATGTCAGGGTTTGTTTCATCGTAAGAGCTGTACCGTGGTGTCTTGCAGTGTTCATTTACAGTTTCTTTAGGATTAAAGATGTTGGCTTCTTTCCACTTTGTTTTTTGGCCATCCATATATCCTCTTTGGTGAAATGTCTGTTCAAATCTTTTGCCTATTTTTTAATGTTGGGTTATGTTTTTTCATATTGTTGACTCTGAAAGTTTTTTTATATATTCTAGAAACAAGTTTTTTTCTCAGATACTTGATTTGTAAACATTTTTCTTTCCATCTGGCTCTTATCTTTTCATTTTCCTAATTGTGTCTTTAGAAGGACAATTAGCTTTTTCATTTAAAAGTCTAATTTTTCAATCTTTCCTCTATGGATTATGCTTTTAGTATCATATTTAAGAACATTTTACACAACCCTAAAATCACAAAAATCACAAAGATTTTTCTCCTGTTTCTAAAGAAGTCTTGTAATCTTGTGTTTTACATATGCTTATTATCTTGTTTATGAACTATTTTAAGTTAATTTTTGTGTAAGGTTTGATACATAGATCAAGATTCTTTTTTTGTTTGTTTATTTTTACATATGGGTATCCAGTCTTTCCACCACCATTTACTAAATAATTTGCCTGTGGATCTTTGTCAAAAAATCAACTGAGGCAGGCGCAGTGGCTCATGCCTGTAATCCCAGCACTTTGAGGGGCCAAGGCGGGCGGATCACGAGGTCAGGAGATCGAGACCATCCTGGCTAACATGGTGAAACCCCGTCTCTACTAAAAATACAAAAAATTAGCCGGGTGTGGTGGCGGGTGCCTGTAGTCCCAGCTACTTGGGAGGCTGAGGCAGGAGAATGGCGTGAACCCGGGAGGTGGAGCTTGCAGTGAGCCGAGATCGCGCCACCGTACTCCAGCCTGGGCGACAGAGCTAGACTCTGTCTCAAAAAAAAAAAAAAAAAAAAAAATCAATTGAATGTATATATGTGGTTCTACCTTTGGACACTCTATTCTGTTCAACTAATCAATGTGTTTATCCTTTTGCCAATACCACACTATAGTTGTTTCTTTGGCTCTGTAGGAAGTCTTGAAACTAGCAGGAGTCCCTTAACTTTGTTCTTGTTTTTGAGATTGTTTTGACTATTCAAGTCCTCTGACTTTCCATATAAATTTTAGAATAGGCTTATTATCTGTGAAAAATCTTACTGCTATTTTGATTGGAATTGCATTAAATCTACAGATGTATTTGGGGAGAATTGAGACTTCAATGCTATTGCATCTTCCAAGCCGTCGGTGCAGTATATTATTCTGTGTATTTAGATCTTCTTTGGTTTATTTCATCAGTAGTTTACTTTTTTTTTTAAATTTTCTGCATACAGGTCCTGCAATTTTTTTGTTATATTTACATCTAAGTATTTCTCTTTTAAAAAATGTTATTGTAAATGGTACTGACTTTAGTTTCATATTTTCTTTGTTCATTGCTATTATATAAAAATATAATTGTTTTGATATATTGATTTTTAAAAATTTGCAACCCTACTAAAGTCATTAATTAGTTCCAGGAGTATTTTTGTAGATTGCATAGGATTTTCTATGAAAAAAATCACCATACTCTCGACATAAAGAGACAGTTGTATGAGTTTCTCTTCAGTCTGTAGGAATTTTATTTCTTCTTTCCTTATTGCTCTAGCTAAGTTTTATGCATGATATTAAGTAGGAGTGGGGAGAGCCAACAGCCTTGCATTCTTCTCTACCTTAGGGGGAAACACTGTTATTCAGCATTAGGAGTGATTTGAGTGCTAAGTTTTTGTAGATGCCTTGTTCCCACAGAACAGGTTGATTATTTCTAGAATGTCCTTTCTTATTAGGATTCTCCAGAGAAACAGAAACAGTAGGAGATAAGAGAGACAGACAGAGACAGAGAGATAACGAGAGACAGGAAGAAAGAGTCATTATGAAGAATTGGCTCATATAATTATGGAGGTTGAGAAGTCCCCAAATCTGCAAGCTGGAGACTCAGGAAAGCCAATAGTGTTAAGTTCCAGTCCAAGTCCAAAGGCCTGAGCACTGGGGAAGCCTGTGATGCCAATCCCTGTCCAAAAGCAGAAGAAAGATGAGAATTCCTGGCTCCAGGAGTCAGGCAAGGAAAAAAGAACCAAATCCATCCTCCTTTGGCCTTTGCTCTATTCAGGCCTTCAACATATCCCCCCATTTGGTCTTCTATGCAGAGTTTAACAACCCCTGGACCATTCCTTCTGGTGGCCAATGGCAACAACAATTTCTTATCAAAGTTGCCCCTCTGGGGTACTCTGGGTGTTTCATGCCCCACAGTTACCAAATACAGAGAAATGTCTCACTGGTCTCTGCACCTCTAAACTCGTTTCAGCATGCAGACAGGTAAACTGAGTCACATTTCTGACACACACTGGCACCTCGGATGCCACCAACCTCCTCCTAGACAGCCTACGAAACCTCAGAACATCCAGGGACCTCCGCCCTGAAGGCCTGGGCAGAGTGGGAGCGACCTCCCTCTTCACTGTTGTGCCAATAGAGTGACGGGTTCATGTGCCTTCAATGGGTAAACATGCCCCTGGTCAAATATACTCAATGGGCACAATTCCAGTGGTGACAGACGTCACAGGCTGCAGCATCCCTCCAGGCCACACACTATGCTCTGACCACGGGAGGCACCTGTGTGGCCACATTACTCTCCCCACCCACTGGTGAGCCCCTCTGAAGCCACCATGCAGGACTCCCCAGAAATTCCTTATCCCTTTCAAGGTCTAGACACTCTTGGTAGTGACTAAGGCCCTCATTTTATATCAGAACACAAAACACTGGGCTCTTGAACAAGGCATTCGAGGGAGCTTTCACCTCCCTCAGCAGCCTCAGGGGAGGGGCCTGGTAGAGCACTTACTTCTACAAATCCTGCTATTTATAAAACGATATATGATCTTCTAAAGCACTCTCCCTCCTGCACAAGGCTGTGCTTATGCTGAACTCCTGGTCATTAGGGTCCACGTCTCCTTTTCAAAATGCATTTACTACATCCCAAATGCCTTTCTTTGCCCTTAAAATGGCGTGACACTATGGGGCCCAGGAGGACTACATCGCACCTCTTCCAGCTCCCTCTCCTCCGTCTCAGCTCCCAGGCCTGTCCCCACTGGGACAGGGGTGCACAGAAGGTGAACCTTGAGCTGCAACCCCTTCACTATTTATCCAGATGAGAGGCGTCTGTGTAAGCCACAAGCTTTACCAAAATTTCCAGCTGCGAAGGTGATTCCATTAGTAAGACTAGCAATGATCTGACTCAGAAATCAGAAACCACAGTTATGGATCCACACCCACATCAGTGCAATGGCAGAAAGAGGCCAAGGAAAGTCAAACGTGGTTTCAATCAAAAGCACCCTCCCCAGTGGAATGCAGCCGTTCCTGACCACAAAGACCTGGAATGGGAGTGTAACTTGTCCACATGGTGACCATGCAGGTCTGTCCCCAGGCCCCTGGGGTGTGGCACCCTATGCAGGCCACCGCTTGGCCTTCTGGCTCTTCATAGCCTGGTTCTGTCAATTCTGGGGAGTAGCCTGGGCCAGGATGTTGCAGTCCACTGCACAGAACCAACTTGTAATGCAGTACTCACTGGACTGTTTTTATTTTTGCCAACAGTGCTACCCACATTTACTTGTCTCTTCAGCAGTTCGACCATAGTCATCCCCTCATCTCCTCTGGGGATGCCAAACCACTGCTGGCACCAGGTGGAAAACATCTTGCAATGCTTGGAGCAGCCCCTCCCTAATAGCCATTGCAAACCCACTAGGGAGTCACACAGCCCAAGAGGCAGACCAAACACTCACCAGAAGCCTTCCAGCGGTTGCCTCTGCTCAAAACCGGCCATACCAATACACGGTTAAAACATTTAGAGGATGCCGGGAAAGACCATCCTGGATTATCTGGGGGACCCTGGTGTCCTCACAGGGGCCCTTCTAAGAGGGAGGCAGCAGGGTCAAGGGCGGAGAAGGCGATGAGTGGATGTGAGCAGCGGGAGGTGGAAGGGGGTCGAAGATGCCACGCTGCTGGCTTTGAAGACAGAAGAAGGGACCATGAACCAAAAAGCACACGTGGCATCTGGAACCTGGAAAGGCCAAAGACAGATTCTACCCTGGAGCCTGTACAGGGAACCAGCAGCACAAATCCTTTGGCTTCAGCTCAGTGAAGCTCATTCTGGACTTTTGGCCTTTAGAATTGTAAGAAGAAAAAAGTAAGTGTGTTGTTTTAAGCCATTGTGTTGGAGGTAATTTGTTACAGCAGCCATAAGAAACTCATACACGTTCCCTTAGGGAGCAGTTTGGGCCACTGGATTCCTAGGAGCTGAAATGCAGTCTGCCCAAGAACTCCAGGCCATGGACACCTTTCATGGGATTGCCTCATTGCAACGCAGGTCTTCGTGAAATGTAAACAGTGTCAAGACACTATTATATCCACTAACCAGGGAATTAACATCACGTCATCATTTTTTCCCAGTGCCGGGGTGTCAGTTAACGTCCAGTGGTTTCCTTCTGAAGATTCTCTGGAGGCTATGAAAATCAAATTTTGGGAAGGTAAACTTGTCTCCATAATCACAACACTCTTGAAATTGAGAGAAAAGATGAACAGAGTTTTCTGTAAAAGAAACTGGAAAACATCAACTACCCAAGGAGACATTTCTAATCACTCTGGGCTCCAGGGATGAATCTTTCTAAGATACCAGTGCATCTTGGAAATCCTCTTCAATTTGAAACATGACTACAAATGGGAAGGACAAGATCCCAATCTCCCCCCGTTCCCTCCCTTTCTCCAACATGACAACTCAGATGAGAAAGCAGCTGCCTCTCGGTTCCTACCACATGCACCTGCCTGGATGAGGCCTTTTTTTCTCCTTCTCTTCACTGGTTTGGAGGTGATTGTCTGTTCCTACCATGTGCACCTGCCTGGGTGAGGCCTTTTTTCTTCTTCTCTTCATTGGTTTGGAGGTGATTCTTTGTTAAAGAACAAAGTGACCTTGTCAGAGAATTACAGGCAGACTAAATGTTCAACTTAGCAGAAAGTCTGCCTTTGACTTACACTATAATCGCCAAATGCAGACACTTTTTCTGTGGTCAGAAGGCTGAATGCCGCACATCAAGTCTTTCTGCCATCAGACATGAAGCTTTGAAGAAGCCACGACCTTTCTTTGTGATGCGCAGCACTGTAAAGTGAGCAGAGCTATTCAGCACCAGTGGAGTGCTTTAAATAAAAAATCCTGCTTTTTTCCCCCTGTACCTGAAGTCTATCAACCAGTGCCTATTAATCAAAGTCTATAACACAGTGCAATGCTAGCTGCCACACTGATTCTCTGCTTTCTCATTTCTAATGAGGAAACATCCAGGTATTCCAATGACTTTAAATAATATGCAGTCCATTTGCACAGTGTTGACACAAAGGGTTCTTCATGGTGAGATATGTTGGCTTGAAGGCATGGCTCTTTATTAAGTGAAAGTCTGAGGTTTGACACGAAGAGATGAAACAATGTTAGCTACTCACTGGGATGGTCTATCGGTTGCTGACTAGTGTAATTAAACAAAGTAATTAGTAAACATTGTGTAACCATACAAATGCACTGGAAAACAGGAAAATGTATCCACATATAGAAAACAATCCCTGGTGAAGGGCTGAGACAGGAATTTTATTTTTATAAAAGGAGCAGGAGAGCAGGAGGAACTGATGGGTAGCACACTGTAGACAGTATACTTAGAAAGCTACAGACAAGGTATCGTTTATTTTAAAAACAATGCCAAGAACATTAAAAATGCTGTTGTATGTAACGTTATTCTATGTTTTCAGTTTCCAATCTTGAGGAAAGGAAAAGATTGGCATTTTTCTTAAATGAGTAATGCATTTAATGAAGAATTAAGCAACTCAGACACTCACGGCTTTTGCATGACAAATAAGTGTTCAGAAATGAAAACTGACAGGCAAAATGCCCTCTTTAGGAGGAATGACATGAGTCTGCATTCTTATGGGGAGGGCTGGCAAAAAGTGGGTTTTCAAGTGGAGGTGCCCGAGGTGGCAGGGCGAGTGGGGCAGCCCCACAGGGGGTGAGAGGAAGGAGACAGGTAGAGGGAGGCTGGATCTGGGGGTGGGTGAGAGAAGAGGAGGGAGGAGTGGGTGGAGGAGCCACCCCAGCTGACCTCTGAGCCTGACAGTCAGCAGCACAGACCCCCGGAGGAGGGTGGGCGTTGAAAATGGCATCCTCCCACGAGGGAGAGGAGAAAAGTGGTCCCAGACACTGCACCCATGTGCACTAATTTAATCCTCACACATACTCAATGGATTAGGTGAAATTTCTTTCTTTTCTCAATGAAACTGAATCACAGACATCAGCCATGATGACCAAGGTGACCGTGGTCAGGGCTGAGAGCTCAGCTGGAGTGTCTGATTGTGCTCTGCCCATGGGGTGTGTGGGGCCCTGAGTGAAGGGGAGGGGGGATACCCCATGGGGCACAGCTGGTATCGCGTGGTTTCCAGAAGCAGGGGGAGCCACGTGCCACGGGTGCCTGAGACCCTGGGACAGAAGACATATTGGGGCAGTCACAGGGGATAACTGGCTCACTGGTGCTTTGGGTCTTGATCGGACCTGCAGTGTGGTATGCCTGAGTTTCTCACCCACCGCTCTACCACCATGCCGCGTGCACACAACAGCTCCCTTCACAACTGGAGGGGCAACAGCCTGGAGCCAAGGGTTTCTGGATTGCAGCTTGAACTTTAAAAAAATGCTCAGGGCAGAGCACTGCCCACTCCCACTCTCTTGCTGCTGCCCCCACGCCGGGTTGTGAAACTCCCAGGGGTCTCTCTGCCTGGAGTTGTCCCAGCTCCTTCACAAGTGGGGGCAGGGATGTGAGAGAGATTGGGCCAGGTGTCAGCCCACAGGCTGTGCAGGGCTAAGGGCATGCAGGGGTCAAGGGGAGCCAGGGGCTGGAGAACTCTGCACACAGGAGTCCACCCAGGAGGGGGTGGCAGGGAGCTCCAGGCAGGGTGAGGGCTGGCAGCTCCCCTGCCTGGGTGTGGTGCCAGCCGTGACCTGGCTGGAATAGCCCATCTCCCTGCAGCAAGAACCTGAGAAGCAGGTGGGCTGGGCCTGCCTGGCCATCTCATCTGGGGAGATCTGTGGCCACTGGCCACGTGCCCTAGGACACCAGGGTCTCTGGGTCTCAAAAGTTCCCTGTTAAAATGCTAACAGTGCTCAGCGGGCCCTCAGCTCATCACCAAGCCCTGCAGAGGGATTTGGTTCTCGAGTCTGTGTCTCTTCTGCGGGAGCCTGGATCGCAGCTCCCTGGACCTCCAGTCACCCACAGCAGCGAAAATAATAGCTTACATCACTGACTGCCTCTCAGTTACTTCATGCTGCTGATGGGACAGAATTAATTGAATTCCAGAGCTGGAAAGGACTTAAGAAATCATTGATTCCCAACATCTCCTTTTGCATATTGAGAAACCAGGGATCCCCAGGGCAATGGGCTATCTGTGTGTTTCCCCCAAATCCATGCCTGGAAATCCTCCTCTTCAGCGTGGGAGTCAGCAGGTGGGGCTCTGGGAGGGGGTTAGCTCACCCGGACAGAGCCCTCAAAGATGGGGTGAGTGCTCTTATGAAAGAGACCCCTGAGAGCTGCCTTGCCCGTCCCGCCATGTGAGGATGTGGTGGGAAGGTGGCCATGAGCTGGGAAGCGGCCCTCATGGGACACCAAACCTGCAGGGACTTGATCTTGGAACTCCAGTCTCCTAACTCCTAGAAGTGGGTTCTGCTGCCTATAAGCCACCCGGACTATGGTATTTTGTTACAGCGGCCCCAGCTGACTGAGACATCCTGTGGGCTTCTGCTATTTCCAGCAGAGGCATCAAATTTGGGCCAGTGACTGTCCTAAGCCGGGCCATGGGCAGACACAGACCACGTCGAGCCTCTCCCTTGCACCTCACTCAGGACTCCAGGGCACCGCCATCCGCCTGCGTTACCTGTCTGTTTGCACCTCACTCAGGACTCCAGGGCACTGCCATCCGCCTGCGTTACCTGTCTGTTGAGGGGATTTGGTTTTGCAATGCACTGTGGTGGAAGAAAGATAGGACGTTGTATTTATCTTTTAGATTAGGAGGTGGAGACTCAGATTAAGTGACACAACCATGAAAATAAAAATGAAAACAAGACACGCTGGGCACGGTGTTTTCTGGCTCCTGGTCTGAGGCTCCTTCCATGCCAAGTAACTCAGTGTCCTGGGTAAATGTCGCCACAAGCTAGTCCCTTTGGGGCTTCAGCTCTGCGACCCCTCAGGAAATAACAAGGAGCATGTTCTCTTGAGTCAAGATAGTTAGGGGCTTAGACAGGGCAGCTTTTCAAGCAGAAAGGCATGGAGAGCAGTGAGAAATTAGGGAGGAAGGCGACTTCTCTTCCCCATCCTGCTCTGTGCCCAGCAGGCTCCACACCTGCCCAGGTGAGGTCCTGGCAGCTCCCGGCAGATGAGGGGCCTCCAGCCAGGGTACTTGGTCCCTCGGTCCCACTATGTCTGTAGCCCTCACATCAGGTGGGGTCCACAGTCACCTGCCTGGTATGAGCAAGAGGACCACCTTCTGCACTCACAGCATTTGGGGTCAGTTCTTCAAAACCACGTGGTGTGGGGTAAGGAACAGGGCTTACGGGGAAAACGTAATTAGGCCATGGCTCCAGCAGAAGAAGGCTCAGCTCACCCATCTTGCATCTTCCTTCACGGGCACACACTGAGGGTCCACATTCCAGGGAAGGACCACCCCTCCGTGGGAAAGTGGTCTTGTTGGGGAATCCCTGCAGCCGGTGTGGGGTGCCAGCTGCTGAAAGCTGTGTGGGAAGGTCAGGGGCTCTGTCCTTGCAGATGTCGGTCCCTCCTGTTGGGGAAGGGAGCCTCTGGTTGTAGGAATCTTGTGGGTGGGGGTGCTGGCTCCTGCAGGATGGGGAGGCCAGCCCCATCTCAGCTGTTGTGCACCAGCCAATCACCAGCGTACAGCTTCCTCTTTAGTTATTTATACTAAATAACTGCACTGCAATGACAAGTATTTTCCAAAATGGCGCTGGGAGCTTACTCTGGACGCTGAGAAGAGTTGCAATCACGGGAGACGCCCCAGGGCCCTGGAGGACAGCCCGGCTTACTAGCGCCATCTGCCTGACTGGATTGGCCCTACCTGTCAGAAAAGAGGAGCTTCCCCAGAAGACACCCCTGGCAGACTGTCTCCTGGCCTGCTTTTTTAGTAGGACGGGGGTGCCTTGCTTTGCAAATGACAGTGGTGGGCCTGGAAGGAGATGAGGCTCCTACAATCCCACTGAGAAACGGAGTCATTTCCTAGCTCCATCGTTCATACTCAGATTGTTAAGATCGGTACAAACTCCATAAGCCAGAGAGGTCTCTGCTCTGAATTACCCCAAAGCCCTAAAGGGCCACAGCTGGAGGGTCTGGGAAGGGCCATGGCCATCTTGCTTGGGAAAGGCCGTCTGGTGGAAGCAGGGTGAGGGCACCCCTCCCGTGCGGCCTGCAGTGGAGACATCAAAGCCAGCAGCAGTGGCTAAGCGCAGGCTGAATGTAGGCTTCCCAGTAGGTGCATACTAAACCTGTGTCTGTACAATTCCAGGGGCAGGTTTTTCAGTCCCCGTCACACTGATTCACCCAAAGCTCCTCCTTGCTGGCAGATTCTAGGGCTGAGATCTAAGGACAGGTGTGCCTGCCCCAGGTCAATGGCTCTGTGTTCCCCCTCTCCAGGGACATGCAGCTGGTGGAACACATTGTCTTGATCTCTGATGCCTTTACTGGAAAATCAGATAAGAAAAACTCATGTAAAATGGTAAACCTGTATTGGTCTGGGAGATCATGTCATAAAACATACAAGGAAAGGATTTCATGTTAGTAAAATGTAAGTTTAAAGATCCAACTTTGATCACACATATTGTTTCTAGGGGTAAGGTTTTAAGTGTGGCAGGGGTTGAGTGGCCACCATCAGGGGCGTCCTTGGCAGTAGGAAGCCTGTAGAGCTGTCCGGGGCTGTTCAAACAGGGGCTGTAGACACGCGTCTGTGAGGACATGGGGTCTGTTGCTGGAGTCTGGAGCCAGCAGTTAGGCAGGGACCAGGGAGCACAGCCCACGGCCTTTGTCGGGCCCATACAAGTGAATGTGTGGCTAAGGTATGCAGCCTGGTGCCCAAGGCCCTGGAGTACAGAACTGGCACCAGCGCTGCCAGGGTCCCACGGTCACAGGCCAGTGCAGCAGAACCAACACAAGCTCTGTGAGGGTCCCGGGCTGGGCCAGCAGAACCAGCACCTGCTCTGTGAGGGTCCCAGGGTCCCAGGCCAATGCAGCAGAACCAACACCAGCACTGCCAGGGTCCCATGGTCCTGGGCCAGCGCAGCAGAACCAACACAAGCTCTGTGAGGGTCCCGGGCCGGGCCAGTAGAACCAGCACCTGCTCTGTGAGGGCCCCAGGGTCCCAGGCCAGCGTAGCAGAACCAACACAAGCTCTGTGAGGGTCCCGGGCCGGACCAGCAGAACCAGCACCTGCCCTGTGAGGGTCCCAGGTCTGGGCCAGCAGAACCAGCACCAGCTCTGCGAGGGTCCCAGGGCAGGGCCAGCACGGAAGCCAGCCAGCAGTCTCGGGCAGTAGGTGGCCATGTCGGGGGCTGTCCCCAGATTCTGTTGATGTGGAGCTGCCCAGCACCCCTCAAGTTCCCTCCCTCCAGGGACCTGGTAGTGGAGTTAGGGTAGATGAGGTCAGTTATGTGGTCCCAGGGATGGGGGTGGAGCACAGGGTTTAGGGTCAGGCTCAGAATGGAACCTTGACTCCTCCCCTCAGTGGTACAGCGTGGCCCGAAGAGGAGGAGGAGGAGGCTCAGGAAGGGAGCAGCACCCAAGTGTTGGGGAGGGGGTGTTGGGGAGGGAGTGTTTGGGGGGGTGTTGGAGGGGATGTTGGGAGGGGGTGTTGGGAGAGGTGTTGGGGAGGAGGTGTTGGAGGGGGTGTTGGGGAGGGGGTGTTGGGGAAGGGGTGTTGGGAAGGGATGTTGGGGAGGGAGTGTTGGGGAGGGGTGTTGGGAAGAGGGTGTTGATATTTGGCCAATAATTCAGTCATATCCAAATCTCATCCTTGGCTAGTCTCCCCCATTCTCCCAAGAAATGTTTAAAAGGGGCAGGGTCTAGCAATGGCATCCCCCTTTTTTACTGTGATTCTGTTGTTAGCACAATTCCTTCCTCCTTAGTGTGCACCTGGGTCACCTAGGATCCTGACTTGCAGACCTGGTTCTGGCAGCTGCGAGGCTGAGCCTCAGGGTGCATTTATAATGAGATTGGGGTGATGCTGGTGGTGGTGCCACCAGGAGCAGGAACACAGGTCCTTCCTCGGTTGGTGTCATGGCTCATACCTGTAAGGGGTCTTCTGTGTGAGGCAAGCTATGTCGTTCCCCACCCTCCGGTACTCACGGTGTGATGCCTGTGCCAGAGGCATCAGCTTCACCATGGAACTTGTTACAGATGCAAATATCTGGGCCTTACACTAGATCTGCTGAAGCTGAAACATGGGGGACGGGACCCCGCAGCCCAGGTCTAACAAGCCCTCCTGACACTCGGGCGGGTTTGAGAACCATTGTCCACCAGCAGCTGGCAGCCCACGGACGCTGCTTCTAGGCACTGTGGGGCCCACTGACCTCCTGGCCTTGGTCTCTGGAGGAGCTCCCAGCACAGCCCCCAGCTTCCTGAGGAGCATGTGGCCTGGGCTCCTAAAGTGCCTTTCTTATTCCATTTTTCTGCATCTGTGCACACTCCCCACTTCTTTCCATCCCATCTCTAGCCATCCCCTGGAGGTTTTCCTCCACTTCCTCCACTTCAGGCCCCTTGTCTGGACTGAGAACAAATAAATATAGAGAGAGTGCTGGCCTCCCACAGAGCTACCAGCCTTTATGAAGGATGAGGCTCTGAGGAATGATGGAAACTTGCCCCTCACATTGGAACACAACCCCGTGGGCCAGGCCCTTCAAGGGGTGCATTGTGGCAAATCCCCACCTCTCTCTGCCCTGCAGAGCAGGTTTGCAGGAGGAAGAAAAGACTCAATCAAGTTTCTGTGTCTGCCTCCACTTTCAGAGGACTCCGTGAGCTCTGCACCCCCTCTTGTCACTTTCCCTTCCTCTGGCCTGGGGTTCTTGGCTGGCTTTGCTGTAAACTTCCTTCCTAAAGCTTAGCCCCTTTGAATGGATTCTAAGCACATAATCTGATCATATTTATGTCTGTTTTTCCCCTTGGATATTAGCTCTCAGATAATTTTGACTCAAGCTCTGTGAGGCCAGCCTCCCTCCTATCACACCACCTGCCCCCCATTTGAGCTTCCCAGAGACTATCACTGGCTGATTGCCCTGGATGGTGATAAAAGTCTTAATGCCTTAATGTGGTTTCAGTGGCTCCATCATGGTCTGGCTGGAGGAGTAATAAACTCTGGTCTACAAACTTCAGTTCCAAGATATATACAATAAAGACTGTTTTTTTAAAGTCAGCTGAAACGATGCTGACTCCTCGTCTCCTCCCATTTCACCCTCTGGGCAGCAACAGCCACCGGGTTCACTCTCGGGGCTCCTGGTGGCAGGCTTGATGCTGCGTGTCCTGTGGTCAGTGTGTTGCTGGTCATCTAATCACACCGATACCCACTGAGGGGTGCCAGTGTCCTCAGCCCACATAATCCACCCCCTAGAGGTGTGGGCTGGTTAACTTCGGACCCGGGGAACTAGAGCCTGGATCTGGCTTTCCTGAGATGTTGAATTTGATTCCTTCAAAGCTGTCCTAGATGTGGGACCTTCCAAGAGGCTGCATACAGTTCCCAGTGTTCATGGGACCAGCAGACTATTCACACTTCATTTAGGAAGGCTCGCTGCCAGTCCTTCTTACATTATTTCCAGATGCAGTTTTTAATTTTTTTCTGAATGTTTTAAGGTTTTAGAAAATAACCTTCCCCAGGCAAGGAAGCACAGAATGTACACATTATTTAGGTTGAGAAGGGGGTAAAATGGGAGATATATGGTAAATTAAGATCTCAGGAAGCTATATTCTTACCTGGTCATCTGTGAGACTGCCTTAAAAACGATATTGCTTCCCTTCAGAAGATGTGAGTGTTAACTTCACATCAGTGTGACTGGGCCGAGGGATGTCCAGGTAGCTGCCCAAGTATTTTTCCTGGGCATGTCTGCGAGGTCTTTTCTGGCAGAGATGACCAATCCAACCAGTGAATGGGTAAAAAGATTGCCCTTCCCAGTGTGGGTGGGCACCATCCGGTCCACTGAGGGCCTGAACAGAACAAAGGCAGAGGAGGGGGAATTGACTCTCCCTGAGCTGAGACCTCCTCCTTCTCCTGCCCTTAGACATTGGTGCTTCTGGTTCTCAGACCTTTGGGTTTGGCCTGGAATCTGCACCACCAGCTTTCCTGGAACACCAGCTTGCAGATGGCAGATTATATAGGCCAGGGGGAAGCATAACTTCTTTTTATTTGTTTTTTCTTGAGACAGGGTCTCATGTTGTCCCCTAGGCTGGAGAGTGGTGGTGCAATCTCAGCTCGCTGCTGTGTTGACCTCTAGGCTCCAACCATCCTCCCACCTCAGCTTCCCGAGTAGCTGGGGTTACAGGCGCGCGCCATCATGCCTGGCTAATTTTTGTATTTTTGCAGAGACAGGGTTTTACTATGTTGCTCGGGCTGGTCTTGAACTCCTGGGCTCAAGTGATCTGCCTGCCTCAGCCTCCCAAAGCGCTGGGATTATAGGTATGAGCCACTGTGTAGCCGATAACTTCTTGAGATGTTAGTTAATCTTGTTTATCAGTGTCCATAATGGCATGAACCCATCCCTCATGATAAACCTCTTTCTATATGTCCATATAGATCCTTCTGCTTCTCTAGAGAACCCTGACGAATACAGTAGATTATGAGCAAACTGGAACAAGGGACCACACCTAACAAATACATGGGCATTTTCATTTGTGATTTTTCCATTGCTTAGATTGCTTACTTGACAACATACAAATACAATTTTGTAAAAAAAAAAAAAAAAGTTTTACAAACAAAATAAAAAGCAAAAAAATAAACTAGGGAAAAATGCCAGAAATTTCACAGACATTGAGTTCATAGCCTTAAACTATCGGAGTCTACACACTTGGCAGAGAAGACTACATCAGTGATTCATAGGAAATGGAAATGTGTCATAAATAAACAACAAGGTTTTATTTCAACAATTCTGAAAGAGATATTGATCAACTATAAATCAGCAAAAATGAGAAGCCCAAATCATATTCAGCGTTGATCTGAGCCCAGACACAACTATTCCTCTCACTGTTAGTGGAAAAATAAATTGGTGCAACTGTTTTTAAAGCTGTTTTACAATATTTGTCAAGATATACAGTGATATTAAGATTCTTCGATTTAATAATTGTAGTTTCAAAAACACATCCAAAGGGTTAGTTCCAGATGCAGACAATAATGTATGCATAAAAAGTGACATTAATTGGCTGGGCATGGCGGCTCACACCTGTAATGCCAGCACTTTGGGAGGTCAAGGCGGGTGGATCACGAGGTCAGGAGTTTGAGACCAGCCTGGCCAAGATAGTGAAACCCTGTCTCTACTGAAAATACAAAAATTAGCTGGGCGTGGTGGCAAGCACCTGTAATCCCAGCTACTCGGGGGGCTGAGGAAGGAGAATTGCTTGAACCCAGGAGGCAGAGGTTGTAGTGAGCTGAGATCATGCCATTGCACTCTAGCCTGGGCAACAGAGGAAGACTCCATATCAACAAACAAACAAACAAACAAAAAACAAAAAACAAAAAATTTACACTCCCACCAAAAAAAAAAAAAAAAAAGCGTTGCTATTTGTCCACATCTTCTCCAGCATCTGTTGTTTCCTGACTTTTTAAAGGATGCCATTCTAACTGTGTGAGATGGTATCTCACTGTGGCTTTGATTTGCGTTTCTCTAATGACGTGATGATGAGCATTTTTTCATGTGTCTGCTGGCCACATAAATGTCTTCTTTTGAGAAGGGTCTGTTCATATCCTTCACCCACTTTTTGACAGTGTTGTTTGTTTCTTTCTTGTAAATTTGTTTAAGTTCTTTGCAGATTCTGGATATGAGCCCTTTGTCAGATGGATAGATTGCAAAATTTTTCTCTTATTCTGTAGGTTGCCTGTTCACTCTGATGATAATGACTTCTTTTCCTCTGGGTAGATACCCAGTAGTGGGATTGCTGGATCAAATGGTAGTTCTAGTTTTAGTTCTTTAAGGAATCTCCACACTGTTTTCCATAGTGGTTGTGCTAGTTTACATTCCCACTAACAGTGTAGAAGTGTTCCCTGATCACAGCATCATTGATTTTTTTGATTATGGCCATTCTTGTGGGAGGAAGGTGGTATCACGTTGTGGTTTTGATTGGCATTTCCCTGATCATTAGTGATGTTGAGCATTTTTTCATGTTTGTTGGTCATTTGTATATCTTCTTTCAAGAATTGTCTATTCATGTCCTTAGCCCACTTTTTGATGGGATTGTTTCTCTTGCTGATTGGTTTGAGTTCCTTGTAGATTCTGGATATTAGTCCTTTGTCAGATATATAGATTGTGAAGATATTTCTCCCACTCTGTGGGTTGTCTGTTTACTCTGCTGACTGTTCCCTTTGCTGTGCAAAAGCTCTTTAGTTAAGTCTCAGCTGTTTATCTTTGTTTTTATTGCATTTGTTTTTCAGTTCTTGGTCATGAAATCTTTGCCTAAGCCAATGTCTAGAAGGGCTTTTCCAATGTTATCTTCTAGAATTTTTAGAGTTTCAGGTCTTAGATTTAAGTCCTTAATCCATCTTGAGTTGATTTTTGTATAAGGTGAGAGATGAGGATCCAGTTTCATTCTCCTATATGTGGCTAGCCAATTAACCCAGCACCATTTGTTGAAAAGGATGTCCTTTCCCCACTTTATGTTTTTGTTTGCTTTGTCGAAGATCAGTTGTCTGTAAGTATTTGGGTTTATTTCTGGGTTCTCTATTCTATTACATTGGTCTATGTGCCTATTTTTATAACAGTACCATGCTGTTTTCATGACTATGACCTTATAGTATGGTTTGAAATCAGGTAGTGTAATTCCTCCAGATTTGTTCTTTTTGCTTAGTCTTGCTTTGGCTATATGGGCTCTTTTTTGGTTCCATATGAATTTTAGAATTGTTTTTTCTAATTCTGTGAAGAATGATGGTGGTTTTGTGATGGGGATTGCATTGAATTTGTAGATTGCTTTTGGTAGTATAGTCATTTTCACAATATTGATTCTACCTATCCATGAGCATAGGGTGTGTTTCCATTTGTTTGTGTCATCTATGATTTCTTTCAGCAGTGTTTTGTAGTTTTCCTTGTAGAGGTCTTTCGCCTCCTTGGTTAGGTATATTCCAAAGTATTTTATTTATTTATTTATTTATTTATTTATTTATTTATTTATTTTTATTATACTTTAAGTTCTAGAGTACATGTATACAATGTGCAGGTTTGTTACGTAGGTATACATGTACCATGTTGGTTTGCTGCACCCGTCAACTCGTCATTTACATTATGTATTTCTGCTAATGCTATCTGCCCCCAAGCCCCCCACCCCCTGACCAGCCCCAGTGTGTGATGTTCCCTGCCCTGTGTCCATGTGTTCTCATTGTTCAACTCCCACCTATGAGTAAGAACGTGCGGTGTTTGGTTTTCTGTCCTTGTAATAGTTTGCTTAGAATGATGGTTTCCAGTTTCATCCATGTCCCTGCAAAGGACATGAACTCATCCTTTTTTATGGCTGCATAGTATTCCATGGTGTATATGTGCCACATTTTCTTAATTCATTGGGTTGTTTCCAAGTCTTTGCTACTGTGAATAGTGCTGCAATAAACATACATGTGCATGTGTCTTTATTGTAGAATGATTTATAATCCTGTGGTTATATGCCCAGTAATGGGATTGCTGGGTCAATTGGTATTTCTAATTCTAGATCCTTGAGGAATTGCCACACTGTCTTCCACAATGGTTGAACTAATTTACACTCCCACCAACAGTATAAAAGCATTCTTATTTTTCCACATCCTCTCCAGCATCTGTTGTTTCCTGACTTTTTAATGATCGCCATTCTAATTGGAGTGAGATGGTATCTCATTGTGGTTTTGATTTCCATTTCTCTGATGACCAGTGATGATGAGCATTTTTGCATGGACAAAGACTTCATGACTAAAACACCAAAAGCAATGGCAAAAAAAGCCAAAATAGACAAATGGGATCTAATTAAACTAAAGAGCTTCTGCAGAGCAAAAGAAACTATCATCAGAGTGAACAGGCAACCTGCAGAATGGGAGAAAATTTTTGCAATCTATCCATCTGACAAAGGGCTAGTATCCAGAATCTACAAAGAACTTAAATAAATTTACAAGAAAAAAACAAACAACCCCATGAAAAAATGGGCAGGATATGAACAGAAACTTCTGAAAAGAAGACATTTATGTAGCCAACAGACATATTTTATTTTATTTTTATTTTTTGCAGCTGTTGTAAAAGGGATTGAATTTTTGATTTGATTCTCTGCTTGGTCAATGTTGGTGTATAGCAGAGCTAGTAATTTGTGTACATTAATCTTGAATTCAGAAACTTTGCTGAATTCTTTTATCAGTTCTAGGAGCTTGGAAGGGTCTTTAGGGTTTTTTAGATAAACGATCATATCATCAGCAAACAGTGACAGTTGACTTCCTCTTTACTAGTTTGGATGCCCTTTATTTCTTTCTCTTGTCTGATTGCTCTGGCTTGGACTTCCAGTACTATGTTGAAGAGCAGTGGTGAGAGTGGGCATCCTTGTCTTGTTCCAGTTCTCAGAAGGAATGCTTTCAACTTTTCTCCATTCAGTATTATGTTGGCTGTGGGTTTGTCATAGATGGCTTTCATTACATTGAGGTATATCCCTTGTATGCTGATTTTACTGAGCGTTTTAATGATAAAGGATGCTGGATTTTGTTGAATGCTTTTTCTGCATTTGACACATTCTGCACAATCATGTGATTTTTGTTTTTAATTCTGTTTATGTGGTATATCACATTTATTGACTTGTGCATGTTAAACTAACCCTGCATCCCTGGTATGAAACCCACTTGATCATGGTGGATGATCTTTTTGATATGTTGTTGGATTCAGTTAGCTAGTATTTTATTACAGATTTTAGTATCTATTTTCATCAGGGATATCGGTCTGTGGTTTTCTTTTTTGGTTATGTTCTTTCCTCATTTTGGTATTAGGGTGATGCTGGCTTCATAAAATGAATTAGGGAGGGTTCCCTCTTTCTTCATCTTGTGGAATTGTGTCAAAAGGATTGGTACCAACTCTTCTTTGAATGTCTGATAGAATTCTGCTGTGAATCCGTCTGGTCCTGGACATTTTTTGGTTGGTAATTTTTTATTACCATTTCAATCTTGCTGCTTGTTATTGGTCTGATCAGGGTATCTAATTCTTCATGATTTAAGCTAGGAGGGTTGTATCTTTCCAGGAATTTATCCATGTCTTCTAGGTTTTCTAGTTTATGTGCATAAAGGTGTTCATAGTGGCCTTGAATGATCTTTTGTATTTATGTGTTGTCAGTTGTAATATCTCCTGTTTCATTTCTTAATGAGGTTCTTTGGATTTTCTCTCTTCTTTCTTTGGTTAAAGATTAACCAAGATGGTCTATCAATTTTATATATCTTTTCAAAGAACCAGTTTTTCATTTCATTTATCTTTTGTATTTTTTCTGTTTCAATTTCATTTAGTTCTGCTCTGATCTAGGTTATTTCCTTTCTTCCGCTGGGTTTGGCTTTGGTTTGTTCTTGTTTCTCTAGCTCCTTGAGGTGACCTTAGAATGTCACTTTGTGCTCTTTCAGTCTTTTTGATGTAGGTGTTTAGGGATATGAACTTTCCTCTTAGCACTGCCTTTGCTGTTTCCCAGAGGCTTTGATAGGTTGTGTCATTATTGTTGTTCAGTAGGAAGAATTTCTTAATTTCCATGTTGATTTCGTTTTTGACCCAATGATCATTCAGGAGCAGGTTTTTAAATTTCCATGTATTTGCATGGTTTTGAAGGTTCCTTTTGGAGTTGATTTCCAGTTTTTTCCACTGTGGTCTGAGAGAGTGCTTGATGTAATTTCAATTTTCTTAAATTTGTTGAGGCTTGTTTTGTGGCCAATCATATGGTCCTTCTTGGAGAAAGTCCCATGCACTGTTGAATAGAATGTGACTTCTTCGGTTGTTGGATGAAATGTTCTTTATATATATATGTTAAGTCCATTTGTTCCAAAGCATAGTTTAAATCCATTGTTTCTTTGTTGTCTTTCTGTCTAGTGCTGTCAGTGGAGTATTGAAGTCCCCCACTATTATTGCATTGCTATCTATTTCATTTCTTAGGTATATTAGTGATTGTTTTATAAATTTGGGAGCTCCAGTGTTAGGTACATGCATGTTTAGGATTGTGATATTTTCCTGCTGGACAAGGCATTTTACCATTATATAATGTCCCTCTTTGTCTCTTTTAACTGCTGTTGCTTTAAAGTTTGTTTTGTCTGATATAAGAATAGCTACCCCTGCGCACTTTTGGTGTCCATTTGCATGAAATGCCTTTTTCCACCTCTTTACTTCAAGTTTATGTGAGTCCTTATGTGTTAGGTGAGTCCCCTGAAGGCAGCAGCTAGTTGGCTGGTGAGTTCTTACCCATTCTGCAGTTCTCTATCTTTTAAGTGGAACATTTAGGCCATTTACATTCAATGTTAGTATTTAGATGTGAGGTACCATTCCATTCATCATTCTATTTGTTCCTTGTGTACCTTGTTTTTTTTGTTGTTGTTTTTTGCTTTTAAATTATATTTTTGTTTTATAGGTCTTGTGAGATTTATGCTTTAAAGAGGTCCGATTTGATGTGTTTCCAGGATTTGTTTCAAGATTTAGAACTCATTTTAGCAGTTCTTGTAGTGGTGGCTTGGTAGTGGCGAATTGTCTCAGCATTTGCTTGTCTGAAAAAGACTGTATCTTTCCTTTATATATGATACTTCATTTAGCTGGATACAAAATTTTTGGCTGATAATTGTTTTGTTTGAGGAAGCTACAGATAGGGCCCCAATCCCTTCTAGCTTTTAGAGTTTCTGCTGAGAAATCTGCTGTTAATCTGATAGGTTTTCCTTTATAGGTTACTTGGTACTTTTGCCCACAGCTCTTAAGATTCTTTCCTTTCTCTTAACTTTAGATAACCTGGTGGCAATGTGCCTAGGAAATGATCTTTTTTGTGATGAATTTCCCAGGTGTTGTTTGTGCTTCTTGTATTTGGATGTCTAGATCTCTAGCAAGGCTGGGGAAGTTTTCCTCTATTATTCCCCCAAATATGTTTTCCAAACTTTTAGATTTCTCTTCTTCCTCAGGAACACCGAATATTCTTAGGTTTGGTTGTTTAACATAATCTCCAGACTTCTTGGAGGCTTTGTTCATATTTTCTTTGTCTTTGTTGGATTGGGTTAATTTGAAGACCTTGTCTCGAACTCTGAATTTCTTTCTTCTACTTGTTCAATTATATTGCTGAGACTTTCCAGAGCATTTTGCATTTTTATATGTGTGTCCAATGTTTCCTGAAGTTTTGATTGTTTTTTCTTTATGCTATCTATTTCCTTGGACATTTCTCCCTTCACTTCTTGTATTGTTTTTTGGATTTCCTTGTTAAAGAAAAGGCTGTTGTTCAGATTCTTTTGTCCCACAGGGTGTTCCCTTGATATAGTACTGTCCACCTTTTCCTATGGATGTGGCTCCCTGAGAACCAAGCTGTAGCGATTGTTCTCTCTCTTCTGGATCTAGCCACCTAGCAAGTCTACCCGGCTCTGGGCTGGTACTGGGGGTTGTCTGCACAGAGTCCTGTCAAGTGGACCATCTGTGGGTCTCTCAGCCATGGATACCAGCATCTGTTCTAGTGGAGGTGGCAGTGGGTTGAGATGGTCTCTGAGGGTTCTTAGCTTTGGTGGTTTAATGCACTATTTTTGTGCTGGTTGGCCTCCTGCCAGAAGGTGGCGTTTTTCAGAAAGCATCAGCTGTGGTAGTGTAGGGAGGATCAGGTGGTGGGTGGGGCCGTAGACCTCCCAAGAGTATATGCCCTTTGTCTTCTGCTACCACGGTGGGTAGGGAAGGACCATCAGGTGGGGACAGGGCTAGGCATGTCTGAGCTCAGACTCTCCTTAGGCAGGTCTTGCTGCAGCTGCTGTGGGGGATGGGAATGAGGTTCCCAGGTGAAGGAAGTTGTGTACCTAGGAGGATTATGGCTGCCTTTGCTGAGTCATGCAGGTTGTCAGGGAAGTGGGGGAAAGCCGGCTGCCACAGGTCTCACCCCATTCCCATGTAATCTGAAGGGCCAGTCTCACTCCCACTCTGCCCCCCACAACAGCTCCAAATCTGTTTCCAGGAGGACGGCGTGCAGGGCTGAGACCTTGCCCAGCCTACCTGACTCTCAGATGAGAAAGAAAAGTCTGAGTTCCTTCCTTGCCTATGGAGTCTGCATGGTAGATTCCTGCCCTCCCCCAAGTTCTGGCCGGGAACCTTCTCACCTGGTTCAAATTGTTACAAAGTTCAGCTGAAGCTTCTCACCTGGTTCAAATTGTTACAAACTTCAGCTGGAGACTTCCTTCTCCCTGTTGCGTTTTCCCTGTGCCTCTGGCCACCCTCCTGATGGATCCCTGTGGTGCCAGGCAGGAATGGTCTGCTTGGGGACCCAGTGAGCTCCCAGGGGCTTTCCCGCTGCTTCCTCTACCCCCATATTTCGCTTGGCTCTCTAAATTGACTCAGCTCCAGGTAAGGTCAGAAACTTCTCCCACAAACTAGACCATCAGTTTCCCCAGTAGGGGAGTGTGTTCCGGGGTGGAGGAACTCTCTTTCCCACTTCCTCAGTTTGGGCATTCACAGTAGTGTTTGGGGTGTCTTCGGGTCTTGCAGGTGCAATCCACTTCCTTCAGAGGGTCTGTGGGTCCTCTCGGGTTTCCTGGCTTGCTCCTCCAGTCGTTCCGGAGCTAAAATTCACCATGCCTCTGCACACTGCTCTGTCTGTGCGAGTCAGAGCTGCAGTCTAGTCCTTCCTCCCCTCCGCCATGATGATCCTCCACCTATGCCAAAATATTAACAACAGTTATCTCTAGGTCATGAGGTTATGGAGGACTTTAATCTGTTATTTATACCTATTTACACATTTCATCAATGAGCATACATAAGGCTTATTTTTAAAAATTACCTATATTCTTAAATCATGTAACCCTCACATCCATGCTCTTCCCAGAAGTCATTATTGTTACAATTAGCTTTGTAAACTCATTCTGTTTTTTTCTATGCAATTGACATTAAAAACTATAAAGAAGCAAACACATATCACTTTTGTTTTTTTTTTTATGTGACTGATGTACCATACTCACATCTTTTTTTTTTTTTTTTCAAATATTTTGGAGCTATTTTCACGTCATGACATGTTGTTCAACCTATTTTATCTTTTCTCTGTGATGTGAGAAGCTTGATCTCTGTGAACACTCTATCTTGATTTGTTCACACAGATAATAAATAAATTAGGTAAGTGTCGCCTCTTTCAGAACATTTTCATGCATAGAATGAAGGCTATTTATATGAAAGTCTGTTTCTGTGATTGCAAAGTGCTACTGTAGCTCAATTATAATTTACAGACCACCTAGTATGTAATGGGCTATGTAAGACAGCTGGTGGGCTCACAGATAAGCAGACATGGTATCAGACACACTATGGGGTTGCAGAACAGGTTCTCCCCTCCAAATCCAAATCTTATACAAAACCCAAAGGTTTTGATTTTGTATAAACGTGGCACAGCTGGCCACGTCTTTTCTTCCTAAATGCTTCTCTTGCTTTGGCTTCCATAACATTCTCTTCTCCTGGGTTTTTGCTAATTCTCTGCCTCCTTCCATTGGCCCTTTACTAATTTTCTTTCTTCTACACTATTTTTAAATATTGGGGCTCTTCAAATCTTGATCACATTCTTTCTTTTTCTCTGCACTTGTTCACCTGGCAAACTCACCAATCCTATTGCTTTAAATATCAACTATATTTTTAGGGCCCCAAATTATATATTCTTAAACTTTAGACCTATATATCCAACTGCCTATTTGTAACTGCCACGTGAAAGTCTACAGAGCACCTCAAATTTCATGCTCTTTGGTTTTTCTCACTTTCGTTACTTTTTTTTATCACAAAAGTTGATAGCTTCTGATAGTAAGAAGTAGATGATGGTTAATGTCTTTCTTTCTACAACCTAGTTACCATGTGGTATGTTACCAGGGAAGCAAGAATCACACTGAATTCTGCCATGTCTAGAAACATGATCAGAAGCAAGGCATAAAGGGATGAAGGCATAAAGGGATCCAGCCTTCTCTCGATGACGCCCAGGCTTTCTACATGCTTTTAGGCTCTTTGATGAAGTCCTTGCATGAAAGGTTTACTTGGGAGAGAGGAGCAGTATCACCAGCAGGATTTAGTGAACCTGCTTATCAGGACTACGTGCGTGAATTTTCTGTGAGTGGCAGACATAGGCCCACAAGGAGCTCTAAGCATCCTGTAGTTGTCAGATTGTTATACCCTGTTCGTGCAACAAGGTACGGTCCATGCAGCACGTCTCTCCAGTTGGTGTGTCTCAAATGGCTTTCATTTCACTGGTGAAAGATGATTTCTAGCGTCTGTTATGCTAATACACAAACTCTGGTGTTGACCCTAAGTAAGACAAGTTAAAGAGTTTGTAGATGTTCCAGTGTGGTTTGTGAAGTGTATATTCTAGATTAGAATAGTTCAAATATTAACCAACACCCCCAGGATACACAGATGAAAACTAACCCTTACACATGTATTGATTGTGCTGTCTCTGCTTAAGTATTTAAAAATAAATGATGGTGACACCCAAAGCCCAAATTCCTTCCTGCCCCATGATTTGCTTCTCAGTAAAGGCTGCCTTTATCTTCCCCAGAGCTGAACTGGGCATTGTCCTTGATAACGCCTTCTTTTACCTCCACCCTCAGATACCCATCCCACCCTGTTGGTTATCCTTTAAGACATTCCTGCAGTGTCTCCACTTGACTTTATCTTTCCTTTGGCAAGCCATCTTGTCTAGACCACAGCAGAGGCTGATTTGCTCTCCCAAACCCGTCTTTCCTGCTCCATTTTCCTTGTACGTCCTACCCCCTCATCCGTAAAGTCATCAAGACTCACTCTTACAGGAATGATTGCAATCCATGCTCTGAAAATGGCCAATGCATTCTCTTTGACTATTTCCAGTGTATACATGATGATGGGTTTGAGGCTATTGTTGTATGATTGTGTATTGATCTTTGATCAGATATGTGTAGAGTGACGATTCCCATCCATTCTGTCACTCACACTGTAATGTGTTAGGACTATCTTTTGTAGCACAGAAGTTTTACATTTTTTAAGTTGAGTTTGTTAGGGTTTTTTGTTTTTTTTCACCAGTGCTTTTGTAGTTTGTTTTGCTTCCTTTACGTTGAATGTTTTAATCCATCTGTAGTTGATTTTGGGGTGTGATAAGAGAGGCAATTTTATTTCTTTCCTCCCTGGATAGTTAATTGTCTCACAGCATGGAGCGTCTTGGCCAAGCAAGGGAACCGAAGGGCTATTGCCTCTTGCATGCTGCCATTAATGGATCTCATCCCCAGTGTTCTTAGTCTCTGGGTCTTTTTATTCCAAATTTTAAATTACTGGGAGAGAAACTGATCAAATCAATTTTGATTATGCAACTCTCTTTGGATCAATCATGAGAGCTGGGGTGGCCGCCTAGGGTCCACTCTCCATCTCAGCTGCTCTTGCCGAGGGAAACAGTGGTCCAGGCAGCCACAATTCTTACTATTGGCTACAAGAGTGAACTAAATTTATGACCACAATTCCAATGCATTAGGCATCACCTCAGGCTGGCCTTTAAGAAAGTGAGGAAATGCTAACCTGAGACATACCCTGAGAGCACTGCATTGCCATGTGTGCACCAGAAAAGCTCCGCCAAGGAGCCCAGTTTTCTTGATTTTTTTTTATTGTAATTATTGAAGACTTCATGAAAAAAATAGCATAGAAGAGATATTTGAAGAAAGATTTTCTGCCATATCTATGAACTATCACTATGAACATTTCTGTTAAATTTGAGCTATGAGACTAAAGTTAATTTGAATGCAAAAGTCCTGAAACTAGGGGTGACATGTTTTTTTAAATTATTATTATTATACAAGGAATAAGGAAGTAGTCATGGAAAATAAATTCTACAGGGTCTTGGCCCTTGGCTTATGTTTCCCAGTTTAGATTTTTTTTTTTTAATGGAGTCTTGCTCTGTTGCCTAGGCTGGAGAGCAGTGGCGTGATCTTGGCTCATTGGAACTTCTGCCTCCTGGGTTCAAGTGATTCTCTGCTTCAGTCTCCCGAGTAGCTGGGATTACAGGTGGCCACCATGTCCAGCTAATTTTTGTATTTTTAGTAGAGATGGGGTTTCACCATCTTGGCCAGGCTGGTCTTGAACTCCTGACGTCATGATCCACCCACCTTGGCCTCCCAAAGTGCTGAGATTACAGGCATGAGCCACTGTGCCTGGCCCCCAGTTGAGTTTTTAACTTGCTGAATGCATTTGAGTAGCCACTTCACCACTCTAGGATCCTGTAGAACTACTGAAAAAAATTAGGCAGTTGGTCTGAGTGTCAATTTGCTTTAAGGCTGTAACCTTCTGTCAATATATGGCTCTCACAACTTTCCCATGAGTGAAAATGAAGAACGTTTGTGCCCTTGGATGTTCCCATTCATAGCTCGAGGGTGGGGAGAAAGGAAGATGGAAGTTGGGATTCATCAAGAAGTCGACATCATAGAAGTCAGAATCCAGTGTCCCATCAGAAGATAACTTATCCCTGGAGTAACATAGTCCACATGACGGAGACTTCCATCATGGGTACTAGAACTGCTGATTTGAGAGCATTTTGACACTTTTGTTTAACAGGCATTTTATAGATTCAGAGACCTCTTACAATAAAATGTTGGGTGATTCCTGCCATGGTTTGCTTTTCTCTAAGGTTTCAAGAGGAAGATCACTTCTTGTGTTAGTTCAGGGAATACCTTGATAGAATCTTTGACACACTGACTCCTGTCATATGAACCTGGACTTTTCAAGCTTCCTTGAAGTTAACCATGTAAAGCCCAAGAGAAATCTAAGCTGAGTTCTGTGAAGCTCCCCTGTGACTCATGGGCCTCTGCTGGGGAAGGCATCGTTCACTTTTGTGTGACTCTGGTGTTACTAAGTTCCTCACATCTATGGAAGCATCCCAAGTCACTACCCCCCTCCCCCATTATCAGATTGTTGGAGGAAAAGGCAGTGAGGAGGAAAAATAGAGCCATGGCTGTGAGATGGGTCATTTTTAATTTCCTTCTCAGCTCATTCACTGCTGGTATCTGCAGGAGCTTAGGAGAAGCATGCCTGGACTTACCTGTGCCGCCTCCTATGAAACTATATACAGAGCAGGCTCCAAACTTGTTTTCCTTGGGGGTGCTGGGGCCTGTCTTATCTACAGTGGATTGGTTCCAGGACCTTGCAAGGATCTGCAGTTGTTCTAATCCCAGATACAAAATGCCTTAGCACAGACAGCCTTCATATCTGCAGATTAGAAACTCACAGATATGGAGTGCTGACTGCAATCTCAGTTTAACATCCCTCATGGTAAATGTGATTTTTCTCCTTTAGAAATGAGAAAACCAAGACTCAGAGGTGGCCAGCCCTGCTACATGGCCTGTTCATGACAAAACCAGACATCAAGTCCATATCAATATAGCAACAAAGATTGTACTTATTGCATAATTAGGATGTTTCCATTTTGTGAACTTTCAGGGGTAGGCAGAAGTTGTTGTAACTAATACCAGTATAGAAGACATTCTATTAGTGACCAACTATCAGTTAAGGATGTTTCAATGGATGCTTTTATTTTGTGAATGACTAGGCCAGATAATTTTAAAAGATTCATTTTATTAGTATTAATTTGTGATCAAATTACTGGCAGTTTCAACCAACAAGCATTCGTCATTGGTCTCTGATATGGTTTGGCGGTGTCCGTACCCAAATCTCATCTTTAACTGTAGCTCCCATAATCCCCACATGTCATGGGAGGGACCGGGTGGGAAGTAATTGAATCATGGGGCCAGGTTTTCCTGTGTTGCTCTTGTGATAGTGAATAAGTTTCATGAGATCTGATTGTTTGATAAAGGGGAGTTCCCCTGCACGCACTCTCTTGTCTGCCACTATGTAAGACATGCCTTTGCTCCTCCTTCATCTTCTGCCATGATTGTGATGACTTCCCAGCCATGTGGAACTGTGAGTCAGTTAAACCTCTTTTTCTTTATAAATTACCCAGTCTTGGGTATTTCTTCATAGCAGTATGAGAATTGACTAACACATTCTGACTTGAATTCATGTCAGTAAGTCTCAAGTGAACCCTCAAGAAAACCTAAAAATACCACTACATTCTCTCATTGCTCAAAAACAACTATTTCAGCCTTTCCCTCTTTAACACTTTACACTTGGATGATGATCTTGTTTCACACCGCACTGAGAAATTGGTTAGAAATGATTAGAAGGAAACTCTCTTATTTTATCACTTTTGAAACTACCAATCTACCTTAATCTATATTCACTCTCTCTGCTTTCACTTCCTCCTCTTATATAAGGTTAATCCCTTCACTTGTATTATAAATTCCACTTCCTTATTCTTTCAAGCCTACAATTAAGCCCTTCCTTCCTTGAAAGTTCATAATCTTCCTTCAACATCTTCTTATCAACACACAAATATGCTCTAGTATTTCCTATACTGAAATATACAAATGACAGAATCTGACCCCCTACACCATTCCCTCTCAACACGAAGGCTCTATTCTTAGATCTCCTCACAGTAAAATCATTCTCCAGTTCACTGTAATTGAGAATTTGATTTCAGTTCCCTTTTCTTTCTTGGATTTACTCTATCTGTGCTCTGTTCACACATCTGTCTGAAATTACTCTCCTCAACGTTATTGTATTAGCATGTTCTCATACTGCTAATAAAGCAATGCCTAAGACTGGGTAATTTATAAAGAAAAAGAGGTTTAATGGACTTATAGTTCCACATGGCTGGCAAGACTTCAAAATCATGGTGGAAGATGAAGCCAGAGCAAAGGCACTTCTTACACAGTGGCAGACGAGAGAGTCTGTGCAGAGGAATTCCCCTTTATCAAACCATTAGATCTCCTGAGACTTATTCACTATCAAGAGAACAGCATGGGACAGACCTGCCCCAATGATTCAATTACTTCCCACCACGTTCTTCCTATGACACCTGGGAATTATGGGAGCTACAAATCAAGATCAGATTTGGGTGGGGACACAGCAAAACCATATCAGTCATCTGTCACGAGCTGGCTGGATCCCATGTCTTGCTCGGTCCTGGTCTTCATTGACCAAATTGCAGCAATCAGCACCACGGACAACTCCTTCCTTTTTGAAGCACTCTCTCCTCTCCATGACATCCTCCCAGGTTTGTCTCATTCCACAGTGGTTTTTCCTTTATTCTGTCTTTACTGATTGGGCTGACTTTTCTCCTCTGGTAGAGTTTCCGTGTTGGCATCCCTTAGGTCTCCATTTCTATCTGAGGCTCTGCTTGCCTAAATACATTCTGTAGAATGAATAATCCCAATTTTATATCTTGGTGGCAATTTCCTTCTTTGAGCTCTGAAGTCAGGTAGACAAGGTCCCACTCAGGGTCACCATTTGAGTGTGTAGCATGTGTTTCAAACTAACATGGTTGAAACAGAACTCTTGGATTCTCTAAATCTTGACCCAAACCTTATGTCTTCTCCTGCTACCCCATTTTAACTTCTTCTTTTTGTTGGACATGAAGTGAGTTCTATTCACTAAAAGAAAATTACAAAATATCATATGCTTAATATAGAAAACAAGATCCACAAATCTGCAAATAACCATCATCAGTGTGTTGGTTTAGATCCTCCCAGGTGCTTTTCTATGTACTTTCACTAAAAAAGTGGTTTCTTATTGGCTATGATTCTTTCAGTTTCAAAACACAGAAGGTTAAGTCAAACTGTTCTAAGTAGAAAATGAATTCACTCCCTCATACAACTGAAAAGCCCAGTGGGTGACACTGCTAATTACAGGGGCTCAAACCAGGTTGGCTCACAACATGACATGGCAATGATGGCCTCTTTCAAGAAGATGGAATGGCTTTAGTTGAAAATCTCCCAGCAAAAGAGAATGCTGTTTTCCTGTAAGCATGAGCAGAAACAGCAGGGAGGACTCTTGTTGGTCCAGCAGGATTACAAGCTCACTCCTGAGCTGATCATGGTGGCAGGAGGATACCCCATTTGGTAAAGTGCTTTGCCCCAAACCCCATGCCACCCACAGGACTAGGAAAAGAGGAAGAGGGAGTTCCCTCAATGAAATGGTGAGCAGACAATAAAGTCCATCTCAGCAATCATACCACAATAATATTTCTACACTGTCTCTCTCGTTAAGGAAGATATCAGAAATGTCTTTCTGTGTCAATAAATATATCTTTAGTAACAGCAGTTTCAACGATTGAACTGTGGTCAGATATGTGCAAGTTTAATAATGTAACCACTCCTTGCTGATAAACATTTAGGTTGTTTCCAGTTTTCTTTAAGACATTCAATATCACAGGAATATCCTCTTAATGAAATATTTGCACACAAATTGAATTCACTATTACCATGCTTAAATATTTTTAAGAAATGGAATCTGAATCAAAAGGCACACATGTTTAATGCTGTTGGTAGATTTCATTAACTCACATTTCTAAAAATTATGCAAATGTACACTCCTACCAGCAATATATGCAATTATGGATTCTTTTCAACATATTCATAACAGCAAGGATTCTTCATCTTCCAATTATGTAAATCACTTGCTTCTTGTTTTTACTTTGAATTCATATGATTGTGGGGAATGATTAATTTTTTATTCCTACTGTCCATGCTATATTCTCCAGCTGTATAGCATAGGCCGCAAACCAGCTGAAGCTATAATAATAATTGGATAAGGAATGTATATTAGTCTTTTTTCACCCTGCTGATAAAGTCATACCCAAGACAGAAGAAAAAGAGGCTTAATGGATTTACAGTTCCATATGGCTGGAGAGGCCTTACAATCATGGTGGAAAGCAAGGAGGAGCAAGTCATGTCTTACATGGATGGCAGCAGGTAAAGACAGCAAGAGAGCTTGTGCAGGGAAACTCTCCTTTTTAAAACCATCAGATCTCATGAGACTTATTCACTATCATGAGAACAGCACAGGAAAGACCTGCCCCCATGATTCAATTACCTCCTATTGGGCTCCTCCCACAACACATGGGAATTCAAGATGAGATTTGGGTGGGGACACATTCAAACCATATCGGAATGATAATTGTCATTTGCTGAGTGTTTACAAAGGGACAATCATTGTACCTAACCATCACTATTGTCACCTCATTTCTACATGACCTCCTGTTTAACCACTTCCCCAACTTCACCACCCCCTCATCCTCACACTGCATGGGGCCCCATAGGTCTTTTCCCCCTCAATTATGCTTAGTTTGTTCTTAAGCCATTTGCTTTTCTTGACCTTTCTTTTGGAATAATCTGCCCTGAGCATCTGCACAGCCACCACCTTGATATTATCCTAATTTCTATTTCATTATCAGCTTCAAAAGGAAGCCTTATTTCATTGCCTAATCTAAAGCAGGCCCTGCCTTCCCCAACCCAGCCATGTTCCCTCACTTTGTTTCACGGTCTTTTCAGCACTTGTTGCTGTCTGAAATTATCTTGACCATTTATTTGTGTTCTGATTGTCTGTTTCTCCCACTAGAACATAAGTAGGAGCTTGTACCCTTCTACTCCTATATCCCTGCACCTAGAGCCCTTCTTCTTCAGCCCCTGATACATGTTTATCACACAGGTTAGCACATGAATGGATGACCTCAGTTACCTGGCTGGAAAATGCTGGATTCCACCTTGACTCATGTTTTCTTTTCATTAGGTTTATTCATTTGATTTTCCTCTTCTGCATTCTCTTGTTTCATTCCCGTTCTCTCTTGCAGCAGCCCAAGTTTAATATCACATGACTTCTGGACTATTTTAATGCCTTACTCAATGCTCTAACTTTTTCAGTTTCCTTTTCTATTAATTCTTTCTATAGACCAGTATGGAATTAATCTTTGCATAAAGGAGATAAAGAAAAATCTCATTTATAAATAGAAACTAGTTATAGCTGTTTCTATCTCTCCGGTGGAAACTATATCAGTAGGGAAATAAAGTGGCACAGAATTCCCTTCAGCAACGACTCACAGCAGTTGATTGGGGAGGGAGAAGGGAAACGGGGCTTCTGAGCATCTGTCAACCTTTCTGTTCTGTCAAAGGGCATAGTCTGAAGTCTATTTCTCTCCATTTGGCAGGCAAATGATTAGGTGTTGAATATGCAGAGTCAAGTCGAGAGCCCTGCGGGAGGTGGGAAACAAAATTCTTTGCATCATAAACTGAGGGTAATCAAGTTTATAGAGAAAACCTGAAGGAGAGGCAGCTGATTATAGGAAACAAAGTTTGGAAGCAGGTGGAGCAGACTGTGAAACATAGAAATGGAAGAGGCTTTGGTTGTCACAAATGTTCGGTAAGTCAGCAGCACCCAAAAATGCGTTGGATGCTGGAAGCTTTGTAGGCAAGGTACAGGGAGGGAGCCTTATTCAGCAGAGGTGCAGCAGTGCAGAATGAGGAAATAATATGTTAGTCAACAAGATGCAATTATTAAGTACACTCAGCTCACACGTGACAAGAAAAATTCCAGCCAACCCCCACTTCTTGATAACTGAATTTCATTTTCCCATAAGGAGTAGCATTGGAGTCCATTTCATTTGGATTTCTGTGAGTTGGGTGTCAAGGTTGACATCTGGGACATGTTTTGAAAAGGTGCTTCCCACCTGTAAATCATCTCCTGGGCAATATTTGGTGGCTTCTCTGTCACTAGACGAAGTACAGACTTAGCCCCACACTCAAGAACCTTCATGCTCTGACCCTCACCTGCCTTTGCAAACTAATTTCCAAAACCTGCCCTATGTGAGCCATTGTCTCTACATAGAAATGGCCAAGGCTAGGCCATACATTCTTTTTGGTACCATGTTTTGAATTCCCTTTGGAATGATGACAAGTTTCAGGCCCATCTCAAGGAAAACATGGTGACAGACATTTAGTAGATAAAGCTTACCTGGAAAGGAGAAAGCTTAGGGACAACACACATTTCTTTTACTATTTGAAGAATACTGAGTAGGAGCAAAGTGGTCAAAATGTTTGTAGCTCCCAAGGGTTTGTAGCTCCCGAAGAGACCTCTGAGTGAAATGTAAAAGAAAGTCAATTTTGAAGACATGCCGAAAGACCATTTTGACAACAGAATCGGAATAAGCTGACTCACGAAGCAAGTTTCCTGACTGGAGATGTCCACACGCACGGGTAGCTCCAGGTAGGGATAGTGCCTCTGAGTGCAGACAGTTGTCATAGCCTCCATGAAAGGTCCTTTCAAACTCTAAGAATATATGGTTACAGAATGGCCCAATTATTCTTGCAGTTTTTCTTGTCAATATTTTAGTTTTCCCTCTCTAAACCTTTATGGATGATCTTGCTTGTACCAATCTTCTGTTTTGTTTTTTAGTTACCTTTTTGTGTGCCTGTCTGGTATTCTCAATTAGACTGGAAGTGCACTGAGGCCAGGGACTGTATTTTATTCTCTGCATTTTAAGTGCCTGGTAGAGGCCCCGTTCCCACCACCTGGTAACTACCTACTTTAGCCCAACTTCTGGTTTCCTTCAAGGTTGCTTATTCTAAGAACGTCCTTAGATAGGTAGTCCTTTTACATTTATGGAAGAAAGTGATGAAATTAAATAATTGACCTAGGGTATTAACATTGGAAAATCTAGTGAATTTTGCCTTTTCAATAACACTCCAGGAGAAAGTAACGTTTTAATCAAAAAGAACATTGCTATCTAACAGGGGACTCTCAGACCCTGGTACAGGAGCTGGTGGATGATCCCAGAATCTGTAAAATCTGACGATGGCTGCCCCTTCATCTTATTCAAAGACTAGTGCTATTCTCATTCATAATACCGTCTCCTCACACATTCTACTTTGCACAATTCTCTCTTCTATTTGATGGTTATGTAGTTAACATTTCCTTTCGTGGGCCGGTGTTACGTGTTCACAGTTACTGAGACTGAATTTAAAAAGAGTCTTCTTTTCTCAGGAAATTGGACGAATGTCCATTTCCTGAGCCATTTCTCCTGGGAGATGTTCAGACTGACTAGATTGGAGGTCTTTCAAGTCCTCCGGTTTGATTTTGAGTGGAAGTCCTACCATAGTGGCTCTCTGGTAACTTTCCAGATGTCAGACATCATGTGTTAGCTCTACTGGAGTCTCTAGATCTTGCCCTAGATCTATTATCTAAAAACCTACACAGGCTTTGCATTCGCACTTGCCATAAAGTGGTTTTTAGGACTGGAGACTCTCTGGAAAACCGTGGCTTCTTGTGATGTCTTCTCCACAGCAACAGCCCTGCCTGCACTGTGTTCTTCTGCTTGTCCGATTTTGAAGAGCACAAGCTCCCCTCTCAGTTGTGGGTGCTGTATTCATTACTGCACTTTGGTTTTCTGTGTCTTACATGTTTGTGGATGGGCTTTAACAAAGAGCGATGTCTATGACAAACCAAGTGTGCTTATCGGGCTCAGGTAGCTCACACTCCATTCTGACCTCATCTAGTGTTCCTCCCTATCCTGCCAAGCCCGGAGGTAAAAATCACATTTCCCAGATCCCTTGCAAATCAGTTTGAATGAATAGTTGTGTGGGAGGCTGGGCAGGAGCCCTCGGGTTGCAACACGCATGTGGGTGGAGACTGTGCTGTTTCGAGGCCTCAGCACCCTGATGTGACCCTCCTGAGGAGGCTACCCTGCTCCCCACGGTTGGGTATCACTCTCCTGGGGTGAGGAGCCTTTGCTGCACCAGTGATTCAGAAAGCCGCCTCATCCCTGCTGATAAGCCTCTATTTGCTTAATCTGGCTAGAATGGTTCTTACTGTCAGCAATTGAACCCTAAACTAATGCAATTAGAGATCATTAAAATTCATTAACTTTAATGAATAAACCAGTGAATTGTATTTCAGTTTACAAATAAGTTTTCAGCACTTAAGAGTTTTCTCGGAGAAGCCCTTACCCATTTTGTAAATGAAATTTTTATTTCCCCAAACATGTCTGTATCACGCAACCTCCACTGCACGCTGGAAGCAGGATGGGCTCTGAGGTTAATGTGTAAGAGGGCGCCTCTAACTCCCACGTTTTTGTTGTTTTCCACCGGAGCTAAGGGCAATAAAAACTTTGCTCAGAATTGCAGCCTGCTCTGTTCCAGGACAAGAAAAGTCAGAGCCAGAAGGTCTCTTCCTGGGTCTGGCTAGCCGCTGGAGATGAGAAAACGGCATCCTCCCTGTGCAGTCAGCCCCGAACCTGGGCGCCGTGGGCAGCACAGAGAGGCAGGAAGGAGCGGCCGTCAGAGGCAGGGGATCCAGCTCTGAAGACGGGCCACCTGCCTCTTCTGACGCCCGTGAGAGGAAGTGAGCCCCGTTCAACAAGAAGGCAGAGAGCCTCCAAACTCCTGCTCTCACACTTTGTCCTCTTTAGGGAGTAGTTTTTGCCATTTATTTAAAAGTCATGTTTATGGAGGCATAATTGTTTACATAGTAGAATTCATCCTTTGGAATGTGCAGGTCAGTGAGATTTGACAAATGCATTCAGCTGTGTAACTACCGCCACAATAGTTTCCTTGTGAATCTTTGGAGTCCATGCTCTCTCCCCGCGCCAGCTCATGGTGGCCACTGTTTGCTTTTCCCAGCGTGTCAGACAGATGGGCTCCTACGGTATGTAGCCTCTGTGTCTGTCTTCTCCCATTTAATGACATAACGCTTCTGAGATTGATGCATTTGCAGGAGGCAGCAGCTTATTGCTCAAGCAGTTCCACGGTGTGCATGCTCTGTGATTTGTGTCTCCAGCCACCAGCTGGTGGACACTGGGGCTGTTTCTATTTTTTTTTTTTTTTTTTTTTTTTTGGAGATTATGAGCAAAGCTATGGTAAACATTTGCCTGCAGGTCTTTTTTTTTTTTTTTTTTTTTTCACAGATCTTTTTATTTCTATTGGAAGAATGCCTATGGTAGATTGCCAAGTCAACACGGTGGGTGTCTGTTGAATTTTGAAGAAACTTTCAAACTGTTTTCCAAAGTGTTTGTGTGATTTTTCACTCCCCACTGCAATGCATGAAGATTTCAGCTGCTCTGCATTCTTGCTGGCTTTTGCGATCATCAGGTTTCTGAGTTTTAACTTTTTAAATTTAAAAAAGCCACTTTAGTAGCTGTGTATTGATTTTCATTTTCATTTTCTTAACAGCCAATGATGATGAGCAGCTTTCTCTGCATGCTCATTTGCTGCCTGTGTCTCCTTGTTGGCGAACTGTCTACTGAAATATGTGGCACCCCCCTCTTTTTTTTTTTTTTTTTTGAGACGGAGTCTCCCTCTGTTGCCCAGGCTGGACTGCAATGGCGTGATCTCAGCTCACTGCAACCTCTGCCTCATGGATTCAAGTGATTCTCCTGCCTCAGCCTCCTGGGATTACAGGCATGCACCACCATGCTCAGCTAATTTTTGTATTTTTCGTAGAGATGGGATTTCACCACGTTGATCAGGCTGGTCTTGAACTCGTGACCCAGTGATCCACCCACCTCGGCCTCCCAAAGTGCTGGGATTACAGGCGTGAGCCACCGCGTCGGGCCACGTTGCCCTTTTAAAATGGGATTATTTGTCTTCCTGTTGAGTTGTAAGAATTCTTTACATATTTATGTCTTCTGGATAAGTCCTTTATCAGATATTTGTTTGCTAATGTTTTCTCGCAGTCTTCTGACTTCTCATTTTATTAATAGTGTATTCATTTATTAATTGAGTACTTTCTATAGTTCCACATTTTTTTCCAGTGTTGGCTTACTATTAAGCCTTTTTAAAAGTTTTAAAATAGTTACTTTAGGGTTAATGTATACATCTGTGCCAGTAAAAGTAAAGGCTTCTCATATTCTCATCATATCCTGTCTTCAAACGATATTATACCACTTCATTTATAGTAAAATCTTAGATACTTTGTACATGCTCTTTGTGTGATTCTTATATATTTTACTTCTACATATTGTTATATTCATTTGTATAGAAAATTACTGCTGCAACACCTTAACACAAAAATTATGCAAATTTATTATCTTACAGTTCTGGAGGCCAGAATGTCTGCAAAAGTCTCCCTGAGCTGGAGTCCAGATGTTAGCAAATTGCACCCCTTTCTGGAGGCTCCAGGGAAGAAGGTTTCCCTGTCTTCTCCAGCTTCCGGAGGCCATTGCATTCACGGCTACAGCCCCTTCTTCCACCTCCAGGACCAGCCAGGCCTCTGTTGCTGCCTGTTCTCCCATAGTCCTACCTCCCTGAGCACAGCCAGGAGACGGTCTCTGTTTTTAAGGCACTTGTGGTTAGATTGAGCCCCCCACAGCTAAGCCAGGAAAACCTTCCCACCACAAAGTCATTAATTTAATCCCATCTGCCAAATCCCCCTGCCATGGAAGATGATATAATTGAAGGTTTCAGGGCTTAGGATGTGGACATCTTTGGGGTCTGTTACTCTGCCTAACACAATATGTGAGAGGCCGAATAGTGTACTGTTACTGTTTTAGTGTTTGGCTTCAGTTATACATTTAAAGTGAATAAAAATTAAAATGTGTTTTAGATTTACCTGTATTTTACCATTTCTGGAGCTTCGTTTCTTTGTGTAATCCAAATGACCATTTGGCATCACACTCCTGCCTGAAGAATTTTAGCATTTTGTGTACAGCAGAACTGCTGGTAATACATTTTCTCAGCTTCTTTTTTGGTCTGGAAAATCTTTATTTTACGTTTTCTGGGGAAGATATTTTCTCTGAGTATGAAATTCTCCCTGACAATCATTTTCTCTTTCATTATTTTAAAGATGTCCCTCTATTACCTTCTGGCTTACGTTACTTCTGAGGAGAAGTATGCTGAGATTCTCTTTGGTGTTCCTCTGTAAGCAATTGTAATGCTTCTTTCTCCTGGTTGCTTTCAAGATTTTCTCTTTATTTTTTCCCCTAGACATTTGAGGATATCTTTGGTTGTCTGTTGTTTATCCTTCTCAAGCTATCCTGAGCTTCTGGGATCTGTGATCTTTTTTTTTCTTTAATTTCGGAACACATTTCATCTCTCCTGTTTATTCCTGTCTTTCTCCCTAGGGTACCAGTTACATGTATGTTAGACCAAGTGAAGTATCCCAGTGGTTTCTTCTTCCTTATCCCCCGTCTTTTTCTCACTTTTGTTTTTCTTTGTGTTTTAGTTTATGTGACTTCTCTCAACCTAGCTTTAAGCTCACTGTTTCTTTCCTTAGCTGTCTTCAGTGGGAAGACACAGGATACCATTTTTTCTCCTGTATCCACAAGGTAGTTTCTCTGCCCTTGGGAGAAAGGGCAGGGGCAGTAAAAAAAAAAAGCCTGATTTTATGGCCAGATGCCCAGGCTTGCCCAGTGCCAAGGCTGGACCAGCAGAACCAGAGGCCTCCTGCTCCAGCCTTTGCTTGACTGATTCTAGCACTGAGAAATCAGCAATGATGACTGAGCACCCGGCGGGAAGCCAGAGTGGAGGAAGACCCAGTCCATGCCGCAGGCATCTCGGGCCTGCAGAGAGAAAAGGGAGGCAGGGACACAAACCCTTCTGAACCCAAACCCTTTTGAATCCTCGCCCTGCTCTGAGCCCAAGGTAACCACAGTCCTCTGGTTTTCCACATCTTAAGCAGAAGCAAACCTCTAGAGCATAACATGCTATTTAAATAAATTGTGAGTGCCAAGACTAGCATTGCACAAAGAACTGTATGTCAAGATTCTGAAATCAGTGTATGCATGCAGAGATTTTATGGTACTTAAAGGCTTTAGATCCTAGGCCATTGACACTCCAGTTCCCAGTAAGTTGTTGTTTCTTCTCCTTCTTTTTTTTTTAGTTTGGAGCTTAAAATTCCCTCTCATTATCTTCTTTTCTGAGATTCCCAAATGAGCAAAACATTTTTAAAAATGTCACGGACCTCAACATATGAAAGGTCAGTAAAATGTATTTCTTAGATGAATGTCACAGACATAATAATTTTCTCTTTTTCCTTTAATGAAAATGTCAACTCACTTTGTGGTTATTTGGGAAGTAAATAATAGATTACTTCTCAATAATGTTATGATACAATCGTTTAAAGGAAAACAGCCACATAGGTTCAATAAATTTGGCATAAGTAGGTAAAATGACTATTATCCTAAATTTTCTTCCTCAAAAGAAAATTTTACCTTAATGGAGTAAAACACAAGAAAGCCTTACTGTCAGAATAAAGCAGGTGGCTTAATTAATAATCTGGAGACCTTAATGATATTCTCCTTTTCCCCAAGGGCTTTCTGAAACTAGAATTGTGTTTGAACTATGTGTATGTCCTTGTCATTCAATACTAAGATTATTTTATCACACTTCTATGTGCAGGTTTTCTGAACTGCATTACTTTTCTAATTACAATAATTATCTGCACATAATTTAGGCCAAATCTGAAGCCCTTTTCAACTTATGATTTCTAGATAATTGCTGGCAGTGCATGATCTACGAATGAGTTGGGTTCTAACAGTCCCAGAGTGAGTTGTGTAGTTTTGACTGTGTCCTAGAAAAAAAATACTATATGATGGTTCTGTCTCTAGGCCTTCCAACAACATCCTTTTTTTCCTTTTTTTTTAAATTATACTTTAAGTTCTGGGATACATGTGCAGAATGGGCAGGTTTGTTACATAGGTATACACGTGCCATGCTGGTTTGCTCACCCATCAACCCATCATCTACATTAGGTATTTGTCCTAATGCTATCCCTCCCCTAGTCCCCAACTCCCCGACAGGCCCCAGTATGTGATGTTCCTCTCCCTGTGTCCATGTGTTCTCATTGTTCAACTCCCACTTATGAATGAGGACATGTGTGTTTGGTTTTCTGTTCCTGCCAACAGCATCCTTTTTACCCCATCGTGTACCTGAGGTATAGCATGGTGGTGAAATTGTACTCCAGAATGGAATCATTCATATAATATAATAATGTTAAAAGTGCATTTGGACATTTGTTAATCAGATTTTTAGAACAGAGCTTCTTAGGGAGATGGTTGGACCACCATAGTCCTGCATCTTCAGGGAGCTGCTCACCATCCCCACTACTGCAGGCACCACTGATCCCTGAGTGAGACCCAGGCGCTAACAAGACATGAAGAAGGTTCTGTGTTCCTGGCCGGTCCTTTTGACCCATAAGTGTGGTTCAGTTCTTGGCACTGATGGGCTGGTTGAATGGTGGTGAGGTCAACCACTCCTTTAGTGCCTGAGGCATGGTGAGTGGACTTTGGGACCTCTTCCTAGATGATGATTGCTTCTCAAGGTTGGGAATGAGTTCTTCCAGGGGTCAGCGGTGTGTCACAGGCAAGCACAGCACATTACTAGAAAGCATACGTTTTATTAAGTAGAAGGTATCTTTAATTCCCTGAATATTAAGACACCTTTGGATTGATGGAAAGGTTGCCCTGGGAAAGGTGGAAAATTTGTTGTTATGACCTAAAGCAGCATGCCTAACACCATGTTTGCCAGAGCTCATGCCCACACTGCCATCTCGGGGTTTTCTAAGGGAGAAGAAACAAGAGGAGGCCCTCGAATTTCTAAACGATTGCTCCAGTCAAAAAATTACTGAGAAGGACTCAGTGGAAAAGGGAAAACTCAAAAGTGAAGTATGCTGTGCAGAAGCCAGAGCTCCACTGGCTCCCAGGATTAGAGTAACAGTCAGGCTCCTGCTGTCTGGGCCCAATAATGCCATGCACAGCATCCACATCAGCTGTCCTGAAAACCAGCAAGGCTTCCAAAGCTTACTTTGTGTTGGAGGCCAATACTGTCCCTGGTGTTCATTCTCATGCTAAACCCATGATCTTAGCAAGCACAGATGCAGAGACACAGTTTGTGGTATTGCTGTCATTTTCTTGGGAGTATATCAACAGAGTATACAAGGGTAGCGGTTCTTTTTTTAAAAATAATCAGCAAAGCTTAATTTTATTCATTAATTTACCATGAAAATGATTTATTCCCAGTAGAGAAGTCAGTCTGGGTAAACCAGATAAAAACTAGACATGATCTTGTTCACTGTGACAGAGGCGGTGCAGGAGGCCCGGGAGCTGGCTCACTTGACTTTGTTTTTTCTTCTCCTCTGCTTGCAGAACATCTCCACTACAGTGGAGGACCCACGCTCACAGTTCGGCTCCCCACCTCACACCCCAACCAAGCCCAGGACCCATGCTCATGGCCCCGCTCCCCACCTCACACCCCGACCAAGCCCATAACCCACACTCACGGCCCCGCTCCCCACCTCACACCTCAGCCAAGCCCAGGACCCACGCTTATAGCCCTGCTCTCCAAGTCACACCCCAGTTGCAGCATCTGAGGGGAGGGGCAGGACAAGGTGGCAGAGATGGGGCATTTTCACCCAAAGAAGACCAAAAACAGTCAAAGGAATGGTTTAAATACCTGTCTTTTCTATTTTTTCACTGACTCCATGGTAACAGATTTTGCAGTAAGAACCAACATACACACATCCCTAAAATGTATTTCATCAAATAATGCTGACATTATGTGTAGCACATGCTGATATTTTCTATTCTATTCTTGTTTTCTCTTTTTTTAAACAAATGATAATGAAAATCCACAAAGCTAAGGGTCATGACCAACTAATGGGTAACACCCTTCGGTTTGGAAATACTGATTTAAATTTTGGCTTGCTCTAAGCTATAATTCACATTTGACATTTAGATCATATTTTTCCCCTACTGACTCTCAAGTGGGAGCTGAGAGGCAGTACTTAATAAATACAGAGAAAAAGAAAGAAGGAAAGAAAATTGATATTTACAGCACAACCAAGTTTTAGTGTGAGTTAAAAAAACAGGTTTCTTTTTGATGAAAATCTTCTAAAATTGTGGTGATGGTTACACGCTTCTGTGAATGCACTAAAAACTATTGAATTGCACATTTTAAATGAGGGCATTGTTGCTCTGCGAGTTATATCTCAACAAAGCCATGAAAATCAGCAAACAAGAACAAACAGTTCTGGCCTAGGCCCTGCGAGGCCTCTTTCTAAGCCCCGCCGCGCGTCCATCTGGGCCATTAAACTCCTCAAGGCGCTCTGACTTCCTTGTGTAAGAGATATTGCTGTTTCTTGTAAGGCACTGATGTACTTTTGCTTCCTTATTGGGGTAAAATTTAAAGACAATAACACTGATGGTTTTAAGGGTGCAGTTAAAAAAATGTTGACAAATGTATAAACGTGTAACAACCACCCCAATCAATACCTAGCACATTTCCACGGCCCCAGCAGGTTTCCTTGGTCCCCTTCCCAGCAACTCCCTCCCTGGTTTCTGATTTTAGGTGCTGTGCTCTGCCTCGCTGGGAGCCCCACACAGGGAGGTGGAGTCCTGTGGGCGCTGCTTGCAGGGCGGATCCTCATTTCGTGGCTGGAACATTTTGTGCACTGTCCCTGTATTTTGTAACTCTCCAGCGTCTTCAAGCAGTTATCTTTAAAATGTATTTTTCCAGAGTTTTTCATTGCTATCAGCAAGTGCGTAATTCTATAGGAGCAATGCTAGCAATAGAGGGCACTAGAACAAAAACTTGTTTTTGATTTTGTCTCTGGAAGTCTCTGAAAATTCCTTAGGACATCCTTACATTTAATATATTTTGAAATGTTATTGTCTATCAAGCTAAAAAATGAACCACTGTTACATTTTTCATCTCAAATTATGCCCAGCTAATTTATTCAGCCTCCTTAGAGTTTGCCCCATAGTAAAAACATATAATCTAAGCAAAATAATAAAAATATGACTAATCATACATTTTAATGTATGCTTCCCATTATCCTACAATATTTAACTATGCAAATATCCTCTTGCTAATAGCCACATGCCTACAGTATTTAGATATTATAATAAAATCTCGAAACAGGTGCAACCACCTATCTGAATTGCCTCACAGCAGTGCCTCTCAGCGAAGGGTCACTGTTGTGTAGGGGACTTCAGTAGGGTCCAGAGGCCACGCAGACTATTGTGGTGTGGGAATGCCCTTCTGCAGGCTGTAATGGGTGGAGACGGGGATGCTGCCAAGCATCTCTCAATGATCAGAATGGCACCCAGCACCACATAATTGTCCAGAAGCAACGTCTGTGGTTCCACGAGTGAGAAACCCACTGTGTCCTCTAAGTGCAAATTCTCTCATATAATAGTACTACTGGGAGTGGGCTACTGGGCAGTAAAATATTGCAGCTGAAAGTAAAAAATGTCAGCCTTCAAATCCATACAAGTTACCAGCATTTGGATTCTTGACAAAATGCTTAAATTCTTTCTTTCTTTCTTTTTTTTGAGACAGGGTTTCCCTCTTGTCACCCAGGCTGGAGTGTAGTGGCGTGATCTCAGCTCACTGCAACCTCCACCTCCCAGGTTCAAGCGATTCTCCTGCCTCAGCCTCCTGAGCAGCTGGGATTACAGGCGCACGCCACCACGCCCAGCTAATTTTTGTATTTTTGGTAGAGATGGGTTTTCACCGTGTTGACCAGGCTGGTCTTGAACTCCTGACCTCAGGTAATCCACCCGCCTTGGCCTCCCAAAGTGGTGGGATTACAGGCGTGAGCCACCGCGCCCGGCCCACATGCTTAAATTCATAAAGCTTCCATTCTCATTTTTTGTGGTATTATTTTATTTTTATAGAAGCTGCAATGTCTTTATTTTCATTATTCACAAAATATTAAGAAACAGTTTATATATTTTAGGTGTACAATATGATGTTTTGATACACGTTTTCATCCGTAAATTTGGAGTCAGAATACCAACGTCATGAGGACTAAAAATAACATTTGTCTTCGCACACAGCCCAGCTCAACATGGTTTTGGCGTCTTGTCTAACACATACCACAAGCAAGACTCACGTGGGGCGGGGCGGCCACAGTCAGGATCCGTAGCTCCAAGACTGGCTGCCCCCTTTCCATTAACCTTGGACTTGCGGATTCACAGAAGCCCATTCCGCTGGGCTGTTAAGTGCTGCTCGGTAATGGCGCTTGTTTGGTTCGTTTCCCGGCGGACTCCCTAGAGCTTGGAATGGTGCCTGGAACACAGCAGCGCTCAGAGAGCAAACACCGTGGGGTCTCTTCTTAGGCGCCATTGGCATGCTACAGAGAATAATCAACTGGCGACACTCCGGTGAATTTTTGTTTGTAATGTTTATTTTATTTTACAATACATTTTTATTTTACAACTTTATTCACAATTTCCTGTGTGTATTCTAACCCCGTAGAAGTTTTGTGTGGACGAGTCTTCACTTCTCCTGTGCACACCTGGGAGTGGCGTTGCTGGGTCGTGCGGTGGTTTTCTGTTTAGCGTTCCGAGGACCTGCCAGGCTGTTTCTGGCAACCAGCCCTGCAAGGTGTTTCTGACCTGCCCCCGTCCTGAGCAGCCCTGGTTATCTTCTTTTAGCCAGACTGCCTGTGGATCATTCCATATTAATAGTTCAATTAACATATGCGAATGTATTATCACGTTAATAGGTTAAGAAGTTAGCATCGTTACATATGTATACATGTGCCATGCTGGTGTGCTGCACCCATTAACTCGTCATTTAGCATTAGGTATATCTCCCAATGCTATCCCTCCAAACCTGCACATTGTGCACATGTGCCCTAAAACTTAAAGTATAATAATAATAAAATTAAAAAAAAAAAAAAAAGAAGTTAGCATCGTAATACAGTCACTCAGATTCCCCGTCTGCTCCTCCCGGCATCTGTCCCACCCGAGCCGGTTCTCCTGCTGGCTTTGTCGCTTCGGGCCGTGCTCTTCCTGCATTGCGGGTGCCGTGCAGTTTCTGTTGAGAGCTGGACATGTACTGAGTGACAGGAAATGGAGAGATCAGGACCTTCCGGTGACGATTTCTGCCAGTCTGGTGAGCGTTTGGCCTTTGCTCATCACTTGCCTGAGGCGCCTAATCCAAGTGCACCCCAGTGAGCTTGTTCTTCTCTCTCTCTCTCTCTCGACTGTGAGCTTTCCTACACACGTCTTTTCAGAGGAAGTCTGTGTCTCTCAGCTCTTGCTGCTGTAATCACAGTTACTACCCTGGAATCCTGTTGGGGTGGTGGTAACGTCCGGGGAGGGAGGAACATCCTGTAACCTTAGGATTGAGTCTCAGCCTCACCTCGCCCCTGTGTCTTGGGGCCACGGCTCTTCCTGTTATGCCCGTGTTGCTGCTTCTTCCCCTGCAGATGCCTCTCAAAGCGGTTCCTGACACGTCACCCTGCAGTCTGTGCTTCCTGCGGTCCCCCCTCAGGTGGAACAGGAACGCTGGGAGGGCTGCAGTGGGAGGAATTCTTTTCCCCCATTAGGGATAAGGCTCTGGCACAATATTTCCCTCTGGAGGGAGGGGCTTTGTTATATGGAGAAGGCTCTGGGTGTATTTCAAAATGATTGCTTTTTCCTTCACCTGTGGTGCCATGAGGGTGTCCCTGGGTCTCTCTTGGATTGTTACTGTGAGCACCCACTGGGTTCTTCAAGGGAAAGCCATCGAAGTGCAGAGGATCCTGTAGCTCTGCAGCCCCACCCTGCAGCCTCCAGATAGTCCACACTGGCCTCCAGTGGTTCATGAGCGCCACCGTTGGAGGGTTCCGGTGAGCTTCAATGGCTCCTGCTCCAGATCAGTGGTTTCAACCCTGACTCTCTGCAGGAGGCTGTCTGCAGATTTGGGGTTGGAAGTGTCCGTTCTGACCTCTGTTTTCTGAAGGTCTGATTGTCAGTTTGTTCACTTTCCCTTTATGGATGGCAGTGACAGCTTTCACGTCTCCACAGTTGTGAGCAGAAACCAAAAGCCTTCTGATAGAGTTTGGATGTTTGTTCAAATCTCATGTTGAACGTGATCCCGGTGTTGGAAGTGGGGTGTGTGAGTCATGGGGGCGGATCCCTCATGAATGGCTTGGTGCCTTCCTTGAGATAATAAGTGAGTTCTCATTCTACCAGTTCACAGGGAGAGCTGGTTGTTAAAAGAACCTGGCAACTCCTACCTTCTCTCTCTGCTCCCTCTCCTGCCATGTGACATGCGTGCTCCCCCTTCACCTTCCACCATGAATAAAGCTTCCTGAGGCATCACTGGAAGTTGAGCAGATGCTGGAGCCATGCTTGCACAGCCTGCAGAACTGTGAGCCAAATAAAGCTCTTTTCTTTATAAATTGCCCAGTCTCAGGTAGTTCTTATAGCAACACAAAACACATGAACACAGATCCTTCTTTCTTTAGAGGGTGACTTGGGTACATTCTGCCCTAACATTTAGATATGTCTGCCAGTGGTGCCCCGGTCTCCAGTCTTCTTGATGTCTCCTGAATTTGAGTATTTAAAGCCCCACACTTCTGTTTGCTTCAGGCCTCTGTGTCTGGGCATTTGGCATTCCAGTGTTGAATTGAATGTGGGCTCTGTCTGGCAGACGCTCTGCTCTATGGGATCCTGGAGTCTCTTGGCTGTAACAGGCATTCTTCACGGCGCAGCCTGGTCTTCTCTGTGCCTCAGTTCCCCTTGCTTGGCAGGACCACGGATTGTTTTCTTCTTCTGCCAGTGTTGGGGGTGCCTACAAGTCCTTATCTCCAGGGCCCAGTGGAACCACAAGTCTTCCACCACCAGCTCCTCATGCCCCATCTACCTTCTCTGTTTTGGTGACTCAGATGAAAGCTGAACCATCCTCTGTGCCAAGAGCTTCCCCACCCAGCAGGACTTAGCTGATTTTCTCTAGAGACACATTTTTCAGGCTTGTTGAAGAAAATAATAAAGAAAACAGCTTACATTGGTGTGATCTACATCTACATCTACAGGTGTGATCTACATCGGACCATTCAACTCCATACTGAAGTCCTTCCAACATTGAGTTAGCCTGCTTGGCCCAGGCATGAAAACCAGCACACAAGCTCCCTGGCCAGAGGCAGGAGTCCAGGTCCCCTCTCTAGGCAGGAACTTGCCTGCTGCATGCTCTGCGTGCTCCATGCACACACTCGGCTCCAGGTTCCTGCAGGGGCCTCCTCAGTCCCAGAAAGGAGTCTTCAATGTGCCAGCTCCAGATCTCACTACCACACAGTTGGAATTTCTGTAAGAAATGGGGAGGCATTGGCTGGTGGAAGTAAAGGGCTAGTGTGTTCCCACCCCATGCACTGGAGCTGTTGGTTGTTGAAGGGAGCTTCCAACCATGACTCCAAGTTGTCAACCTTTGCTACATGCCAGCATTACTCAGCGCTTTTAAAATCTGGACACCCAGGCTTCCCGAAGTACATATGCTGGTGGTTACAAACCTTCCCCAGGGGACCCCAGGGTGCAGCTTAAGTTGGACTCACAGTCCTATCCCTTCTTCTGGGCAGCAGAACCATTTCTACATGTGCTTAGGTCAGACAGTGCGTGCTCGGCTTACAACGGTGCACACCCAGCACACACAATGAACACTTGGCACACGCAGTGCACACTCAGCACACAAAGTTCACTCATAGCTTACACAGCACATGCTTGGCACACTCGGTGCAGACTTGGCTCACACAGTGCACACTCAGCACACCGTGCACTCTTGGAACACACAGCACCTGCCTGGCACACACAGTGCACACTTGGCTCACACAGTGCATACTCGGCACACACAATGCACACTTGGTTCACAGTGGTCCCAACTGCTCTGGCCTCTGCAAAAAATCCCATTCCTACCAAGATCATGGAACCTCCTTGCTGAGCATAATGGGCTTGTTACCCAAGTAGCGCTTCAGTTCCCCTTTGCTAGTCTTGCTGCAGAAGTGAAGCCTGTTTCCCTGATAAGCACATCCACTAGAATGCTGTTCTCAAGATTAGCTGCACTATGGAATCTGTTGGGAAGCCTTAGACATTCCTGAGGCTTGGATCTCATCATAGGACTTCTTCATCCCATGCCCTGTGGCCTGGGCGTTAGGAGTTTGAAAACTCTTCTAGGTGATGGAATAAGCACTTGAGGCCCACTGGTCTAAACCTGGTGCTGACACACACTGTGGCTTAGGATCACCTGGAGAACTTGGTAAAACAGATTGCTGGGCCCAGCCCCAGAAGTTCTGATTCAGTAGGGCTGGGGTGGAGCTCAAGAATTTGTATTTCTAACAAGTTCTCAGGTGATGCTGGTTTTGGGATCAGATTTTGAGAACCATTGCATTTATGGCACTGAGCTGAATCTTTGATCTCCTCAGTGGGAGAGAAGATTGATGGATGCTGCTGACTCCTGCAGGGCGAGGAGCTCAAGGCCCCTGTAATGCCTTCATGGAGAAGCTCTAGACAGGATGGGAAAAGATCCAGTGTGCTATGGATGGTGCATTATGGATGGAACTTTTGGCATAAAAACTCTGAGTTCCCTGTGAAATACCCTATTTTTTAAAAATGCTGTTGGGATTTTCCTTTTTTTGCAATCTCTCCTGTGTGTTGGTGTGATAATAGGAGAGTGTTTCTCCCACTTGAATTGAATTCTTTGCCTGTCCTCCCTGGAAAGTCAATTGTGAACTAAGGTGGACATACAAAGAGTGAGACGGCCGGGGTGGTTGGTGAATGGCCAGTGGCATGAGTTTTCCCCTTAATTCACAAGTCACTCCTCTGAGTCTTTCTTTCTTGCCCTCTGCTTTCCATTTGAGTGAAGAAAATCTCAAGACTCAAAGTCAGTGTCGGGGTCAGAGCACTTTGCCTGTTTTGGATGCGTGAGCATGATTCTTGTAGGCAAAGAAAAGCTATACAGTATGCTCCCATATATCAGGAAACCACACTGGGATCTATGCCCCAATCGATCCACATTCACATCATCCACATTCATTTCCTTCAAGGAGAACTGAACGAGGAAAAAGGACATCGGCGTGGTTCGGGTACCTGCATCCAGGTGCCAGGTGTGCGTCCTGTTTCCACTATCCACCAGCAGCATGACTTTGGCAAGCTATCTCCATTTGTACCCTCACTGCTGTCCTTTATAAAATCCTGGTAATGACTGTAACTGTCTTGTGGAGTTGGTGTGAGGACCCACGGGCTGGTACATACACAGCACAGCACAACTTGAGTGCTGCACACAGCAAGGGTTCAGCACATTCATCCTTCCCTCTGCCCTGCTCCTTTTAAAGGGGGAGCTCACCTGTCTTAGTAGCCTAGTTAAAGACTTGGAGGTTCCAACCCCTAGACTAGTAAATTTTCCTCTCATTTCATTTTGGTCAACAATGTCCTCCCAAGATCCTCAGCCTTGTAGTAGGACCACGGAGCATCCTCTCCACCTCCTCCAGTGCTTCCAGTGGGAGTGCCGGTTTTCTCTCACATCCCCAACCCCCAAGGCTTAAAGTCACTTAACTTGGAATAGGGACTATGGGAAGAGAGAATTAGGGAGGGATGTTAGAGGCTTATCCAATCCTAGGAGACCCTAGCCATCAAATATGATGGATGAATAAAATAGAGTTGCCCTTTGCCTATAGATGTTTTGTTGTCTTCTCTCTGTGGGAATGCAATCTAAACAAATGCTGAATACTTAGTTCCCTCTTCCTCTGAAAAAAAGAGCAACTTTCATTAGTTCATGGATTTGTGTGTTGTGATCTCTGACATATTGGCATGTCTCTTGTCTCCTGACAGTTGCAAATGTCACCGTGATAAGATCAGTATTTAGAACCCTGATGACATTGCTTCTGTACTGAGCTGCCAGGTGAGGGAGATCTCAGGAATGTCTAATAGGTCTGATTCTCCTTATTAGAGTGGGTTGACGCAGGTGTTGTCAAGGTCTATGGAATGGAAGCTTGGGGGAGGGCTTTAGCTGACTGCACCTGGCAACAGAACTGATTTCTCAGAATTGTTTAAGAGAATAAGCAGCTGTCTTCTGACAACAATTTGTGGGAGCCAGGAGTGTGGACCGAAGTGATTCGTGATTAAAGTATCTGGGTTTCAACCTTGAATGCCCACATGAAGTGTAATCACCCTAGCCTTCAGTAATCACCCTAGCACATGATGAATGGAACACAGAGTGTCCTTATCTCTAAGAGAAATCCTTATTTCTCCTCTTATTTGAGAGGGGCAGCAAGAGAGTGTGGAGATCAAATTCTTTTCTCTTTGTGATTGTCTTGAGCATGACATAAAGTGATTCTCATAGTTTGAAAAGCTGTGCTAAGATGACGTCTTAAGTCGGCACCTCTCAGAGCCTGAGAAAAGTGACAGGGATGTGGCTTCTCACAGTATGGACACAAATGGGCTCATTTGAAGCAAGAATGCTCTCTGAGAGGAAAGGTTCTTAGAAGGATGTAATTTCACAGGACTTGCAATGCAATCTGAGTGCATTCCCATGCCTCCAGGATATTCTCCCTTTTCCAGGTTAATACAGCTCCCAGAGTTAAGGAGTTCTCTTCTGCTCTTCTAGAGATTGTTCATGTAATTGAATTCAACAAGAACCAAAGAAAAGTTGCCCGTTCTCATAGGCCTTGGGGTTGAACTGGATCAGAACAGTGCTGGCAGAATTACAGTGCAGTGTGGATACACGTAGTGTGCAAGGGACTCAGAGACTTCATCTACCATTATTTTATTGACATGTAATATTAAGATTGACCAATGGATTTATTTGCCTCCCGATTCATCCTTTATCAAGTTTTTTCCACTTCTGGTGCCTCTACCTCTTACTTGAATCCCGAAGCTCTCACGATGGCATTATTGTTGTTCTTTTTTTCCCCCAGGGATGGTGGTTAAATCAGTGTTTCTGTGGGCCTTCTATTCTGCCATCTTGCCTCCTTCTTTCCACCTGATGAATTTTATCCATTGATGATTACTGTCCAGATATTTGATGTCCGCAGAGGTTACAAAGTGGTGATTTTCCTAACGTACAATTTCTTCTGAACGTATTAGTTGGGTTTCCTCAATAAGGATCTCTCACCACCTACTTAGTTTTCTGTTTTATGCAGAAAAGCAGCACAAATGCTTAACTCTTACCCTTTATTTACTGATTTTCAGAAAATTGAGTAGCTATCCTAGGAATCTCCAAATATGATGTCTGTGTGTGTCAGTAGGAACCCCTGGATTTCTACATATTATGATGCGCTTTGCCTTCTTGTGATCATTGAGTTCATATTTTCTGGTTATGTTTGTTATCACTGTTCTCCTCCCCACAAAACTCTGTGTTTTATATCTTCTGCCACCACCATTTTCATAGCGTCCATGCCTGGAGTACTGTAAGCTCTCCATACATATGTGTTTTGACAGCATTTTGGAGCAGGTATAAAACTTCTCTTTGCTAGATATCTAGTTGCAGAAGATATGAAAGGTAAATTATAGCATTAATTTCAGATCATTTTTTTCCTGAGTAGATCAGGTGGAAGAAATGGGGTTATTGGCCGGGTGCAGTGGCTCATGCCTGTAACCCCTCTTTTGGAGGCCAAGGTGGGGGGATCACTTGAGGTCAGAAGTTCAGGACCAGCCTGGCCAACATGGCGAAGTCTCCTCTCTACTAAAAATACAAAAATTAGCTGGGCATAGCGGCACATGCCTGTAATCCCAGCTACTTGGGAGGCTGAGGCAGGAGAATTGCATGAACCCAGGAGGTAGAGGTTGCAGTGAGCCGAGATCCTGCCACTGCACTCCAGCCTGGGTGATAGAGCAAGACTCTATTTACAATAAATAAATAAAATAAAATAAAATAAAATAAAATAAAAATAGCCAGGCGTGGTGGCACATGCCTGTAGTCCCAGTTACTCAGGAGGCTGAGGCAGGAGAATTGCTTGCACCCAGGAGGTGGAGGTTGCAGTGAGCCCAGGTTGTGCCACTACACTCCAGCCTGGGCGACAGAGTGAGACTCCATCTTGACAACAACCACACAACAAAGAAAAGGGGTTATTTCAATTTAACGGAAGTTCTGAATGAGGAAAGTCATGGTTGGATAACATAGAAAAAGGCAGAAGGCTCATGGCACTGGAGACTCAATCAGGAATGAGGATCAGAAAGGGTTGTGGGAAACACACAGTGGTGTTCAAGGATAACTTTTGAGAAGTATTTCTAGATGATGACATGGTCCAGGGCTTGGCACTGCGATCCAGCAGAGCAGGCGGGGCTGAAGGTCTTCAAACTTAATGTTGTCTGGGGATAGTGACGCTCCCCAGGAATAGCCGAGACACCCCAGATCACTCAAGGTTTGGGATACAGAACAGGGTCTTCAGCAAAGGGAGGCAAGTGCCTGGGAGGTGGGGTGACAGGATGACCCTGGTTAGAGGATGCTCCGGCCGAAGGAGTGAGTGGAGACAGGGAGAGTAGAAGAGAGGAGTGATGATGGGGTCAGGCAATGCCCACTCCACTGCCTTTCCTGGGGTCTCACTCCTCTCGGGGGCCAGCATGTGGGAGGGCTAGAAGCTCCCATCTCCAGGGGTTGTGAGGAATCAATGCCCACAGTGAAGTATCAGATTCCAATGAAGGCAAAGGGGATGGAGAGGCTTTTCTGCAAAAATTAGAGGATAAAGTGAAGTTTGTTTAGAATCTAATGATGATTCCAGGAGGTATAATGGGGATGTGTGTCTTGATACTGAGAAGAGCTTGGGATGAGAAAGTTGGGATGAATAGAAAGATATGGTCAGTATTCACAGAGAGAAGTGAAGGCATGAGGTCTGCTTAGATTTAAGGTGCTTCCTTACATCTCTGAAGTCCAGCATGAGCGATTGTGTGTGCCTGTCTGGGTCTAACTGAATGGAGATGCTAGGAAGTTCACTAGCAGAGAGCTTGTGAGTATTTCTCCCCAGATTACAATGGGACAGGAGGATCCCCACTGGGTACCGCATCCGCATTTTTTCAGGAGGGCAGCAAGGGCTCTAGCCCATTGTGGGTGAGCACCTTGGCAAGCACTGTCTGGCACATGTTTGGAGCTGGACATGTACTCACTAAATAAGTGAACACACAGTTGTCAATTCCCAAGTGCTGGAAAGAGCCGTAGTTTCATGGGTGGGGCAGAGCCTGTGCCAGGATGTTGCTGAGAAGCTGTGGAAGCTCCTCCCAGGTGGGCTAGAGGCCATCTCACCCACAGCACCCCACTCCACTTTTACACAGAGCTTGTGCTCTTCATTTCTTCCTGAGTGCGTGGCCCGCACCTGCCATCGGCTGCCTTCTGAGGACGGGAAAGGAAATGAGAGATGAGATCCATGCATTTATTATAAGCTCACAGTATGAAAGGGGGGGATGTTAAATAATTATCCACAGTGTGCTTTAATTACAGTTGTAATGTTGGAATATTTTAGCATGGAAATGAGTATCATCAGTTTCACTAAGTACTCTTACATTTTTTTTCATCTGAGCAGTTTCTGTTACCTTTTTCTCCCTGTAAAGTCGTCTAATTAAAGAAAACACATTCTTGTCTAAACTTAGAACTGGTATGTTTTTTCAGCCCCACAATATGCATGTGATTTTTTCATGGACTGAAGCTGTGACTTAAGTTATATATTCATCACTTTTCCAGGTTTCTTCAGTTCTTTATGTTTTTCCATAAAATCATCATTAATATCAGGACTAGAAATTCTCAAAGCAGGTCGATTACTAATTTAACTGTAATTGGATTATACTCAGTGAAAATGGATGCTAATAAATTATTGCAAACTTATTTGTAAAATATTTTTATACATTTTATAAAGGGAACTGAAAGGAGAGGACAATGTGGCTAGAAGCTCCTACACAGACAAGGAATTACTGTTTTGTTTTGTTTTCTGTCTTTGATGCTTAGAATATACAATAGGTATTTTTTTTTTTTTCTTTTGAGACAGGGTCTGGCTCTGCTCCCCAGGCTGGAGTACAACAGTGGAATCTCAGCTCAACTCACAGTAACCTCTGCCTCTGGGGCTCAAACCATCCTCCCACCTCAGCCTCCACAGTAGCTGGGATGACAGGTGTGCACCACCACACCTGGCTATTTTTTGTATTTTTGGTAGAGAGGCTGTTTCACCATGTTGCCCAGTCTGGCCTTGAACTCCTGGGCTCGAGAGTTCCTTCTGCCTTGGCCTCCACCTTGGTATTGGGATTACAGGCCTGAGCCACTGAGCCTGGTCTAAAGTAGGGGTTGTTGAAATGCTTAGAAAGAACTTCTCTCTTTATTAGGACATGGGAAGCCAGGGTTCTAAAACAGTCACTAAAGACAATTGTGGTGAAATATGTGCAGATATTTATGTAAAAGTAAATTTGTCAATGGTAGTTTAGGTGGAAAAACAACTAAATAGATTACAAGCATATAATAGTCATCATTTCTGCTCATATTAACATAACTTGATATATCTATTCACATACAGATCGACTTTCTGAATGTACAATTAAATTCCTAGAAAAGTATGATTTTCTTATAGTTGGTTTGTGATTATCTACATCTGTTATTCAGTTGTAAAGTTTGTTGAAAGAAAGCCTTCTTATTCATCTTTGCTATTTTTCTATAGCATATATTGTAGGATCAGCAGTGAGTAAATATTCATTGAATACATAAATGAGTAAATTAATCAAATTGCTATATAAAGAAAACTTTATTTAGGGGAAATTAAAAATGCTCATGCGAAGTTAAGTTTCTTCCCTTCATACTCTGACGCATACAATATGTTTTTGGATATCATGCATCAGTAAGAATGTTTAGGAGGCCATCCCATTCTGGTCAAATCTGAACAAGGGCAGGATTACTCCTTTCTCTGAAGTTACCAGCATTAGTATTATGTAGGTTTTGCATGTAGATCTTGTATATGTTTTGTGAAGTATTTACCTAAGTATTAGTTGGTGCAAAAACAATTTTGCTATTAGTTTATTTCATTTTTTTGAAGTGAGTATAAATGTCATTGTGCTTTTAACTTCATTTTCTACGTGTTCATTGTTAGCATATAGAAATGTGAGTAAATGTGTTATCTTGTATCCTCTGATCTTGCTAAACACACGTATTAGTTTTAGAAGGTTTTGTTTTTTGTAGATTTCTTTTCTCCATATACAATCATGTCATTTGCAAATTGTAATAGTTTTATTTCTTCCTTCCTTATGTGTATGCCTTTTATTTCCTTTTGTGGCTTGTTGGTCTGGTTAGAACTCTCACTACTATTTTGAACACATGGCGAGGGCAGATGGCTTCTTTATTTTCTGATAGTAGGGAAAGCATTCACCATTCGGTACAGCGTCAGCTGTGGGGTTTTGTTGATGTAATTCTTCTGCGTTCCTAGTTTGCTGCAAGTTGTTATCATTAATGGATGTTGGATTTGTCTAATGCTTTTTCTGCAGCAGTTATCAGGATCACATCATTTTTTTCTTCTTTAGACTGTTGATATGGTAATTACATTGATTAATTTTGAATGTTAAATTAGCCATGCACTTGTTCATTTTATACTCTTTTTATTCATTAATTTGCTAATAATTTGACAGTGATACTGTTGAAGTTCATGAGAGGTATTTGTCTGTAGTTTTGATCAGTGTGTACTGTGTTTGGTTTTGGTTTCGTTAATACTGGCCTCATAAAATGAGTATAAAAATGTTTCTTCCTCTTCTATTTTTGGGAAGAGATTTGTGAAATTGGTGTTAATTCTTAAAAGTGCAGTCAGATTTTTCAGTGAAACCATCTGAGCCTGTAGATTTCCTTTTGGGAGCTCATTAATTACGAATTCAATTTCTTCAATGGTTATAGTGTTGTTTAGATTATCTATTTAATCTTGGTTGAGTTTTGGTGGTTTGTGACATGGTAGACAGAATTACAGCACCTCAAAGATATCCACATTATAATCCCCAGAGTCTCTGAATGACTTACGTTACATGGCAAAGAGGAATGAAGATGACACGTGGAACTCAGATGCTAATAACCCCCAGCTTAAAATAAGGAGATTGTCCGTGTTATCCAGATGGGCCCAATGTCATCAAAAGAGTCCTTAGAAGGGGAAGAGGAAGGCAGGAGAGAACCAATAAAGACGGCAGCTAGGGAACTCCCGAGTTCAGTGTTGCTGGCTTTGGAGACAGAAGAAGGGGCCACAGCCTGAGAATGAGTACAGCCTTTGGAGCAAGGGTTCCCCAACCCCGTTAGGAACTGGGCCGCAGCAGGAGGTGAGTGAGTGGTGAGTGAGCGGAGCTTTATCTGTGTTTACTGCTACTCCCCATCACTGCATTACCACTTGAGCTCTGCCTCTTGTCAGATCAGCGGTGGCATTTGATTGTCACAGGAGTGCGACGACCCCTATTGTGAACTGCACATGCGAGGGATCTAGGCTGCAAACTCCTTATGAGAATCTAATGCCTGATGTTTGGTCACTGTCTCCCATCACCCCCAGATGGGACCGTCTAGTTGCAGGAAAACAAGCTCAGGCCTCCCACTGGTTCTACATTATGGTGAGTATATATAATTATTTCATTATATATTGCAATATAATAATAAAATAAAGTGTACAATAAATGTAATGCACTTGGCTTATCCTGAAACCATTTTCTTCCTTATGCTGCCCTACCCTTGGTCTGTAGAAAAATTGTCTTCCACAAAACTGGTCCCTGGTGCCAAAAAGGGTGGGGACTGCTGCTCTAGAAGGCCAAAAAGGTAAGAAAATGGATCCTCTCCAGGATCCTTCAGAACAAACCAGCCCAGCCTGCAACCTGTTTTTTTTTTTTTGAGACAGAGTCTCTCTCTGTCACCCAGGCTGGAGTGCAGTAGCGCAATCTCGGCTCACTGCAACCTCCACCTCCCAGGTTCAAGTGATTCTCCTGCCTCAGCCTCCTGAGAAGCTGGGATTACAGACACACGCCACCATATCCAGTTAATTTTTTGTATTTTAGTAGAGACGGGGTTTCACCATGTTGGCCAGGATGGTCTCTGTCTCCTGACCTTGTGATCCACCTGCCCCAGCCTCTCAAAGAGCTGGGATTTCAGGCGTGAACCACTGCACCCGGCCTCACAACCTGCTTTTACCCCCATGAAACCCATTTCATACTTCTGATTTTGAGAACTGTGAGATAATAAACTTCTGTCATTTTATGCTACTAGGTTTCTGATAATTGTCATGGTAGCCATAAAAAAGAGTACCATGCATTTTGAGAAATTGGTTTATCTTCTCTAACTCATTAAATTTATTAGCATGAATTTGATCATGGCATTCCCTGAATATGATTTTAATGGCTATAGGACCAGTAGTAATACCCTGTTACCTTCTGATTGTTGATCAGTTATTTCTTCTTTTTACTTTTATCATTTTGCTACAGTATTATCGTTTAAAAAATTTTTCTGATGAACAAGCTTTTTGTTTCATAAGTTTTCTCTATTTTCCTTTGTTCAGTTTTATTGATTTCTGCTCTGTAATATTTGTATTATATATATTATATCATTTATTTTATATGTATTATTTTCTTCCTTATGCTGTTTCATTTTATCGTCATCATTTTCCAGCTTCTTGACATAGAATTGTTGTTAATTTGAGACCTCTCTCTTCTAACGTAACCATGTAGTGCTGTAAATATACCATCATCACAGTAGTATTGCACATATGTTGATAAGTTGTATTTTCACCTTCTTCCAGTTATCTTTTTTTTTTTTGTTAAATATTCTTCGAGACTTCCTCTTTGGCCCATGAGTTATTTAGAAGTGTCATGTTTAATTTTCCAAGTATTTAGAGAATTTCCTGTTGTTGCTCTGTTCGTGATTTCTAGTTGGATTCCATTATAATTTGAGCACATGCTCTGTAAGATTTCAATTCTCTTAATTTTGTTTGGGTTTGTTTTTCTATGTCAGGATATGATCTATCTTTGTGAATGTTTCATGGGCACATGAAAATAAATGTGTGTTCTCCTGATGTTGGCTGCAGTGTTTATGCCAATTAATTCAGTAGGTTGATCATGTTGTTCAGATCTTCTGTGTGCTTGCTGAATTTTTGCCTAGCAGTTTTGTCAGTTACTGAGAAGACGGTGAGAACGTCCTGAACTCTAACTGTGGATTTGCTGATCATTGTTCAACTCCATCCGGTTTACCCCTCATGCATTTTGAGGCTCTGTCTTTTGTTGTATTTCCATTCAGGGATTGTGCATCTTCCTGGTATATTGATCCTTTTATCATTGTTGACTAAGGACACATTCTTTTAGTTTTCCTTTTTCTGAGAATATCTTTAATTTCCTTCATTCCTGAAATACAGTCTCATTGGACTGTATTGAACTACTGTATTGAACTGTAGCCTCCGCAGTTGATAGTTCCTTTCTTTCAGCCGTTAAAATGTGTGTCATTTCCTTCTGGCCTCTACTGGAACAGTTGAGAAATCCGCTGCCATTTGAACTGATGTTTTCCTACAATTTAATGTCTTTTCTTTCTGGCTATTTTCAAAATTTTTTCTTTGGCTATATTTTTCAGGATTTTGACTATCACATCTGTCTTGGCATGGATTTCTTTAGGTTTATGAGGTTGAGCTTCACTCACGGTTTTGAATCTGTAGGTTTATTTCTTTTGAAAAATTTGGAACTTTTACAACTGCAACTTCTGGGACTATTCTTTCAGCCCTATTCTCTCCTTTTTGTATAAGACAATGGTATATGCATCTTTGACCTCATGTGTGTCCCATAGGCACCCAAGGTTCTGTTTCTGTCCTTTTTATTTTTTTAGTCTGTTTTTTTCTCTCTCTTGCCCAAATTTGGAAAATTCTCCTAATCTATCATCAAGTCCATCAATTCCATCCTGTTTCATCTCCACTCACTATTGAGATCATGCAACCGATTTTACTTACCTTAAACACCCACACCACACATCCCTGATGATTGCAGCTGTGTAGTTAATTTTGAAATTGGGTACTTCAACTTTGTTCTTCATTTTCAAGATGGTTTTGGCTATTCTTGGTTCATGGTATTTCCTTAAATGCCAGATCCATTTGCCAATTTCTATAAAAAGATAGTGGGATGAGATAGAAATTGCACTGAATCTCAAGGTAAATTGGAACATACTGCCGTTTCAACATTATCAAGTCTTATAATGTATGAACACAGGTTGTCTTTATTTATTTAGGTTTTGTTTAATTTCTTTTAATGATGTTTTTTAGTTTTTCAGTTGTACAAGTCTTGTTCTTTTTTGGTTAAATTTATTCCTTAGTATATTATTCTTTTGATGCTATTGTAAATGAAATTGTTTTCTTAACTCACTTTTGGATTTTTTTAATTGCTAGCATGTGGAATTAAAATGAAAATTGTATATTGATCTTGTGTGCAGCAATCTTATTGAACTCGTTTATGCGCTCTAGTGTGTGTTTGTGTTTTGTCATGAAAGTGTTACATTTCTCATGGCTTGTATTATCCATGGCTTTTGTCCTTTATTCTATTAATATGGTGTATTATATAGATTGGGTTAGGTATGTTGAAACAACCTTGCATTACTAGGATAAATCTCAGTTGGTCAAGATGCATGATTCTTTTTATATGCTGTTAAATTTTGTTTGCTTGATTTTTTTTGAGAGCTTTTGCGTTTATATCTTTAAAGGATATTGTTCTATATTTTTATTCTTCTCTGATATCTCTGGCTCCGTTGTCGGGGTAATTCCATCGTTATAGAAAGAGTTAGGAATCTTTCTCTTCTTCTCAATTTGTAGAAGTGTTTCCGATAAGTTGATACTAATATGTCCTTTAAGTTTGGAAGGATTCATCTGTTAGACCATCTGGTTCTGGTTTTTCCTTTGTGTGAAGTTTTTTGATTGTGGATTCTATGTCTTTGCTTATTATGCATTTATTCAGATTGCTAATTTTTGAGCCACTTTTAGTAGCTTGCATCTTTCTAGGAATTTGTCCATTTAGGTTATATAATTTGTTTACTTTTTATTCTCTATTTAATTTATTTCTGCCTTGATCTTTATTATTTCCGCTTTTCTTCCTACAGTAGATGTAAATTGCCATGTTCTTCTATTTTTTTTTAGATGAAAGGTTAGGTTATTGATGCCAGTTCTTTCTTACTTTTCTTAGAAATGTTTACAGCCATAAATTTCCCTGTGTGCACTAGCTTAGTTGCATCGCATCAATTTTTCTATGTTGTATTTTCTTTTTAATTCTTCTCAAAGTATTTTCTAATTTCACTTGTGATTTCCTTGACTCATTATTTATTCTTGTAGCGTGTTAGTTTCTACCTTTAAAGACTTCCCGTGTTTCCTTTTAATTTATTTTTAATGTAATTTCTTTGTTGTTGGAGAACATATTTTGTATAATTTCCATCCTCTTAAATTAATTGAGACACGTGTCGTGACTTAATATATGGCCTGTTCTGGAGAATCTTCCATGTGCACTTGAGAGGAATCCATACTTTTCTTTTGTTGGGTGAAGATTCTGTAGGAATCGATTGGTTTTGGCTGATTTACAGTGTTTTTCAAGTCTTGTATTTTCTTGTTCATATTCTGTTTATTGATTTGAAAGTTGGGTAATTAATTATCCAACTATTATTATCATATTATTTCTTTATTGCTTCAATTCTTTCCATTCTTCATGTATTTGAGACTTTCTTGTTGGATGCATACATGTTTATAATTGTTATTTATTCTGAATGTATTGATCCTTTATTATAAAATGTCTTTCACTTTTTCTAGTAAAATATTTTTTGTCTTAAAGCCAATTTTTTCACAAATTAGGATGCCCTTCTAGTTCTTTTTTGTGGGGGGTGGGGGTATGTTTGCATGAGATATCTTTTTCAGTTCTTTTACTTTCAATACCTTTTTGTCTTTGAATAAAAACTATGTCTCTTGTAGAAAACATAGTTTTATTATGCTTTTAAAAAATTCATTTGGGCTTTTTTTAAATTGGATTGTTTGATGGATTTACATTTAATGCTATTATTCATTGGATTTTAATTTGCCATTTTGCTGTTTTCTGTATGTCTTACATATTGTGTTTCAGTTCTCCTATTACTGTCTTCTTTTGCATGAAATAATTTATAGTATGTCATTTTAATTTCCTTGTTATATGTATACATATGTGTCAAATATATACACATATACATACACATGCATACGTGTGTGTGTGTGTGTATGTGTGTGTGTGTGTATGTGTGTGTATGTGTGTGTGTGTGTGTGTGTGTGTGTGTGTGTGTAGTTTTAGGGGTTGCCCTGAGTATTATAATGAGCATCTTCACTGTAACAATCTAGTTTGGGTAATATAAAATTAACTCCAACTCATAGAAAAACGTTGCTCTTTATAGCTCTACTTCCCCCCCTCCCTCTTGCTATTATTTTCACATTAATTACATCTTTATTCCTTACACACCTAGTAACACAGATTTGTAATTTTTGCCTTATGAAGTTGGTTTTTGAATGAAATAGGAGAAAAAAGTTACAAAGAAAAATATTTTATTGTCTTTGATTTTTAGCTGTGTAATTATCTTTATTGGCACTCTTTGTTCCCTCATGTGGATTGGAGATGTGCTGCCTGTTCATCTCAGCCTAAAGGACTGTCTTTTGTATTTCTTATAAAGCAGGTTCTTCGTTGGTTTGGTCTTGAAATGTCTTAAACTAACCTTAATTTTTGAGGTCAGTGTTGCATCATATGGTATTCTTAGTTGGCCATCTTTCTTTTAGCACTTTGAAGATGCTTCCCACTGTCTTCTGGCCATCATGGTTTCTGATGGGAAATCAGCTGCTTATCTTACTGATCTGACGCCTTAGGCAATTTAAAATTCCATAATAACACTGAAGATTGTGTAACATATCTCAAGGGTTAGCACTCTTTAAATAATTTATTTTTTCTTGCATAAGCATTTACATTTATGAATTTATCAAATACTGACCATCTTTAGAATTATACTTTAAATGCTTATTGATTTATTATTATACAATTTCTATAATCGCTTTATATATTGTTTACGATTGGCATGCCAATGACTATAAACAATCACACCCTGGATAATTACATATTTTCCCATCCCCCGGAAGTGTTATCAACATTCATCCTGTTATTATTACTTCTAAGACAATGCGCTACTTCCTTACTTTGTAAAGGAAGCAAGTTGATGTTACTTGTCTTGGCAGGAGTCAGCTGTGTCCCATGGGTATTTTGGTAAACAGGATTCTAATTGCATCAAGACACTGACTCATTATCAACTCACAGAGTCAAAATGGGGACGAAGGAAATAGACAAAAGAGAGTGTACAGTTTGTCTCCTATGAGTTGTTAAGAACAACAAACTCTTGTAATAAAAATTACACATTTTGGAAATTGTAGCATTATAAATATGCTTGTCTAATAAGCTTTAAGTAAGTCAGTAAATACACAACTATTACTGGTATTATTTCTTCCCTTGAGTACTCAGCCCCTCAGAAGTTAGCACAGTACACATGAAAGGGATAGCGTAACTGTCAGTGGAGACTGCAATACGTTTCTGTTCCTCAGGCAAGGAGCATGGCAGCAGGCCAGGAATACGCCAAATCCATACAGGTCACCCTGTTATTGTGGTCATAGGTGCACAGTGGAGATTAAATTGTCAGCTTTCTGCAAGGGGCAAAAGCGCCTGCCTCTAAGTAGGATAAAGTCCCTAATGAAGTATTCAGTTGGTCTTTGTATACTTATAACCAATGGAAGGTAAGTTCTATGGAAAATCTATAAACACGAGAAGGACATTATATAGTAATTAATATTCAGGGACTTCACACACATGTTAAAAAAAGAGTGGGAGATGAGTGGATTGCGGTCAAGATAATGAGATGAGTTATCATGAGGGGTTGAATCAGCATGAAGAGGAGCATTTTGTAGAGTTATGTTTTTGTCTTTTAGACTTTGCTAAGAATTCTATTCCTGTAGATGGGGCAGTGACAACAATTTATAAAATTATGAATTCATCTATCTGGTCAGGCACACTGGCTCACGCCTGTAATCCTAAGACTTTGGGAGGCCGAGGTGGGAGGATCACTTGAGCTTGGGAGTTTAGGACCAATCTGGGTAACACAGTGAGACCTCATATCTCTCTCTCTCTCTTGCTCTCTCTCTCTCTCTCTCTCTCTCTCTCTATATATATATATATGTATATATATGTTTCATCTATCTAGAACTCACATCTACTGATGGATGTTCTTTTTTTCTCTGCATGTTGGCCTGAGGTGTGGTTACTGTAGCATATGGTTTCAGGGCGTGCTAGTTTTACCAGGAATGCTGTTATGCATTACACATCTAAATTTAAATTGAGTGTCTCACAGTTTCAGAACTAGAAGTCTGACTTCAGGCATGATCAGGGTCGTGCTCCCTTTGAGGGCTCCAGGGGAGGAGCTTCCTGCATCTTGCCACTTCTGGTGGCTTCTGACTTTCTGTGTCTGCATCGCTCCAGTCTCTGTCTCCATGTTCACACGGCCTTCTCCTCTTCTTCATGTGTGTCTCTTATAAGGACACTTGCAATTGAACTTCAGGTAATCCAAGATAATCTCATTTTGAGATATTGAATTTAATTATATCAGCAAAGACTTTTTTCCCAAGTAAAGTTACATTTATAGGTTTTGGGAGTTAGGATGTGAACATATCTTTTTAACTTTATAGCATACTGTAAGTGATATTTCTTGGCTATAAAGTAAATGATAGACAAAAGGCCTAATGAAGACTCTCACAAGGCCAGCAAGGCCAACATTATGTGCCACTCAATAGTAGATAATGATAAGGCCAGGGGACTTTCCCTGTCTCCATGACAACCAGAGCTGGAGACTTCCCAGAGACCCCGCAGGACAGGTCCCAGAGCAACCTGGCCCAAGAATTGTTAGGTCTCTGTGAAAACACGACTTTAAACCCTGGTTGCAGCTGGGTGCGGTGGCGTGCGCCTGTAATCTCAGCACTTTGGGAAGCTGAGACAGGTGAATTGCTTGAGGTCAGGAGTTTGAGACCAGCCTGGTTAATATGGCAAAATGCTGTCTCTACTAAAAATACAAAAATTAACTGGGTATGGTGGTGGGTGTCTGTAATCTCAGCCACTTAGGAGGCTGAGGCACGAGAATCCCTTGAACCCGGGAGGTGGAGGTTGCAGTGAGCTGAGATTGCACCACTGCAATACAGGCTGGGTGACAGAGTGAGACCTTGTCTCAAACAGACAAACCCCCCCAAAAAACCTGGTTGCCCTGGAAACAAGACCACTGCAGCACAGATGCAACTTCCATAAACCATAAAGCAAAGCTTATCCTTACAAAACAATCTTAAACTCCCTTTATGAAAGAAACACCTGGTAACTGGTACAAACTGAAAACAGGTGAGAGATAAAGATATGAATCCCTCAAGCTCTGAGAATGGTCTCAGAGCCAAGAGCCTCCTGCTCAGTGGTCATCTGACCCCTGCCTGTGCCTGGCTCATGCCACCAGCCTGTTCTCACTCCCCCTCTTGTAAGAACATGCCAAATAAACTGGCTGAGTATCAGACAGTGTTTAAGACACCTCTTTGAGGAGGATCAGACTAAAGGGGAGAAGTTGCCCCTGGGGAATCTGCTTGGTTAACTAGGACCACCCAAGACCCCAAGATGCAAAACTCAGTACACTTCCCATCCTTCAACCCACTGAATAGGCCAACCCCTTGACTACTGATCAAGGCAGAAGATGCATTTAGGCCAGCATTTTATGAGATCTCAAAGAGGAACTCCAAAGCCAGGGGCCAGGAAGAAAAGCAGCCTCCAGGATGGCGGGATGGTCACTGTTTCAAGAACTGGCTCCTTACATCACCAGTGGAGTCTTTGGAAAGACAAAATTCCAGATCAGAACCATCATGAACTGGCAAAGGAGAGTAATAGAAGCAAAGTTGCAACTCATAGATAATCGAGTTTTAATTACTCATATCCAAGCAAAGTCTTATCTCATAAAATGTTCTAGTTTATTAGATTTTAATATGCACTGAAAAAAAAATTCCAAGAAGTAATTGCCTTTGGAGACCAATTGCCTTAGGATGTCTGCCACTAAAGTTAACCCAAATGAACAGTGAGCTGTAGTATCAGAAACAGAGAGACAGGTTTGTCATTTAGGGTGCATTGAGTCTTTGTAGAGTTCTGTAATACTCAGACATATTATAAATCACCTAAACAATATTCCTGGCCAGAAGAGTCAATATCTCTTTTAATTTGTACCTGTACTAACTAGATAGTGCATTTCTATGCATGTCTAAAATAGAGACAGAAACAAATTTTAAAAAAAATTTGCTGGAGACAACCATGCCATCCGTGGGGAATAGCATAACTCTTAAAAGAAAGACACTTTTCCTCTTTTACAGGCATTTCATGTTTAAATATTCTATGAAATAAGCCAATTCAATTTTGGGAATGGTTTGGCCTCATTCAATTATTTGGTGAAAATTTAAAACTCTGCAAGGATTAACCCATAAATCTGGCTATTCACATTGCCAGGCCAAAGATAATGTTCACATAATAATCCTATGACCCTAGGACAACTCTGAATGCTGGTCCGGTAGAAATGATTTGTAAAATATCCAGGGGCTTTTGTGAGTTATCTAACTTAGTTATAGAGGGTGGCATGAAATCTGGTGCATATATAATTCATAATTTATGTGAGAAATAGATTAACTTTGCTCAGCATTTATTGGATCTTTCAATATAATAAAATATTGTGGTTCTTCTATAATCTATCATTTTGCTGAGTCACCAGCGCCTTGTTCCAAGAAAATTGCTGGAAGTGGGAGAGGCAAATGGTAATTAAACCATTATTGCAGTTGGCTTTTGCATGGTGTAACAGAAACTAAACTTAATGTGCCCCAAGCAAAATTTATTTCTCTCATTCCCACCTCCCAACCTGCTTCCCCCACTATGGTCTGATTTAGACAGGAGACATCAAAATGCAAGTCAGATAGCCAAGCCAGAACCTAAAATGCAAGCTCAAAATTTTTGCCTTTTTTCCCTTTAGCCTCACATTTAAAAATGTTCTAATAAGTTTTAATTCTTAGAGACATTTTAGGTTTACAGGAAAATGGTACACACGGTACAGAGAGTTCCCGTGTGCTGTCTCTCCTTCCTCCCACAATCTCTCCTATTATCGTCTTACATTGGTGTGTACATTGATTACCACTGATGAACCATTATTGATGCGTTATTATTAACTAAAGTCCATAGTGTACGTTAGGGCTCTGTGTCGTGCAGTTCTATGAGCTTTGACAAGCATACCATGTCATACATACACCACTACAATAAGAACACGAGATGAGATCTCAAAAACTAAGTGCATACAACATTAACTACAGGCGCTATGCTGCACCACAGATCCCTGGAGCTTATCGCCACACATACCTGAAACATTTCACCCCGTGAACAAACCCTGTTCCCCTCAATCCCGCAGCCTTGGCACCCACCGCTCTACCTTCTGCTTCCTGAGTCTGTTTTTGGTAGCTCCTGCAAGTTCAACAGGACAGTATTTGGATGGACCTGGAGGACATTGTGCCAAGTGAAATATGGCAGGCACAGAAGGAAAGAGTCATTCATTCTTTGTGATTATATCTTTACAAGAAGTCCTGGGATAACGCAGGCATGGAAGAGCTGTTTTTCTGAGTGAATACATAATATTAATAAGAGTAAACATTTTATACAGTGAGAGCAGCCAGCTGGCGGCACAGGCTCTGGTGGGCACTGGGGGTGGGCAGCAGTTTCCCCTCCAGGACAGAGGATGCATTCCCCACGGTCCTTGGCCGTCAGATGCCTCCCATGTCCCTGCTGTGGAGAGCTGCCTGGCCCCCAAGGTCATGGCCTTCCTGGGGCAGCCTCCACTCCCAACAGCATGTGAAAAGCCCAGCTCCTCAGCCTAATTCAGAACAACTCAACACCATGCCAGCTCCCCATGTCGGTGGGAATGGTCCCTCTTGAGGCTGTGTCTCCGCCCGGCTTTTACCTTCTCTCTAAAATTGATCCCAAGAGAGCTCCCTTCATGTAAATAAGCCCTGACATGCTGATCTTCACCTTGAAGTCAGCTTTGAATGGAGTCTAACCTGTGACACAGGCTTCCACTAATTTTCAGGAGAATCAGGAGAAAACCAGATTTTTCTGCAAAAAAATAAAAAAGCAAAATGGTTTCAATTGATAGGATGACTTGGTTGCTCTGTGGGGAGTGGAAATGGGGACAAGGGAAGTTAGATGAATAAAGCGAGGGTCTCTCAGGTGCGTTCAGGAGAAGAAGGAGACAGCAAAGCTACACCCAGGCTTCACAAAACCCTGTGCCATAAGCAGTAACATCGCAACTTCATGGTGAGTAAACTGGGCCCAGTCAGACTAGATAATCTTCTGCAGAGTCACAAACAGGCCTTGTTCCAAGACATTATCTCCTGGTTAATCAGTAGTAAAGGTGTTTTTTATGTGATCTCAGCTGTGTGATCCTCAGAACTTCAAGTTAGGGCAAAGGGGGTCAAGACAGAGTGATTGTATTCTCTTATTTTTGTGTTTTTAGAGACAGGGTCTCACTCTGTCGCCCAGACTGGAGTTCAGAGTGTGATCACAGCACACTGCAGCCTCTTACTCCTGGACTCAAGAGATCCTTCTACCTCAGCCTCCAGAGTAGCTGGGACTATAGGCACACAACACCATGACTATTAAAAAAAAATGTGTAGAGATGTGGTCTTGCTATGTTGCGCAGGCTGGTCTTTAACTCCTGAACTCAAGGAATCTGCCCACCTTGGCCTCCCAAAGTGTTGGGGTGGACTGCAAAGCACCAGGAGCTCCACCCTCAGCAGGACAGGAGAGCTTCTTGGGCAGGACTAAGTGGCCTCTTTAGAGGACACCCACATCTCTACAGACAGAGCACCAACGTAGACCCTAAGGAAGTTGCAGGTGCAGCTGATGGCAATCAGGGCATTGCTACCTGGGGAAAAGCTTTTAGGCTGGCTTCCAAGAGGGCTGCTGGAGTGGCGGTCATTCTCTTCTTAAATTCACCCTTGTCTAGGTTCTGAGTTTGTTAATACTCAAGAGAGCATATCTATTTCTCAGTGGTAGACACAACTTAACCAAGAGTGCGATACTCATGTGTAAAGCCGAATTTGCAATAAGCCCACACCATCGACCAGTCTTTCACTGCCTTCAGTCTGAATGGAAAGCCACTCTGCTCATGATACTAAAGTGAAGACTCACTGTCCCAGAGACTGGGTGGAAAGCCACTCTGCTCATGATGAGAAGTCGTTTCAACATATTAAAGTGAAGGCTTTCTCTAACATAAAAAGTCGCTTGCACAAATGCGTTATTGAGCATTGCCACGGAGGTTGTGGGAAATTCAGAGACATCATCTAGAGCTTTTCACCGGTACAAACCCCAGCTGGACTTGCTCTTCCTCACACCTTACACCATTGTGGTTGACAGCTCCACAAAACTTCTAAATCTCTCTGACTCTGTTTCCCTTTTCATTGACCTCCCGGCATCTCCCCCTCTCTTTTTCAGAATATTGTCGTTCTGTCCTTGCTCTTGCAAATAGCAATCCCCTCCTCCAATTAATATTTCATAGTGTATAAAACACACTATTTCCTTAAATTGGGGTTCAGCCACTATAACTAGATATCATGTGTTACAATGCTTTTGGCCTTGCAGGCTCTAAATTCTAGAATATTAACACTCACGGGGTAAATTCTCGAGGTCCTTAGCCACAGTAAGAATGGCTTCATCAAACGCATAGGAATACCAAAAAAAAATCCTAGCTTAGGCTTCCTCAGCTCTGGAAAATATTATACTTTCACATCCGTGGTCCCGTGAGCCTCTGGCCTCCCCCTCCAGGACTCAGTGCTGGCCGCCTCTTTCTGCATGAATGCAGCATTACTTAGTGTGCAGTGGATCAACTTGGGGTGAATTGTGGCAGTCTTCGGAGACATCTTGTGTTTTAAGATTATTTGTCCATCTTTTCTCTCAGGTGTTGATTTCATAATGTAACCTTTACGAGGTGATGACATTTTCCTCATCATCAAGTTCTGGTGAGGCTTCACATGGTAACCACCAAACTGCAATGCCTTTGAGCCAATAACAATCAAGACCAACAATAGCAAGCTGGTTTAAGAAAAAAATCAGTGCAATCCCTGATTATAGCCTGTCTGGGTTAGAGGCAGGTTTATAAAACGTGGAAAGCGTGATCTTACTCAGAATTGACAGTACCAGCCAGCCTTCCTTTTACCATGATTCCTGTATTTTATTTAGAAGGGGCTGGCGCACAGACCCATTCTGAGACCCTGATGAAGCTGAGGACTCTCTCCTGGGAAAAAAGCACAAGCTCCCTCTGCTCCCTCCACATGGACGGACACACACAAACACATACACTCGCACACATACACACAGAGATACACACATACCTACAGTGCACACTCATGCATCCACAGGCACTCATACACACACACACACACACATACGTACACAGAGACATACAAACATACTCACATACAGAGATACACACATACCAACATCACACATCCACATCCACAGGCACTCTAACACACACACACATATATACAAATAGGCACAGAGACACATGTATACATACAACACTCACACGTATCCACAGACACACACACACAGAGACGCACACACAGAGACACACACAAACATGCCCATGCACATACACACAGAGATACGCACATACCAACAACACACACACACATCCACAGGCATTCTAACACACGTACTCTCACACAGACACACACATATATACATATACACACAGAGACACATATATACATACAATGCACACTCACACATATCCACAGACACACACACACAGACACACTGATATACACAGAGATACACACATACAACATACACACATATTCACAGGCACTCACACACATACACTCTCACTCATACATATACACACACACCCCTATACACAGAGATACACACATACCTACAACACATACTCACAGGTATCTACAGACACTCTAACACAAAAACACTCAAACAGACACACACATATTTACATATACACACAGACACACATATATACATATAACACTCACAGGTATCCACAGGCACACACGGGCACACACACATATACATGGAGACACACACTTGTACAATGCATGCTCACACATATCCACAGGCAGTCACACACACACACACTCACACACATTACTGCAGGTACCTTCAGGGGGCTCACAAACCCCTTTGGTCTGTCCAGGAATCACAGTGTTCAGAACCCCTGCTTGGAATGAGTGCAGGTAACCTGAAAAGTGATGTCCAGGGCACCTGCTCAGTGACCTAGGGTCACCCATCCCACAAACACTGAGTGCCCACCGCCTAGGAGGCAGCATGAAAGGTATAAGCAGGACTGTCCAGGGCACTGACTGTGGGATTTACTCCTGTGAGTGTGTGTGTGTGTATATATATTATATATATAAAATATATATATAATATATATAAAAATATATAATATATACAAAAATATAATATATATTATATATTTAAAGTGAAGGTCGTAACTCTGGCAAGCGCAGGAGTTATGAAACTTTTGGAACTCTTTAGTTTCAAGAGTTTATGATGTATGAATGGTACACGACAAATAATGTGGTCACATTCAGTCTCAGGTACAGATGTTTCATTTTTTAGTATATTTTTAGAATTTGAGGATTAGGAAACAGATGGACAGATTTTAAAGCTTTCTGGAGAAGATGATTTAGTTATCAGAACATAACTAGTAAATTAGTAATGGGAACATTCTCTGTGACACGAGCTAAACCTATTTTTTTGAATTTTAATTGCAGTTCTAATGGGCCCACCCCTTCCATTTCTTAATGAACGTCTTGATGGTTGCTGGCTCTGGTGCCACGCAGCTGCAATGGGGGGTGGATGGAAGCAGAGATAAAATCCCTTGCACAGGCCCGGTACGGTGGCTCACGCCTGTAATCCCAGACCTTTGGGAAGCCGAGGCGGGTGGATCATGAGGTCAGGAGTTCAAGACCAGCATGGCCAAGATGGTGAAATCCCGTCTCTACTAAAAATACAAAAATTAGCCGGGCGCAGTGAGCAGGAGCCTGCAATTCTAGCTACTCAGGAGGCTGAGGCAGGAGAATCGCTTGAACTTGGGAGGCAGAGTTGCAGTGAGCTGAGATGGCGCCACTGCCATCTCCAGCCTGGGCGACAGAGCGAGACTCTGTCTCAAAACAAAACAAAACAAAAAATTCCCCTCACATATGCAGCTTCCCTCTCCCAATATCTGGTCAAGCTTGATGCTTTATCCATGGACAATTCAGACTCAATGTGCATTATGTACTATTTGATATTGATGTAATGACATCTGTGCTTATTGGCTGAAGTACACGATATCTTTCATGAGTAAAAATAGCTCTTCCCTATTCCACTCTCGCAATGGGGAAAAGTTGCCCCTTCTACCCTCAGGTAGTTGGCTGTTGGCCTCTCACCTGCACACAGACCTCTCAGGCCCTCACAGCCCAGCCTGCAGCAAATGTTGGCAAAGACTGTAAATGTGTTTTCTCCAGTGAGATTTTGTTATATAATCTCTTCATTACTTTGGCACATGAACTATAAACCACTTGTAATCAACTATGTGCTGTGAACAGTTAGTGATATTGTTTCCTTTCAGTCATTAAGAAACATGTGAGATATTATCATGCTGTATATAGAGCCCTGGAGAGTTTGAATTAATTCTCTTGCATTTTTCTTCCCACCATGAGACTTAGAGCATCATCTCTTAAGTGGTTGCTTTCTGTTTTCAGATGTGTATCTGAACAATTATTTTTTCAGTTTCTCTAGAGATCAAAACAAGGTTTTGAAGATCCTACAGAGGGGATGATGTTAGTACCTGCAACCTTTGCTGCAATTCTGCAAGGAATTGGGCACTAGGAGTTCTTTTCCACAGTCTTACCACGTTCACACAATTCTCATTTTGCACAAGTTTTCATAATGCAAGTAAAATTAAAAAGGTCCATTCGTTAGAGCATAGGGTGTGCATTGCAGAGATGGCGATGGTTTGCAATGCGGCCTCGTAACATGTGATGAGGTGTTGGAGCTACGAATTTGCTGCTCCTTAAAACAGGAGTCAGAGTCATTGTGTTTGAGTGCTCACTGTGAACTGAGGAACGGGTTATTTATGAAGGTGGACTTCATGGATCAGAATGTGATCTGTCTTGGTGCATGTTCCCTGTACACTTGAGAGGATAGGAAGGACGTGTATTCTGCTGTTGCTGGATGGCATATTCTGTATGGCATATTCTGGATGGCAGACTATCTATATGGATATTCTCAATGGCATATTCTATAAATGTCAGTTACATCAAGTTGATTGACTGATAGTTTGGGTCATCTATATCTTTACTGATTTTGTTCCATATAATACTGGAAGTCCTAGCCAGAGCAATTAGGCAAGAGAAAGACATAAAGGGTATCCCAATTGGAGAGGAAGAAGTCAAATTAGCCTTGTTTACAGACCACGTGATCTTATATTTAGAAGAACTTAAAGATTCCACCCAAATAAAGCCTGTTAGAACTGATAAGCATATGACACAAAACCAGAATCAATAAATTTCTAGGCCACCAAATGAACTTTTCAACCCATGTTGCAGCTCCGATGCAGAAAGGGCACAGAGGTAGACACTCCCTGCACGACAGCAAGAGAAGGTGGGAAACTGAGATCAATGACTTTCCTTACACCCATCAAACAGCAGAGCTTGCAAAACAAACTGCCACCCCAAATCTGAAGAAACAGGAGGATCCAACTAAATGTGGCACCAGAGGTTTGCTTCCCTGGAGTGGAAGTCCCTGAATGGTGCGTGGTAGGACCTCGTGCTGGGCTGGTGGCTTTGACCAAGGTCTCAGGCTGGAGAGTGGATTAGCGGAGAGCAAATGGCTCCTCCAGGCTGCGCCATGGGTGGCCTGGGGCTCACATTCAGGGGCTCACCTTGCAGAAACCCCACCGGGTTCTCACATCAAGGACTCGGGAAAAAGCCCCTCATGACTCTGAGAGAGGGAGGGGGATACCCTTCTATGTATCACAGACCTACCCTCCAAGGGAGACTATCCCATCTAGAGGACACGCAGAAACAGCACCCTCCTGGAGAAAGGGCTCCACTCAGCCTGCCCTGGCCTTGCTGGAGGTGGGGCTTTTCGGGAAAAGAACAAAGAGGCTGAAGACAGGGAAGCCAGTGGGTGGGGAGGCCGGGATCCTGGGGGAGGGGTGGGAACATTGTGAAGGCCACACCCCAAGCCCTGGGGCCCTGTATTGGGCCATTGTTGCATTGCTATAAAGAAATACCTGAGACTGGGTGATTTATAAAGGAAAGAAATTCTACTGGCTCATAGTGCTGCAGGCTGTACAGGAAGCCTGGTGCTGGCAGATCTACTTCTAGGGAGTTCTCAGGAAGCTTCCAGTCATGGTGAAAGGCAATGGGGAGCCAGCGAGTCACATGATGAGACCCCGAGCAAGAAAGAGAGGTGGGGAGGTGCCACATTCTACAACAACCAGATCTCTGGAGAGCTCACTATTGGGAAGACAGCACCAAGCCATGAGGGATCCGTCCCCGTGACCCAAACGCCTCCCTCCAGGCCCCTCCAGGTCTCACCTCCAGGGATCATGATTTCACATGAGATTTTGGTGGGACAAATATCCAAACCATATCAGGACCTAAGAGATGGAGACTTCATCAGAAAAGGATACACCCCTTCTGCCTGCCCCAGCCCCCACCTTACGGTGACACCAGCACGTTCAGTCTAACAGCAGCAGAGTCCAGCTGAAGGCACTGCCGGTGGCACTTCTCAAAACAAGGAAAAGGTAACCTGTTACCTTGAGGGCCAGCAGTGTTCCAGAGGTGGGGGTCCTGCCTTCCAGGCCACCCTGCAGAGCAGAGGTTGCAGCTGGCCCTGGGGACACACACATGCGTGAGGAATAAGCCTGCATGTGGCATGCTGCCGACATAGGAGCATCTTTAATATTTTGTCTAATAATGTATAAAAACTCCTTTACTACTGACACTCCTGCAGAAAAGGAGAAACTTATTACTGTGACTTAGAAACATGTTGGGTAAAACATTATCCACTGAATCATTTTTATAAGTTGATTTTGAGAGCACTGAGTGTCTTAGAGAACACTGGCAGAGAAGAACCTACTATACTGGAGAGCAATTAAAAAATCTGTTTCAAAATGTTCTTACACTTTGTTTCTGCATTGGTTCATACACTGTTTCTTTTAGGTCAGAAACTTCTGTGTGTCATTTTGAAATAAAGGTTTAGATTCCACCGCATTTTCTTATTTTAATAAATATCAGTGATGTACAAGAACTGAGCATGGATAATTAAAACACATTTCACTTTTACTTTTTACTGAAATATTATATATTTCCAAAAACATAAATATTGTAAGTTTATAGCTTAATGATTTTTTTTTTTAACAGAACGTGCCTGTGTAATCAGAACCCAGAAAAAGGAAAAGAGCATTCTTCACCACACAGAAGTCCTGGTGACAGTCTTTCTAGTTATTGGTAACCCTATCCAAACTGCGTTGATTAGGTTTTCATATTTCATAGAAATGGATTCTTACACTACTTGCTCTTTTGTGTCTGGATTCTTTCATGCAACATTACTTCTGTGAGTTTAATCTATGTTGTTATATTTACCCTTAGTTTTCTTTCTTCTTTTCTAATGCTGTGTATTTTTTTTTTTTTTTTTTTGGGGATGGAGCCTCGCTCTGTCCCCCAGGCTGGAGTGCAATTGCTCAATCTCGGCTCGCTGCAACTTCTGCCTCCCAAGTGCGAGCAATTCTCTGCCTCAGCCTCCTGAGTAGCTGGAATTACAGGCACCCACTACGACGCCCGGCTAATTTTTGTCGTTTTAGTAGAGATGGGATTTCACCATCTTGGCCAGGCTGGTCTTGAACTCCTGACCTCGTGATCCACCTGCCCTGACCCCCCAAAGTGCTGGGATTATAGGCATGAGGCTGTGTAGTATTTTACTTTGTGCTAATTGTAATTTACTTATTCTACTGGTGATGGACATTTAGGTAGTTCCAGTTCTATTTTTTGAGTTACTACAAAGGAATGCTATTGTGAACATTATTGTACGTGGCTTTTGGTGAACATATGTAGGTATCTTCACTGGTTGTGTGCCTAAGCATCTAATGTTGGCCACAGGGCATTCAGATATTCAACTTTAGTATATGCAGGCAAACAATTCTACAAAGAACTTGCATCAGTTTAAACTCTCCCAGCAGTGCATGAGAGTTCCAGTTTCTCCATATGCCTGCTGACACTTGAAGTTATTTGTCTTTTTTATTTTGGCCATTCTTATGAGTGCATAGTGGTGTCACTTTATGAATTTAATTTACATTTTCTTTTTAAAAATTCTGGTTGACGAATAATAATCATATATATTTATGGGATACGCTATGTGTTTTGATATATGTATCCACTGTAGAGAGAGTAAACCAAGCCAATTAACATACCTATCACCTCACTTATCATTTTTTGTGATGAGCATGTTTAGAAGCTACCCCTTTAGCCATTTTGTAAAATGCAATACATTTTTATTAACTATGGTCAGCACACTGTGCAATAGATTATAAAAACATACTCCTCTTTGTCTAAGAGAAACTTGGTGCCCCTTGGCTAACCATTCCCCTTCTCCTGCCCCTGAAGATGGATAAAGCTGTGCACCTTTTAATATTTCATTGACCATTTGTTGTCATCTTTTTTGAAGTCAGTTCGGTTTTGAAAAATTCATTTTTTTCTCATATCTGTTTTTCCTCATTCAGTTAAGGGGTATCTCATGTATTTACGATACAAATCCTTTTCTGGAAATGTGTATTGCAAACATATTCTCCTACTCTTGGTTACTTTTTCAGTCACTTTTTCATTTGTTGTTTTGCTGGCAGTGTTGTCTAAATTCTCGCCCCTATCACTCTTTTTAAATTACTACAGCTTTATAATAAGTCTTGATATCCCTTTTATAAAATTGAGCAAGATTTATTCCGAGATATATGCACAAGAGTGGGGGTGTTTGACATAAGGCATATTCATATATACTTTCTCTAATACATCATATGGTTCTTCAGAATATCTATAGGAATTGTTGCATTATCAACATTCTACTCCTAGAATGAGACTTTAATCTTATTAGTACTGTTTCTTCTAGGCAATGGGTAATCTGGAACTGCAAATACTTAAAAAAAATTAAAGACAAACACATAAAGATTGTGTACCATTTGTATGAATTGATGAGTTTTTCATACCGTCTGTCTCATCTTTATTCTCTGGGACACTGACAATTTTATCCTGTTTCCCAGAACAGGAGAAGCATCCCACCTGTAGTCATTCCTAGGAGTGGGGCTTAAGATGATGCTTTTCCGTTTTAAAACGAGTAGCAGCAGTACCCCCCAGGAGGCCAACTACGCTTTCATTCATTTATTTGTTAATGTAGCAAGTATTTATTAAATGTCTGCTGTTGCCAATACATCAGTGAACAAAATGAGTAACATCTCTGCCCTCCATGGAGCTCACTTTGTAGTACTTGGAGACAAGCAATAACAATGAATATTAATTAATTGCACATTTTGAAACAGGAGCTAACAAATTTGATGAAAGGTAGGATACAGAAGATGAGGAAAAGAGGATTCAACAATGAGGCTATGGTGACTGGTATGATGATGCAGCTGCCATTGACTGATATGGGGAAAATGAGAGAAAAAACAAGTTTGGATTTCAAGTGTTTATGTAGAGATGCCTGCTAGACAGCAAATAAAACACTTTGAGTAGATACACAGATGTGTGAGACTGGAGTCCGGGAGGGTGTTGTGGGGAGGAGACGCACCTTTGTGAGCACCATGCTGTAGATCTATTCAGCGCCATGGACCTCATGCTATCAACAAAGGAGTGAGGGTATTGAGAGAAGATGATAAATTCAGAACACATACTCTGGAGCACTGTAAACTTTACAATATGGAGAGAGAAAGAAAAACCAGCAAAAATAATTAAGAATCAGAAATGAGTGAGGTAAGAGAAAATCAAGGAGACTGTTGCATCCTGGAAACCAAATAGAAAAGTGTTTCCAGAAGGAGGATGTGATTGGCTTAACAAAAGCCACTGAGGTAACAATAAGCAGGATGTATAATTGGGTTGAGAGGATGACTTGTAAACTCCATGAAGGCAGTGCAATTCGGAGGACATGGGAAGAGAACTGGAGAAAGTGAGTTAGAAAACTCTCAGGAGTGACACTTTTCTTGAGGAAAAGTATAGAAAAAATGGTTGACATCTGCAAGGAGTTATAGAATCAAAAGGATTTTTGAGAAGGTGGAAAAAGTTAAACGACATTTGTGTGCTGATGCACACGACCCAGGAGAAAGGGAAAACAGGTGAGGCCCACGGGAAGGCAGAGTTTCTGGAAGGAAGTCCTTGTGTTCTAGCGCCCACGTGAGGGAGTTGAATTTAGATGGGTGCATGACTGCATCCTAAAGAATGAAAAGAGAGAAAGTGAGAATAAGATAACAGCTGCAGATGAGTCAATTGGATAGTGGGAGATTGAAGATGTTTTCTAGTGTACGAATCAATCTTTTTTTTTTTTTTTTGAGATGGAGTCTCGCTCTTGTTGCACAGGCTGGGGTGCAGTGGTGCGATCTCGGCTCCTTGCAACCTGCGCCTCCCAAGTTCAAGCGATTCTCTTGCCTCAGCCTCCTGAGTAGCTGGGATTACAGGCGCCTGCCACCAAGCCCAGCTAATTTTTGTACTTTTAATAGAGACTGGGTTTTGTCAATCTTCTTAATAAAATACCAGCTACAGGAACCAGCTGAGAGTGACAATGAGGAAAGAGGTGTTGGAAGTAGATAGTCTTCAAATGGGGGCAATTTTGCTCCCCTTTGGACATTGGGCAGTGTCTGGAGACATCTGTGGTTGTCACAACTTGGGGAAGAAAAAATGATACTGGCCTTGGGTGAGCAGAGGCCAGAGATGCGTTTCAATATCCCACAATGCACAGGGCATCCTGCACAGCAGGGACCCTGGGACAAAGTGCCAACAATGCCGAGGTGGGGACACACTATGAAAGAGTGAATGAGTGTTGTGTGTTGCCATACAATGCTGAGGGCACATCTGAAATCGATGATCAGAGATTGAAGTGAGTTCACTTAGCCAGGCGACATGCTTTTCTCCAGATTTGTTTAGCAATGGGAAAGTCGTGTAGAGCAATAGAGTTGGGGCCTGGACAGCGGTAAGGAGGTAAAAAGGCCATGGGTAGAGTTGAGCATCTGAGCGAGGGAATGACGGCCATGGCAAGTCATCTGGGGATGGAGGGAAGTGAGGATGGCGGAGGGACGGGGCAGTGCAAAGGTTTTAGGATAAACTGTAGGGCTCAGGGGGCCAAGTCACTAAGGAAGCTGGGGCACTGGACATACTGAGGTGTGGAGTTTTACCGGGATGTAGTTTTTAGCAAGTCCATCGTCATGGGAACCAGTGGCTGAGTTAGCCTAAGGGAAAGGCTATCAAAAGAGAATAAATAAAAAATGCCAGGATTTTGGAAGGATCGTGTACATTGATGTGAAAATCACAGATTATGGCAGAAATGGTGTGGGGAGTGGCAGTGACAGGAACTAATTCTAGGATTGGCAGAGACCTGGCCTGGGAGCCGCAGACAATTACCATGAGAAAGGCGGGGAGGTGGGTATGACGGTTAACCTTGAGGGTCTTCAGAACAGAGAAAAGCTGTAACATCTACAAGTGGAAACAGGGGACTATGAGGACCTCTACTCCTCCTACCATCTTGAGAGCACCAGGGTAGGGAGAGAGGGACAGTGAGGACCCTTATTGCATCCACCCCTGGAGAAGGCAATGAAGCAGCTCTCTCGGGGAAGACCCTGCTTCACTTATAGAAGAAAGCGCAGGGCATTTAGAGAGAAACATCATGAGGTAGGATATTGCTGTGAATGATGTGATCTGCAGAGGACAAAATGGACAGGCCTAGGAACCAGGAACACTGGGCAGAGGGATGAGAAAGGGAGGTGCTTGGGACGGTTTGGGGAGGTGTGTATGGGGAATGAGGAACTGGGACTCCCGAGCTTCTTGGAGAGTTCTATCAACAGGACTACACAGTAAAATACAATTATTCCAGAGGGATTCAAGGCAGGTGGTGCTGGTGAAGCACTGAGGGAGGTGGGGAACTAGAGGAGGGGTCTTTTCTGGAGTATTTGGAGGCCCGGGGTTACTCACTTCCTTATTCCTGCCATTGGTGTGGAAGCAGGTGGATGATGGTCCTGTCCCGAGCATCTAGCACTGAGCTGTGTAGACCTGCGGTTTCTCCCTTAGTTAATGGGCCATTTTGGTTGAGGTTTCTGAATCTCTGCAAAGCAGGGGTGCATGAACATTTGGAGTTCTAACTCTAACACCAGAAAACAAGGGAGAAAGTGAATATCTCTATTAGAGGCATTGTAAACACGGGCAAGAAATGCCACATTTGAGTTGAGTCTGCTGACATTTATTCCAGATGTAAGTATTCCCAGCAGGCTCAAAACAGGACGATGAATCTTTCACCTGCTTCCTTAACCTGAGAGGGGCATCAGAATGATCTAACAAAACAACTACACAATGAGAAATATTTTCTTCATAGTGATTGAAAATGGAAGATGTTCCTTGGTCCAGATGGGTTCAGCTGAGACAGTAGTTGGCTGTGCACCAGGAGCACATTCCACGCTCTTGGCTGTCCGTTTCTCACAACAAGAAGTCTAAGCCTAGGAGTCGTTGATTTGTGGCTTTCCAATTAGACTGCCTAAGTTCAGAATGTTTAACCACAGATGCATCAGACTTTTTTTTTTTTTTTTTTTTTTTTTTAATACAGCGTCTTGCTTTGTCACTCAGGCTGGAGTGTAGTGGTGCAATCTCGGCTCACTGCAGCCTTGACCTCCTGGGCTTAAGCAATCCTGCCTCAGCCTCATGAGTAGTTGGGACCACAGGTGTAAGCCACAACATCTGGCTTTCAAAAATTTTTCTTATAGAGATGAGGGTCTCACGATGTTGCCCAAGCTGATCTGGAACTTCTGGGTTTAAGCAATGCTTTCACCTCAGCCTCCCAAAGTGCTGGGATTATAGGCCTGAGTCACTGCACCCAGCCAGACATAAATTTCTTATCCGGATTTGATGGCCTTAGCAGCTCTAAATAAAAATAAAATAGTAAATATTGGTTTGTTGTTCTTCCTAGGGAGCCAATATCTTCATGTAATGCTCCGAGTGCTGTGAGATGCTCCCTGAGTACACAACAGCCATTTCTACCACCTCTTCTCACATCCAGTCATGCAAATCTCCAAAGACAAGGTCACTAGTTGCCTGTGGCTGCTGTGACAAACACCACAGCCTGGGGGGTTTAAAACCACAGAAATCCATGCTGTCGCGGTTCTGGAACCAGAGATCTGAAGTGCAGGGTTGGCAGGGCTGTGTTCGCTCTGAAGGGTCTTGGGAAGGACCTTCGTCTCTTACAGCTGCCGGTGGCTCCCGGCAATCTGTGCTTTTCCTTGCTTGCGGCCACATCCCCCAACCTCTGCCAGCCTTCACATGTGTTTTCCACTTTTTAAATTTTTTATAAGGACACCAGTCAGATTGGATTTAGGGCCCATCATAGTCTAGTGTGAACTCACTTAGCTGCAAAGACCCTGTTTCTAAATAAGGTCACATTCCAAGGTTCCAGTGGTACCTGGGTTTTTGCGGGACACTATGTGATCCAGCACAGACAGTTTCAATCGATGCCATTATTTAAGTCATTCAAGATCCCAAAGAGAAGCTCAGTTTCTTTCTCTCCATTTTGAGGTCAGGGGATTTCCTTCAATTTTAATTTAATGTCCACTCATGTATTTTTCCTGCCTTCCTCAGCAACCTGGAGCTGTGCGGACTGAGACTGAGATGCATCGCTGAAACTCTCTTTGGGTGTTTTCTACCATTTCTTCTTGGAAAAGAAGGTTTTACCTCCTGGGATTTTCAAGAACCTCTAACTCCTCCATTGGGGACCATCTCCAGGTACCACCAAAAAAGAGCACAACAGCAGCCTTGTGGATAAGTCCTGGTCTGGAGTCAGCCACGGCCGCACACATCACTCAGAGCTGCATCATCGGGTTACCCCGGCAAGGCTGCTCACACACCCACATCGAGGGGTGTCTCGTCACTGCTGATGACTAGCACGGTGAATGTTCTGCTTCGTGGAGAGACTGTCAGAGCTGGAATATCCATAGGCTTGTAAGCTTCATGAATACTTCCTCTCTCAATTGCAGTGAAATAATATGGCTCCTCAGTCCATGAAGTCCATCAATAACTGAAATAGGCTCGGAAAAGCCCAGGCAAGAGGCAAGGAAGATACTAAGCCTCAAACGTTTGCTTCCATGCTACCTTTACCCTCACCTGCAAGGTCAGGGACATCCAGAGGCCTGGTTTTCTTCTGGCTTCCTTTGTGGCCCTTTTCTCCCACCAGAGCTGAAACCCTCCCCTGCTTTCCCCAGAGCCAGGCGGTAAGGGCACACCTGCACCGGCTCCATGTTACTCGGGGGGATCCAGCGTTATTTCACCGCAGCTCAGGTGGCAAGGGTAAAATCGCTCCTAAATATTTGTTCCTCTTGTGATTTTATATTTGTCATATGCTCAGCAGAGGCTGGATGGATCCAGTTCTATTTTTTTTTACTTTTTTTTTTTTTTTTTTTTTAGACAGAGTCTTGCTCTGTTGCCCAAGCTGGAGTGCAGTGGCACCATCTCGGCTCACTGCAACCTCTGCCTCCCAGGTTCAAGCGAGTCTTCTGCCTCAGCATCCAGAGTAGCTGGGACTACAGGCGCCTGCCGCCACACCTGGCTAAATTTTGTATTCTTGGTAGAGATGGGGTTTCACCACATTGGCCAGTCTGGTCGCAAACTCCTGACCTCATGATCCATCTGCTCGGCCTTCCAAAGTGCTGGGATTATAGGCGTGAGCCACCGCATCTGGCCTCTTTTACATTTTTAAAGGTTAAAAATATAATATGCATTCTGAAAGTTTACACATCATAAAGTGTAGAGCTCGATGAAATTTATGAACTGAACACAACCATGCAACCAATATCCAGATCAAGATCCTGGAACCCCCTCAAGCCCCTTCCAGTCACAGCCACCCCCATGTGTGGCCATATCTTAATTTCCAAGAGCTTTCTGCCCATTTTTGTACTTTGTGTAATTAGAGTCATGCAACATGCGCTTTGTCTATGTCTGGCCTCTTGAGCATAGCATCACCTTCATGAGATGCATCCGTATAATTGCTTGCAGCTGTGGGCTGCTCGTTCTCATTGCTGCAGAGTTTTATTCCATTGTGTCAGTATGCAACACTGGTTTTTTTAATGATCTTAAAGCAGCTTCACCTAACAATGTGTAGCATTATGTGGAAACCTCACATACTGTTCTAATGTGTGATTTTCCATAAACACAGATTCATCTAGTTAGTTCTTCTCACTAGTCACATTCTCACATAGTGCTAAAAGTTAGCAGGAGTTGCTGACATTTCATCGGGCACAATAAAAAATCGGCTCTGCTTCCTTATATCTGTTTGGGAGTGTGCATATCATATGTTTGCAATGGCGAATTCCTGTTTTGCAAAGCATTGTTACTGCAGCCTCAACCAGTCTTAAGGGGTGTTAGCAAAAGAATAGAAATTGCAAGCTTCCTTGATAATCTCAAAAGTGAACAAAGTAATTCTCTAAAGATCTTTGCAAAAAAAAATTAGTCATTTAATTTTATGACTAGAGGACCACCTAACATATAATCCAAAAATATATAAATTAAATTCCTATAGACAAAACCACAAAGATGAACAAAAATGTGCTAGCTTTGAGTTCTCCATTCAAACTCTGCCTTAACCTTTTCTATTCTAGGAAGTTCCTGAAGATAAAGCTATTTGGATTAATTTACCTGGGATTTTCTTATAGGGGCAGCAAATTTCATGGAAGGGCAGATAGTAAATATTTTCGGCTTTGTGGATGCTGAGAAACAAGGTCCTCTAAACTTTGAGCAAATCTTCTCCATCAAAGATGAATAGCTTTGTTCTATTTTGTTTACATTTTACATAGCTTGGGAACAGTACCAAAGAGGCAGAATATGGAATTTGTTCCATGGTTCCACTTCACTGAACCTGCTGGAGGATGACGGCTAGAAGGATTCCTTCCCTCTGTGGCTTCTGGGGTGTTTTAACCCAAACTGATATTCATTACAGCAGCACCAGGAACCGTCTGCCGAGCCCTGGGGTGGCGGGTGGGGTGGGGGGGCAGTGGCTGTTGCTGATCGGGATCAAGAGTGAGGCTGAACACCTGTTTCTCCATTCTGCTCTCCCTCCAGGAACCTGAAAGCTCAACATGAGTTGAAGTGGCTGGAGGCACGTGAGTCCTGCACTGATAGAGGCCGATTCTGTCAAGCCTTACCTGGATGATGTGTGTGACTTTTCCCGTAGAAAGGAGCAGGCTCTCTCATGAAGCCTCCATTCTAGCCTTTTGTGATCACCTATGACCTTAGAGGGGTCCTCTACAACCCCGAGTCCCAAACAGGTGAATACAGAGTGGGCTCACACTTATTTCTCCACTATTCCTGTGTTCTTTCAGGAGGCTGACCATCAAACCTACTTAGAAATCAGACCTTGAATGTAAGTACATGTTGTTCATTATCTATATCCTTTGCATGGCAGAATGTCAGTTATAGGATAAATAACAGAGGGTAGGCTTTGTACCAAGTCATGGTGACAACAATACAAAGCAAGGCTGGGCGCGGCGGCTCATGCCTGTAATCCCAGCACTTTGGGAGGCTGAGGAGGGTGGTTCACGAGGTCAGGAGTTCGAGACCAGCCTGGCCAACATGGCGGAACCCCATGTCTACTAAAAATAGAAAAATTAGCCAGGTGTGGGTCACATGCCTGTAGTCCCAGCTACTCAGGAGGCTGAGGCAGGGGAATTGCTTGAACTTGGGAGGCTAAGATTGCAGTGAGCCAAGATCGTGCCACTGCACTCCAGCCTGGGTGACAAAGCGAGATTCCGTCTAAAAATAATAATAATACAAAGCAAGTGCTGAGTGTCAAGTGATGTAACTTTGGAGACAGCCGTGATCCTGATTTCTCCGTGTCCTTTGTTGTTTCCAGGGTAACAATATGAACCACTGATTTCACCATTACTAATAAATATAATTATATATTCATGTTTGTAAATTCTAGACCATTAGAGATTCTAGAACATTAGGTACATGGTATTCACTTGGAAATATTTCTAGAAAGGAGTTTAATAATAGTAATTACTTGAATTTGTAACTTTTAATCTTCAAAAAATAAGAAATGCAATGCTGAAAGAAAGAGTCCTTGTGGAAAGTAAGCCAAGAGATTCTAGGGCTGCTTTGAATTGAGTTTGCAGAAAATTGTCTAGATGATACATTTCTGTCTTATAATAATTTGTAATGACTCATAATTTGTGCCATTTATTTGGCTTTTCTTTTTACCAGGCTAGGTTTTTGATAATGGCCATTATTCAGCTCATAAAATGTGCTCTGTGACTGACTTCTTTGTTGGATGCTGAGTAATATTTTACATAACACCTGAATTTCTTTTTTAGTATGATTGACTTTAGCAATTAATATATTGTAATGCTTTGGATAAATCATAAGTTTCTCAATTTCATGTTATTACTCTATATTTTTATTTTTTATATTTAATTCAATTCTTAATTTTATAGTTTATCACTTTTAGTGATTCAATATTTTGGTGAATTTTTAAGTATCCTCTCATATTGTTCAGAGGCTGAATATGATCTTGGAAGGAGGCAGCACCAGCAGGAACGGGGCATTGTCCACTCGGAGTCATTCCCCAGCGCTCCGTGCCTTATTCTTTCTCTTTGTCCTTGTTACGTAAAATGTCTTTTACTCTCAACCTGATTTTTATTCTAGAAGTATAAGCTTGGTTTCCATCATTAAATGCATGCCATGTTGTGTTGGTTCACAATGTTTGATGCTCTACTCTGTCTGCTGATCCACGTGATCTTTCTGAACGATCATAGACATGCCTAATGCTGCCTTCATACTCTATATAGACATTCAGTGAACCTCTGTTAAATTAATAAATGTCGAGTGATGTTAACATACCCTTCCTGGGTACCACTTCCAATCAAAGGTGCCTGCCCATATTATTAGGTTGGACAATTACTGTGCAACAGTAATTGTGTTTTTTGCCATTATTTATTCATCCTTAATATATTTATGCAAATTCTCTTAATTATTTTATACCTTTAAAAGTATTAAAACAACATGATTAAAATGCCCCACAAAATTTGTATCATTGTTAAATTTCTACTATGATTCTGTTTGCCTAATGTATATGGCTGTATATGCATTTATTATTACATATTTATTATTAGTTGTACCATTTATCATTTGGTAGAAATTTAGCTTATTGACATCCTTATTCAATTCTTGAATGGTAAGTTGTTTTTTAAAAAATGTTAAGTTAAAAAGAAGAAAAGCCATATGTAAGTTAGGTGTAGGCATTGATGCATCTTTCTTTTACACACACACAAATGAACACACATACAAACACACACACATAAAACTTGGTTTTGTGTATATTACCCTTTTAAACATCATGAACTTAACTAATTTTTTTTAGAAAATTCTTTTCAGGCTGGGCACAGTGGCTCACACCTGTAATCCCAGCATTTTGGGAGGCTGAGGCGGGTGGATCACTTGAGCCCGGGAGTTCGACACCAGCCTGGCCAACATGGTGAAACCCCGTATCTACCAAAAATACAAAAATTAACCAGTCTATAAGCCAGTCTCAAAATAAATAACTAAATAGGTAAAAATTAAAAAATCTTTTTCGTAATATATTTTATTTGCTAAAGTTTTCTAAAGAATATTTTACCTAATAAAACTTTTAATTTGTAAGTCCCTTTTTCCACAGCAATTATTATTTGAAGTTGTATAGAGACAAATGACAGCTGTTTGGTATGTAAAACACACACACACACAAATCTGTGTGTTTGAGTTTTATTATTCTGTGCTCTGCTGTCTACATAGGGCTAACATTGATCACTTTTTTTTTTTTTCGTCAGCATAACTTTTTCTACCCATTTCTTTGCCCCTTCAAATCTGCTGTTTCCGCTGGCTGTGAACTGAGGTAGTTATGCAGGAGAGCCAGTTCTATGTCATAGGGCAGAACATTTTTTCTATTGAATTATGTTTCATTTATCTAACAAACATTTATGGATTATTATCTCTGCCAGACAATGACATACACACATACACTATTCATGTTTCCTGCATTCAATGAACTATGATGTAATGTATTATATTATTATAGGATATATACACACACAAACAAGTTTCAATTATATAAAACAGACAGTTTCAAATGCTGTAGAGAACCATACATAGCAATACATTTGTGAGTGCTTATAAATTGTCTATTTCTGAGGATCCACTTTCATGATTGGGTTGTGTTTCTTTTACATTTATTTTTAAATGTATACATAATACCATTTTCACTGTTCAGGTCTATGAGTTTTGACAAATGCATAGTCATGCAAATGCCGTCACAATCAAAATACAGAATTGTTTGATCACCGTTGAAAAAAATCCCCCTGGTGGCCCTTTGAAGTCAAACGCTTAATCCCTGGAAATCCCTGATTTGCTTTCCTTCATTCTGTTTTTTAATCTCCAAGAGAGTCATAAAAATGGAGTCACATAACATGTAGCTAACATGTAGCCTTTAGAATATGGCTTTTCTCATAGGGTAATGCATTTGAGATTCATGCATGTTATGTGTCTACCAATGACCCTTCCCCCTTTGTTATTGGTGAGTGGTATTCTCTACTTTATGTAGGTACTGGTTTATTAATCCTTTTCCCAGTCCAGAGATGTTGAAGATGTTCCCAGGGTTTGTGAATTGTGAGAAAGCTGCTATAAACATTCACCATTAGGGGGGTGTGTGTGTGTGTGTGAGAACACAGATTTTCCAATGTTCAAATCTGCTTCGAATGAATATCTAGAAATAGGATTGCTGTGTTCATGGTGAATATATGTTTAACTTTGTGAGGAACTGCCCAGTGTGTTCCAGATGGACTCTGCCCTTTCACAGCCCTCCCAGTGATGCATGAGAGTTCTATTTGCTGTGCATCCTTCCTGGTATTTGATACTGTCTGGATTTTTAAAAAATTTTAGCCATCCCCATAAACATGTTAGTTTTTTTCGTTATAGCTTTAATTTACATTTTCTTAGTGACTAATGATTTTCAGACTATTTTATACGTTTATTGTCATTTGCATGTTTGTTTGATGAAATATCTACATCCTCGGAAAACTCACTTATTAGTTAAAAAAATAAATGTCAGCCGGGCGCGGTGGCTCACACCTGTAATCTCAGCACTTTGGAAGGCTGAGGAGGGCGGATCACAAGGTCAGGAGATCGAGACCATCCTGGCTAACACGGTGAAACCCCATCTCTACTAAAAATACAAAACAATTAGCTGGGTGTGGTGGCGCATGCCTGTATTCCCAGCTACTCAGGGGGCTGAGGCAGGAGAATCGCTTGAACCCGGGAGGCGGAGCTTGCAGTGAGCTGAGATTGTGCCACTGCACTCCAGCCTGGGTGACAGAGTGAGACTCCATCTCAAAAATAAATAAAATAAATAAATAAATAAATAAATATCATGGGATTTTAAATATAGACAATCATGCCATCTGTGAATATAGACAGTTTTCTTTCTTTCTTTAAGATTTTTGCTTTTATTCCTTTGCCTTGCCTTATGGCACTTGTTAGGACATCTAGTCCAATGTCGAATACAAGTGTTAGTGTGAATGTCTTTCTCCTGTTCTTCATTTTAGACCATCCATTACGTATGAGATTAGAATTTTTTTGTAGATCCCTTTTGTTAGGTTAAGGAAGTTACCTTTATTCTTCCTAGTTTGCTTAAGTTTTACAAATTATTATTATGAATGAATAACAAATTTTACCAAATACTTTTTCATCATGTGTTGAGATGATTTTGTAGCCTTGTCTACTGTAATCTTTTTAAATGGCGAGTTACACTTACTGATGTTCAAATGTTGAACCAGATACACATTTTTGGAAGAAATCTCACTTGGTGTGATGTACTCACCTTCTTATACATTGTTGTGTTTAATATTTGGTTGAACATGTTTATATTCATGAGGGCTATTAGTTATAGGTTTCTTTTTATATAATTTTTTCCTGGTTTGGAGTTAGGGCACTTCTGGCCTCATAAAAGAAGTTCAAGAGTATTCTTTTTTTTTTTTTCTAAGATATTGTGTAAAATTGGTATTATTTCTTTCTGAAATATTTGGTAGAATTTGCCAGTGAAACTATCTGGCCTTGAGTTTTCCTTGTCTAAAGGTTTTGCATTATAAATTCAATTTCTTAACAGGTCTAAGATTATTCAGATTGTCTACTTCTTTTTCAGTGAGTTTTGGCACGATGTGTCTTACTTTTCAGAAAACGTTTATTTTAGATTCAGGGGTACACGTGCGGGTTTGTTACACAGGTAAACTTGTGTCACGTAGGTTTGTTCTTCATTTTTATAACTGCATGGTATTCCATGGTGTGTATGTACCATATTTTTTTCATCCATTCTACTACTGATGGGCATTTAGGTTGATTCCATGTCTTTGATATTACTGCAGTGAACATACAAGTGCTTGTGTTTTTTTTTTTTTTTTTTGAGATGGAGTCTCGCCCTGTCACCCAGGCTGGAGTGCAATGGCGTGATCTCGGCTCACTGCAAGCTCCGCCTCCTGGGTTCACGCCATTCTCCTGCCTCAGCCTCCCGAGTAGCTGGGACTACAGGCGCGTGCCACTACACCTGGCTAATTTTTGTATTTTTTAGTAGAGATGGGGTTTCACCATGTGAGCCAGGATGGTCTCAATCTCCTGACCCCGTGATCCATCCGCCTCGGCCTCCCAAAGTGCTGGGATTACAGGCGTGAGCCACCGCGCCCGGCTGTGCTTGTTTTTATGACAGAACAATTTGTATTCCTTTGGGTATATACCAAGTAATGGGATTGCTGGATTGAATAGTAGTTCTGTTTTTAGCTATTTGAGGAATTCCTACAGTGCTTTCCACAATGGTTGAACTAATTTACAATTAACTTATAACTAATTTACAATGAATGTACTAACTGTAAATTAGTTCAACCTACCAATAGCGTATAAATGTTCTCTTTTTGCTGCAACCTTGCCAGCATCTATTATTTTTGACTGTTGAGTAATAGCCATTCTTAATGGTGTGAGATGATATCTCACTGTGTTTTTGATTTGCATTTCTCTAACAATCAGTGATGTTGAGCTTTTTTTCATATACTTGTTGGCTGCTTGTATGTCTTCTTTTGAAAAGAATCTGTTCATGTCCTTTGCCCACTTTTTAAATGGGTTGTTAGTTTTTTTCTTGTAAATTTGTATAAGTTCCTTATAGATGCTGAATATTAAAGCTTTGTCAGATTCATAGTTTGTAAATATCTTCTCCTATTCTGTAGGTTTTCTTTTCACTCTGTTGATATTTTCTTACGCTGCAAAGAAGCTCAAGTTTAATTAGATCCCATCTGTGAATTTTTGTTTTTATTGCAATTTCTTTTGGCCTCTTCATCATGAAATCTTTGCCAGTTCCTGTGTCCAGATTGGTATTACTTAGGTTGTTTCCCAGGATTTTTATAGTTTTTGTTTTATGTTTGAGTATTTAATCCATCTTGAGTTGATTTTTTATATGGTATAAGGAAGGGGTCCAGTTTCAATCTTCTGCATATGGGCATTGATTGTTTTTGTCAGCTTTGTTGAAAATCAGATGATTGTAGGTGTATAGCCTTATTTCTGGGCCCTCTATTCTGTTCCATTGGTCTATGTGTCTCTTTTTGTACTAGTATCATGGTATTCTGGTTACTGTGGCCCTGTAGTGTAATTTGAAGTCGGGTATCAAGACACCTCCTGCTTTGTGCTTTCTTTGGTAGAATTAGCCTAGGACCACCCTGGCTATTTGGGCTTTTTTTTGATTCCATATGAGTTTTAGAATAGTTTTTATCTAATACAAAATTAGCCGGGCATGGTGGTTCATGCCTGTAATCCCAGCTACTTGGGAGACTGAGACAGGAGAATCGCTTGAACCTGGGAGGTGGAGGTTGCAGTGAGCCAAGATCGTGCCACTGTACTCCGGCAACAACAGCAAAACTCTGTCTCCAAAAAAATATATATATGGATATATATAGGTTTTTTTTCTAGCTCTGTGAGGAATGTCATTGGTAGTTTGATAGGAACACCATTGAATCTGTAAATTGCTTTGGGCAGTATGGCCATTTTAATGATATTGATTCTTCCTATCCATGAGCATGGAATATTTTCCACTTGTTTGTGTCATCTTTGATTTCTTTGAGCAGTGTTTTGTAATTCTCATTGTAGAGACCTCTCACCTCCCTGGTTTGCTGTATTCCTAGGAATTTTATTATTTTTGTGATTATATGTCTTTCAATGTATTGTTCTATTTTATCTAAGTTGTGAAATTTATGGGCACATAATTGTTCATAGTATTTTTTTGCAATCCATTTTATGTCTGTAGCATTTGTAGAGATATTCTTTATTCATTTTTGATATTGCTGATTGGCGTCTCCCTTCTTTTTTGGTAATTTTAACTAGAGATTTATCATTTTTCTGATCTTAAAATTTTTTAATGCTATATAATAGTTGTACATATTTTAGGGGTATATGTGATATTTTGATATACTCATATAACGTATAATAATAAAATCAAGGTAATTGGGATATCCATCATCTTAAACATTTATATTTTCATCATACCGGGAACATTTGAATGATTTTCTACCAGCTATCTTGAAATATAAAATAGATTATTGTTTACTATAGTCACTCTACTGATTTATTGAACACAAAAGCTTATTTCTTTTAACTATTTTCTTGTACCCACTAATCAACCTCTCTTTGTCTCCCTCCACCACCCTTCCTGGCCTCTGGTAACCACTGTTCTATTCTTTATGTTCCTGAGTTTCACTTTCTTAGCTTCCACATATGAGACAGAAAGTGCAATATTTGTCTTTCTGTGTTTGGCTTATTTCACCTAACATAATGGCCTCCAGCTCCATCTATGTTGCTGCAAATAACAAGATTTCATTCTTTTTATGGCAGAATAGTATTCTATTGTGAATATGTGTCACATTTTCTGTATCCATTTATCCATGCATAGGAACTTAGGTTGACTCCACATCTTGGCTATTGTGAATATTGCTTTAACAAACATGAGAGGGCACATATCGCTTCAATATATGGATTTTCATTCTTTTGGATATATTCCAAGTAATGGAACTGCTGGATCACATAGTAGTTTTATTTTTAGGATTTTGAGAAAGCTCCATACTGTTTTCTCTAATGGCTGTCCTAATTTACATTCCCAGCAATAGTATAAGAGAGTTCCCCTTTCTCCAAATCCTCATCAACATCCATTACTCCTTGTCTTTGTAATAAAAACCATTTTTAACTGAGTTGAGATAATATCTGCCGTTGCTGAACTCCTTCTTGAACATCAACAATTCTTAGATTTGGTCTTTTCAGTTAATTTTTTATATCTTGTAAGTGTTCTTCATTCCTTTATATTCTTTTCTCTGTTATTCTCTCTGACTGTGTGTTTTGAAATAGCCTGTCTTTGAACTAACTGATACTTTCCTCTGCTTGATCTATTCTAACGTTGAGAGCCTGTAATGAAATTTTCAGTTTAACAAATATATTTCTCAGTTTTGGAATTTGTGCTTGATTTTTAAAAATTATTTCAATCTCTGTTGAAGTCAGGTAGCTTGATGCCTCCAGCTTTGTTCGTTTTGCTTAGGATTGTCTTGGCAATGAGGGCTCTTTTTTGGTTCCATATGAATGTTAAAGTAGTTTTTTCCAATTCTGTGAAGAAAGTCAATGGTAGCTTGATGGGGATAGCATTGAATCTATGAATTACCTTGGGCATTATGGCCATTTTCACAATATTGATTCTTCCTATCCATGAGCATGGAATGTTTTTCCATTTGTTTGTGTCCTCTCTTATTTCTTTGAGCAGTGGTTTGTAGTTCTCCTCAAAGAGGTTCTTCACATCCCTTGTAAGTTGTATTCCTAGATATTTTATTCTTTTTGTAGCAGTTGTGACTGGGAGTTCACTCATGATTTGGCTCTCTGTTTGTCTATTTTTGATGTATAGGAATGCTTGTGATTTTTGCACCTTGATTTTGTATCCTGAGACTTTGCTGAAGTTGCTCATCAGCTTAAGAAGATTTGGGGCTGAGATGATGGGGTTTTCTAAATATACAATCATGTCATCTGCAAACAGAGACAATTTGACTTCCTCTCTTCCTGTTTGAATACGCTTTATTTCTTTCTCTTGCCTGATTGCCCTGGCCAGAACTTCCAATACCAATACTATGTTGAACAGGAGTGGTGAGAGAGGGCATCCTTGTCTTGTGCCTGTTTTCAAAGGGAATGCTTCGAGCTTTTGCCCATTCAGCATGATACTGGCTGTGGGTTTGTCATAAATAGCTTTTATTTTTTTGAGATAAGTTCCATCAAAACCTAGTTTATTGAGAATTTTTAGCATGAAGAGGTGTTGAATTTTATCAAAGGCCTTTTCTGCATCTATTGAGATAATCATGTGGTTTTTGTCATTGGTTCTCTTTATGTGATGGATTCCGCTTATTGATTTGTGTATGTTGAACCAGCCTTGCATCCCAGGGATGAAGCTGACTTGATTGTGGTGGATAAGCTTTTTGATGTGCTGCTGGATTTGGTTTGCCAGTATTTTGTTGAGGGTTTTTGCATCGATGTTCATCGGGGATATTGGCCTGAAATTTTCTCTTTTTGTTGTGCGTCTGCCAGGTTTTGGTATCAGATAATGCTGGCTTCATAAGATGAGTTAGGGAGGAGTCCCTCTTTTTCTATTGTTTGGAATAGTTTCAGAAGGAATGGTACTAGCTCCTCTTTGTTCCTCAGGTAGAATTCAGCTGTGAATCGTCTGGTCCTGGGCTTTTTTTGGTTGGTAGGCTATTAATTACTGCCTCAATTCCAGAGCTTGTTATTGGTCTATTCAGGTATTCACCTTCTTCCTGGTTTAGTTTTGGGAGGGTGTATGTGTCCAGGAATTTATCAATTTCATCTAGATTTTCTAGCTTATTTGCCTAGAGGTGTTTATAGTATTCTCTGATGGTAGTTTGCATTTCTGTGGGATCAGTGATGATATCCCCTTTATCATTTTTTATTGTGTCTGTTTGATTCTTCTCTCTTTTCTTCTTTATTAGTCTGGCTAGTGGTCTATCTATTTTGTTAGTCTTTTCAAAAAAACACCTCCTGGATTCATTGATTTTTTGAAGGGATTTTCGTGTCTCTGTCTCCTTCAGTTCTACTCTGATCTTAGTTATTTCTTGTCTTCCGCTAGCTTTTGAATGTGTTTGCTCTTGCTTCTCTAGTTCTTTTAATTGTGATGTTAGGGTGTCAATTTTAGATTTTTTCCTGCTTTCTCCTGTGGGAACTTAGTGCTATAAATTTCCCTCTACACACTGCTTTAAACGTGTCCCAGAGATTCTGGTACGGTGTATCTTTGTTCTCATTGGTTTCAAAGAACTTATTTATTTCTGCCTTAATTTCATTATTTACCCAGTAGTTATTCAGGAGCAGGTTGCTCAGTTTCCAAGTAGTTGTGCAGTTTTGAGTGAGTTTCTTAATCCTCAGGTTTTTTTTTTTTTATTATACTTTAAGTTTTAGGGTACATGTGCACAACGTGCAGGTTAGTTACATATGTATACATGTGCCATGTTGGTGTGCTGCACCCATTAACTCGTCATTTAACAGTAGGTATATCTCCTAATGCTATCCCTCCCCCTTCCCCCAACCCCACAACAGGCCCCGGTGTGTGATGTTCCCTTTCCTGTGTCCATGTGTTCTCATTGTTCAATTCCCACCTATGAGTGAGAACATGCAGTGTTTGGTTTTTTGTCCTTGCGATAGTTTGCTGAGAATGATGGTTGGTTTTAATTTGATTGCACTGTGGTCTGAGAGACAGTTTGTTATGATTTCTGGTCTTTTGCATTTGCTGAGGAGTGTTTTACTTCCAATTATGTGGTCAATTGTAGAATAAGTGTGATGTGGTGCTAAGAAGAATGTATATTCTGTTGATTTAGGGTGGAGAGCTCTGTGGATGTCTATTAGGTCTGCTTGGTCTAGAGCTGAGTTCAAGTTCTGAATATCCTTGTTATTTTTCTGTCTCGTTGATCTGTCTAATATTCACAGTGGGGTGTTAAAGTCTTTCACTATTATTGTCTGGGAGTCTAGGTCTCTTTGTAGGTCTCTAAGAACTTGCTTTATGAATCTGGTATATAGACCAATGGAACATAACAGAGGCCTCAGAAATAATGCCACATGTCTGCAACCATCTGATCTTTGACAAACCTGACAAAAACAAGCAATGGGGAAAGGATTCCCTATTTAATAAATGGTGTTGGGAAAACTGGCTAGCCATATGTGGAAAACTGAAACTGGATCCCTTCCTTACACCTTATACAAAAATTAACTCAAGATGGATTAAAGACTTAAATGTAAGACCTAAAACCATAAAAACCCTAGAAGAAAACCTAGGCAATACCATTCAGGACATAGGCATGGGCAAAGACTTCATGACTAAAACACCAAAAGCAATGGCAACAAAAGCCAAAATTGACAACTGGGATCTAATTAAAGAGCTTCTGCACAGCAAAATAAACTGCCACCAGAGTGAACAGGCAACCTACAGAATGGGATAACATTTTTGCAATCTATCCATCTGACAAAGGACTAGTACCCAGAATCTACAAGGAACTTAAACAAATTTACAAGAAAAAACCAACCCCATCAAAAAGTGGACGAAGGATATGAACAGACACTTCTCAAAAGAAGACATTTATGCAGCCAAAGGACACATGAAAAAATGCTCCTCATCACCGGCCATCAGAGAAATGCAAATCAAAACCACAATGAGATACCATCTCACACCAGTTAGAATGGCGATCATTAAAAAGTCAGGAAACAACAGATGCTGGAGAGGATGTGGAGAAACAGGAAGGCTTTTACACTGTTGATGTGAGTGTAAATTAGTTCAACCATTGTGGAAGACAGCATGGCAATTCCTCAAGGATTTAGAAACAGAAATACCATTTGACCCAGCAATCCCATTACTGGGTATATACCCAAAGGTTTATAAATCATTCTATAAAGACACAAGCACACGTATGTTTACTGGAGCACTATTTGCAATAGCAAAGACTTGGAACCAACCCAAATGCCCATCAATGATAGACGGGATAAAGAAAATGTGGCACATGTACACCATGGAATACCATGCAGCCATAAAAAGGACATAAATGAGTTCATGTCCTTTGCAGGGACATGGATGAAGCTGGAAACCATCATTCTCAGCAAACTAACACAGGAACAGAAAACCAAACACTGCATGTTCTCACTCATAAGTGGGATTTGAACAATGAGAACACACGGACACAGGGAAGGGAACATCACACACCAGGGCCTTTCAAGGGGTGGGGGGCTAGGGGAGGGATAGTATTAAGAGAAATACCTAATGTAGGTGACGGGTTGATGGGTGCAGCAAGCCACAATGGCACCTGTGTACCTATACAACAAACCTGCACGTTCTGCACATCTATCGCAGAACTTAAAGTATAAAAAAAAAGTGAAAAAAATTTCAATCTCCGTTATATTTATCTAATACATTTCTGAGTTGCTTTTCAGTGTTATTTTGAAGATCACCGAGTTTTCTTAAAACTGCTATTTTGAATTCTTGATCAGAGAGCTCATCTACTCCTGTCTAGTTAGGGTCAGTCACTGGCAACTTGATCTGTCTGTTTGAGGAGGTCCTGGTTTCCTGTTTGCTATTGTTTCCTGTGGATGTACATCTGTTTTTGCATTGAAAGATTAGCTAGTTATTTGTTTTCTCTGCCTGGCTTGTTTTGATTTTTATTAGGTAGGTTTGTTCAGAGATTTCTTTGCAATATATCTATCTTTTTTGCTAGGTCACTGCCTCTTCTTGGTCTTTTTAAAGAACCAGCTTTTGGTTTCATCAGTTTTTTTTCCATTGTTTTTCCGTTTCAAATTTTATTGATTTCAGTTCTTATCTTTATTATTTAACTCTTCTGCTTATTGTGGGTCTATTTTTTTTCCTTTAAAAAAAGAAAATCTACTTAAACTTTGAGAAATGTATTTACTTTCCCACATCAACAGTTATGGATTATCATGTCATAATTATAAATGGCTAAGTCTTATACTTCCTTAGGAAAATATAGCTCTATTCAGTGCTATGGATCCTATAGAGAATTTCAATCCTTGGTCATAGTGTTAATAGCTCTTGGCTTCACAGCCCCATGAGCCCGCATTGAAATGTCCTTTATTTTTTCTATTTTCTTAAATTGGAAGCTATATGATTGAGTTTAGACCTTTTAATTTTCTAATTAAATATTTAATGTTCAAGTTTCCCTGTAAGCACTATTTTAGCAAGGATTTTCATATGTTATATCAGCATTTCATTCAGTTTAAAAAATATTTTTCAAAAATTTCTGTCAATCTGTTCGTTGGCTCCCTGGCTATTTTGAAGTGTGCTTTTGATTTCCAGGTACTTGGGGATTTAAAAATGTGTTGTCTGGGGTTTTATTAACTTTTAGTTCTAATAGTTTTTCCTTCATGTATGTTGGAGCTCTGTTAGGTGTATGCTGATTTAATATTCTTATGTTTTCTTGATTACTTTATCCTTTTTTGTATAAAATAACTTCTATTTACATAATATATATATATACATATATAACATAACTGATTTCTTTAGAACAAGAAAATTTATAAATGACATGATTTTTTTTTTGTCAAAGACTTCTTCAAGCAAGAGAGTACACATGGTCACTTTTGTTTCAAAGAACATGATGGTGAACAATGGATATTAATATTTTTGTTGTGCTTCAACCATTTACCAACAATTAGGCGTCAAACTCTCATGTTGATCACTTGCTAAAACGTAAGTATTCAGGAGAAAAAATCAAGAAAAGATAACAACCTTTAATCATATCTCCTTTAAGATTTATGAAATAAATTCTTTGCAACATCTTGTTTACACGAATCAGGCCTAACGTAGTTCTTGCTACCACGTAAGGTAAATACACTGATTAACTTTCTCTTTTCCAAATAGGTTTAAGGATATAACGGTAGGATAATTTAGCTGGCTGACTTGATTCTCTAGTACAATGAGTCCCTGTATTCTTTATATAGCAAGAAATTCTATCTTCCATAAAACTAGCTTATTATAGATTAAAAAGAGACAGTTGTTAAAGTTAAAAAATATTATTACACAAGGATAAATAATAGTTTAATCATGGCAATCTAACTCCCAAACTAACATTAAGGGAATGAAATCTTTTCAGAATATGAGTTTTAAAAACTTACAAAAACAGGGTATTAAAATAGCAATGTGATTTACTGCCATGATTTCTCTGACATATTAATCACGAAATAAATGCCTACTTGTAGACAATTTCTACTCAGAATTATATAGCCTCCTGTCTGACAAAATGATAAGCTGTAAATTTCACTAAAAGACAGTGAGAAAGAAGTGCTCTAACAGCAGTAGTTTCAATAAATTAGCATTACTGTTATACCTGCTGAGACATAATTCTCTTCCATTAAGGAATTTAAAAACTGGCCACCATTTTTTTCAATATACAAACATAATTATCTAGACTCTAAAATATCTTCCCAATTGAAATACTGATCATTATGTAATACAATGAACACAGTTCTAACTTTTAGGCACAACTCATAACTTCAGTGACAAATAACTCATACATACAGACATCAGCACTTTACGGTAAGAAAATCTGGGGTCTAATATAGCGGTCAAACTAAAAGGCCAATCCAGCCACAGTCCTTCATTCAAGTACTGTCTGTGGCTTCTTTCACACTGAAATTGCAGAGCTGAGTAGCTGCCAGAGAGACCATCTGGCCTGTAAACCCAAAATAGTTTGCAGAAAGTTTCCAACTCTGGAGCTAATATATCACCAATCTAAGAGGCTTTTCAAACAAAATCCGAGTAAATTTGCTTTTTGAGGAGTCTGATGGGAACCACTACAGATCTGCTTGGGTAGATCACGGAATTACACGTGTCAGTCATCAAATCTGGAAATTAAAACCTTAAATTCATATTGATGATCATTACTAACTTTATTTATTTTTTTTATTCTTATACTTTAAGTTCTAGGGTACATGTGCACAACGGGCAGGTTTGTTACATATGTACACATGTGCCGTGTTGGTGTGCTGCACCCGTTAACTGGTCATTTACATTAGATATTTCTCCTAATGCCATCCCTACCCCCTCCCCCACCTCACGTCAGGCCCCGCTGTGTGACGTTTCCCACCCTGTGTCCAAGTGTTCTCATTGTTCAATGCCCACCTATGAGTGAGAACATGCGGTAAATCTTATTTTCTGTTTTTAACATCACGATTGTGTTCCATGCTTAAAGATCTAAGTGTTTCTTGAGAATTTAATGGTAAAAAAACTATGAAGAAATTGGCTTTTTAAAAACTAATATATGTCTGTGTGTGTATAAAGGAGATTGCATTTTATATGAAAATTTGTCTCATAAAGTTGAGTTTCCCCTACCCTCATGAAAATCCTGAGAATATCCCAGAAATAAGAAAAACAAAAATTCACAGTACAAAGTCAATACACTAATCTGAGGGAAAAAAGATATTCCAAACATATATTAGCCAAACATTTTTAGTTATATCATTTTAAATATATTTAAAATTAAAGAGAAAAAGGAGACAAACATAAAATCGTTAAGGCCTTCTTCATCTATAATCTGAGGGGTGAAAATAGCTAAAACTGAATATCCTTTTAAATAAAAAATGTAAAAATAAATAAGCTCTTTGTTGTGTCATCTTTATAAACAATTATGTTTAAATACTAGTTTTTCAATTAGGACTAATGTTACATCACCATAAACTGAAAAAATATGTATTTTTCAGTCAGACAAACAGCTGATAATAGAAAAGTTCTTTAACATTTACCATACTAAAGTGGAGTTTGACAATTTGTTTTCATATACAGTCATGTTTCCCTCAACTATATGTTCTAAGAAATGCCTTGTTAGGTGATCTTGTGTGGAACGACGCAGAGTATACTTAGAAACACTCTGATGTACAGACTGCTACACACCCTACAGACCGAAGCTACGCGGTATAGCCTATCGCTCTTTGGCTACAAACCTCTATAGTGTGTTACTATGCTTAATACTGCAGGCAGTTGTAACACAATAGTAAGTATCCGTGTATCTAAACATGTCTAAACATAAAAGAGGAACGCACTATGTTATGATGGCTATAATCATAACACTAGACGAGAAGAATTTTTTATCTCCATTTTAATTGTATGGGTCTGCTGTCATATATGTGGTCTGTCATTGACTTAAACATCATTATGCGAAAAATGATTGTACTTAGAAGCAACTGAAAAGGGCTTCATCCTTCATCATCTTCCTCTAAAAGTAAAAATAAAAAAATCTTCACAAAAGAAGTTTCTAAACGTTAAATATGATACAATCAACCCCCAAATCTGTCTGCAATGCAATTCATACAGAGACATATATCCACAACATTCCCAAATGTCCATGTGTGCTTAGCACAGGAAGAGTCAAAATGTAAACAAGAGTTGTTATTTCTGTCTGAGAAAGCAGTCTTAATTGCCTGCTCTTTGCAAAATGCTAAATCAATCAGAATGAAAGGAACCTCAGAAATGTTTTCCACTGATTACAAAAGCTTCAAATCAAGCTCATTAAATATTCAAAATCAACCCAAAGAAAAATAGACAGCGATGTTTTGCTCTAAATACTGTTTTGTTAATGTAATTGACTCTGGAAATCCTACACTTAATTTAAAAAAGAAAAAGACAAAAGATTGTTTTATTCTTTTTCATCCACTTTAATGAAGACATCATTGAAGAAATATTCAGAGACTGTGGTTGGCTTCCCTTCAGGGGCCCGCTTTTGGCCACTTTTATGTCCTTTCAGTAAGGGCTGATCACAAAAAAACTGAGTTGCTGAGCTGCTAATATTCTCAGATTGAGTATTACTAACACTTGGAGATGCAAGCGGATCAGAGGACTCCTGCTTCTTTTTCTGGCTTTCATTGGATGGATTGGATCTTTTCAGATTCTGTCTTAATGCAGGGATAAGAGGCTTTAGGCGTTTCTTACTGTGGACCTGAGTAGGTCTATCAGACTCCAAATTATTCTTTGAACATATGAGAGATAAAAATCCCAGGGATCTTCTGCCAGGTCTGGATAGTGGGGCTTTTGAAGGTGGTGTTCTGCTGTCCATTTGCTCAGACTTAGGAGCAGCATCAGTTCTTTCTTCCTTATCAGACACAATCATTTCATTCTGAGGTAACTGAGGCACATTCTTGTCTATGTGTGTATCGGGAGATCTAGATCCTGTACTCTGAAAAGTTGGTTCAACTTGCTCTTTTTGAGGTTCTGGAGTTGTCAATGTGCTTCCTGAGATAGGAAAAATATCTTGTCCCTTGTGAGACTCCCCTGTTTCCTCAAAAACATTTGTTAATTCCTTTGAGTGCACCTCAGAGGTCTATGCTTGACAATCTTTTCTTAAAGTGAGTGAACAGTTTTTGGCAGGAGGAACGTGGTCATTTTCACCAAGCCTGCAATGAAATCTCTTCCTAGATACAAGATCCAAATTATCAGGAAGCTTTTGAGAAAAGCTATCTCTTCCAGAAATAGATAAACCCATGTCATCTTGACCAACTGAAGTTGCTGGTAAACACTCATGCCACCCCTTTCTTCAGTATTCATTGATTTGACCAATATGGGAGCTGGCAGTGAAGGGTTTGGCATTAACTGTGCAGTGGCTTTGGTTATTTCTTCTACTTTCCATTAGTTTAGTGGAGAAAGTAAAGGAGATTTGTTGAGATTTCCACCAGAGTTAAAATAAATGCTTGTTCATCTTCCCCATCTTGAGGTACATTAGCAACTAGATTCACTGTTAGGTCTTGAGGATTGATTATATTTTCTTGTTGGACTTCTGGAATACTTCTTGGTGTTTACCCTGGCACAGGAAGTGTAAGCACGTTGTATCCTTTAGAGTCCTTCATCTGGGGCTCTTCAACAAAATTTTCACCAAGACCCCTCTCCAAACCAAGCATGCGGGGGCCCTGTCTCAGAGGAAGCAATTGGAGCAACTGACAACATGTGAGCCTCTTGAGAGCTCTCTTCTTAATTTTCATTTCTCTCAGTTAGGTTTACTTCTTGAGAAATACTGGTCCCTTTGATACCATGTACGCATGCCAATTTGCTCTGTTCTTTATTCTCTGCTGTTGTAACTGGTCAGAGGTTTTAATCTTCCAATTCTGTTGCTTTGGAAGCATTTGTCTCTGTTTCCCTTTGAGTTTCCAGTTCTTCCCCTTTGGTTACACAGAAACTGGAATCTTCCTGATAATCATCAAACTTGTTGGTCCCTAAAATCTTCTCAAGATTTGGTTTAGGCTTGGCAAATCTACTTCTTATTCTCAAATTACTGGTCACTTTTGAAGTTATATTCCTGGTTAGTGTAGCATTCTCCTTTACTTTCTCCATTAAACTAATTTCTTCTCTGGAACTTTGTTCCTCCAATACAATTTTGTTTTCTTCAAATGATGAGGGAGATGTAGTAATGACAGGTGAAGAGAGCTCCTGACATTCATGAACAATTTTGTGTTTTATATTATCTAGGCTAAAAGGAATATGGCTTTTATTCTTTGAATGAACATGAGGAAGTATACATACTCCTACATCACCCTGTTCAGTACTGATTTCTGACTGCAATACTAGATCTCCCATTGTAAGTAAAGTTATTGCGGCTTCAGTGCTTCCATCATTGGTACCTGGTCCATCTTGGATATGTTCACCTGAGCGTGTGTGTGTGTGTGTGTGTGTGTATGTGTGTGTTATCCCTCGTAACTTTTTTGTTCTAAACTTGATTTGTTTTTATATTAATAGTGACACTCTAGTTTTCTTTTGCATTGTGGATACTTGTCCTTCCATTTACTTTTAATACATCTATACCGTTATACTTAAAGTAATTTTTCTTAAAGTAAATTTTCTTAAGACAGAATACAGTTGGATCTTGTTTTTTTTTTAAGTCAACCCAGCAATTTCTGTCTTTTAGTGTGTTTAGATCACTTAATTTAATTATTGAAATGAATGTGTTTAGACCTATCATTTTATTATTTTATTTTTATTCTTTTTTATTTTTCTGACCTCCTTTCCTTGCTTTCTTTTTTATTATTTGAACGTTTACATTTATATGTATTTTCCTGTTGGTTCTTTTTCTCTGGGGATCTCTGACTAATTCATTTTTTTTTCTTTTTTCAACATCAGTTTTGCTTTCAAAGCCTTTGCTCTGTTGTTTAGAAATATTTTCAGAGTTTTAGCCACTGTCCTTGGCACACAGTGCTGTTGACTGGTCCTACCTGCAGGGTGAAGCAAGGACAGAAAATAAATAGAAAAAAAAGGATTTTTATCCTCCTCAATCTGTATACAACTGGAGCTTCCTTTTATGGTTCTTCTCTTTAATGGATGAGTTTTCTCTTATGATTTATATGTAGTGCAGCTCTGTAACTGAGGCAGCCCTCATGGCAGGCCTGGAGAGAGAGAGACAGAGAGGGAGAGAGAGAAAGAGAGACAGAGGGGGAGAGAGAGAGAGAGGAAAAATAATTTCTCCCATTCTCTGGAGGCCCATTGTCCCAGTTCTTTGTTGATAAGGACACTGTTTTTTTTATTATTATACTTTAAGTTCTAGGGTACATGTGCACAACGTGCAGGTTTGTTACATATGTATCCATGGGCCATGTTGGTGTGCTGCACCCATTAACTCGTCATTTACATTAGGTATATCTCCTAATGCTATCCCTCCCCCCTTCCCCCACCTCATGACAGGCTCCAGTGTGTGATGTTCCCCTTCCTGAGAAGGACACTCTTTTCTTAAGATTTTGTTGTCCGTTTGTATTGTTCAGTGGCCTATGCTTGGCTCAAAGCTGTAGATAAAAGAAAAACACAAAGCAAACAAAACAAAACAGAAAAAAAACAAGAAATGCACTGTGGTCTGCTTGCTGTTATTTTTGGTATATCAGTATTCGTATTTTGTTTGTGGTTTTTGGTTGCACTTTGTGGTATCCATAGTTTGTAGTGAGTTACTCCATTTTGGGTGGAGTTAGAAACTTGAATCCTTCATTTTTTAAAAATTATTTAGCAATTTGGGATTATTTCACAACTCTAAAGCAATGAATCATTGAAAGTATTTCTGAATCTTTAATGACACCTTACTTCTAAGGAAAATCCATGAAACGTGTTAAGTGTAGAATGAGGAAATTTTGTTTTCAGTTTTTATGACATTACCAATGTAATAATTTTCCATAACAAAGAAAGAACATCATATTTCTTACATTTGAAAATTTTTTTCCCTGACTACAATAAAATGATAGATAAATCAGTGTGAATACAAGTGATTAATGCCTTTAGAGAGATGAACAAGGAACAACTACTTGGTTGGAAAGCTCTTGTTGAGTGTATGGCTACTATTAGCACAGAGGCTGAAGATGCTTAGTTTACATGTATTATTTTCCTTCTGTTCTAATAAATGTCACAAAACAATATTAAGGAGCATCATCTACTAATGCAGTATGGAACATACATCTTGTGGAAATACATTGCCCAATAGAGGCATTGTATGGTCCATAAAATAAAATAAAACAAAACATAATAAAAGAGAAACAACTAATGATTTTAGATCTGAATTATAGTGTTTTCTGTCTTTAAGGCTAATATAGAATTTTATGATGAGAATTTTCAGACCATTATATATATTTTTCATGTATATTTATAATAAATAGGAGTGCTAAAAGCCCTTTTACATACAGTGGGTTAAATTAGGTTTAATGTCATATATTCCAGAAACAAGGTAATAAAATGGGTTCATTCCAGACCCCCTAGAAAATCAGTGATATAGCATCTTACCTCATGATCAAACCTGGCAACAAAGAACCTAGCCCCAAAACACACAAGGAGATTCTTTTAATGAACAAGAATGCTTACCTTTTTAAAAACATAATTTCAACTTTTATTTTAGATACAGGGGGTTGTGTAGGTTTGTTACATGGGTATATTACATGATGCTAAGGTTTGGGGTACAAATGATCCTGTCACCCAGGCAGTGAGTACAGTACCCAAGAGGTAGTTTTTAAACCCATCCTCCACTCCTTTCCTCCCTTCTCTAGAAGTCCGCAGTGTCTGCTGTTCTCAGCTTTACGTCTCTGTGTGCTCAATGTTTATCTCCCACTTATAAGTAAGAACATGTGGTATTTGGTTTTCTGTCCTGCATTCATTATTTTAGGGTTATGGCCTCCACCTACATCCATGTTGCTGCAAAGAACATGATTTCATTCTTTTCATGGCTGTGTAGTATTCCACAATGTATAAGTAACCACATTTTCTTTACTCAGTCCACCATTGATGGGCACCTAGGCTGATTCTGTATCTTTGCTATTGTAAATAATTCTGTGATAAACGTGGAGAATCTTGTCTTTTTGGTAAAATGATTTATTTTCTTTCGGATATATACCCAGTAATGGAATTTCTGGCTTGAATAGTAGCTCTGTTTTTAGTTATTTGATAAATCTCCAAACTGCTTTCCACAGTGGCTGAACTAACTTACAGTGTGTAAGCATTTCCTTTTCTCTGCAGCCTTGCAAGCATCCATTACTATTTGACCTTTTTATTAATAGCCATTCTGTCTGGTGTGAGATGATATCCCATGGTGGTTTTGATTTGCATTTCTCTGGGCATTAGTTACGATTAACATTTTTTCATATGTTTGTTGGCTGCTTGTATTTCTTCTTTTGAGAAGTGTCTGCTTATGATCTTTTCTTATTTTAGACTCACATGTTGTTAACCTACCCTGTGTAACAAGCAAACTATGAAATGCTTTCAGGTGTTCAATACATAAGTGTATGAAGGTACCAAAAGCAACATTATAAATATAATGATTTAACTCACTGAAAAAAAATTCATGTATTCAGTGTCAGCTTTAATTTTGATAAAAAGTTTGTTTAAAGAATAACAAAATGTTACTATTTTTCAAATGATGGTAATTGTCAATTTTAGATTAAATGATGTATAATAGTATATCTTATATTAATGGAAGATATGATTTGACATAAAATCAAGCTTAGTCCATGAAAATCAAGGTTTTTTTTTTTTAAATAGTAAACCATGTTCAAATAGAATTTATTTTGTAAATGTAAGAATGTCTAGGCCGGGCGTGGTGGCTCACACCTGTAATCCCAGCACTTTGGGAGGCCGAGACGAGCGGATCACAAGGTCAGGAGATCAAGACCATCCTGGTTAATACGGTAAAACCCCGTCTCTACCAAAAAAAAAAAATAAAAAAAATTAGCTGGGTGTGGTGGCAGGTGCCTGTAGTCCCAGGTACTTGGGAGGCTGAAGCAGGAGAATGGTGTGAACCCGGGAGGCAGTGCTTGCAGTGAGCTGAGATTGAGCCACTGCACTCCAGCCTGGGCGACAGAGTGAGACTCCAACTCAAAAAAAATAAAAAATAAGAAATAAAAAGAATGTCTTAAAGTTAGGATATATCTTGTATTATTCATTATTATTGTCTTTGGAGAAAAAAATGTCATCACATAAACCCTGACCAGGCATTTAAAAAATTACAGGCATTAAAAAAAATCTATCCTTGATAAATAAACCCACGATAGAAAGATCAATTATTTTTTTAAAAAGGAGAATGTAAACACATGTCAAAGCCTAATTTATTAGCTTATAAATATGGTAATAACCAAAGCTTGCACAGTTCTTGAAGAGTATGGGCTAGGTATCAGGTAGATATCAGAACAGAAAGATGAATAAGATCTCATGTCTGCTTCTGAGAAGCTTGACCCGCAGATTCTTACAGTCCAAGTTTTGCTGTGGTATGTGAATGGAGTAGCAGGATCACAGAAGAAGCAATCATCTCTGCTGACTTTTAGAGAGGATGTTCTGTAATGAAGGTATTTGTTTTTTAATTATCATGGTACCTAATATCATTTTTTTGCAAAGATAAATTACTAAATACTTGTAAACTAGGTCAATTGCAGTGGCTCATGTCTGTAATCCCAGATGTGAACCACTGCGGTTGGGAGGCCGAGGCAGGAGGATTGCTTGAGTCAGGAGTTTGAGTCTAGCCTGGGCAATATAGTGAGACCTTGTCTCTATAAAAAATGCAAAAAAAAAAAAAATAATAGCCAGATGTGTAATGCATGCCTGTGGTCTCAGCTACTTGGGAGGTTGAGGTGGGAGGTTCGCTTGAGCCTAGGAGGTTGAGGATGCAGTGAGCTAAGATTGTACCACTGCACTCCAGCCTGGGCAACAGAGCAAGACCCTCTCTCAAAAAACAAAGCAAACCAAATCAAATTAAAACAAATAAAAACACTTGAAACCTAGCAGAGCCAACAAATGTACAGCATCTTCTATAGACTGTTAGCTTCCAGTACTAATAAGGACATCCTGGAAGGGTGATCCTCCATGTTTTCTACATAATGGTTTCAATGCGCTCACTGGTTTGAGTCTTTACTGAGTAGGTTCTCATTTGGGCCTGCGTGACCTCTCCTGATTTTGAATTGTAATAATAAAATAATTGTGTTATATTTTCCATTGTGAAGTTCCCCATGTGTTTGAACATTAAAAGCATTATTGGAGATTTCCACTTGTGACCAAGGAAACTCAATTAGGTTTTACCTTTAATTTTTTATGTTGTTGTGGTTGGTATAATGAAAAGGTTGTCCAAGCCTTTGAAACAGAAGTGCTCGTCTTTGTTCTTTCTGTCTTTGTGGAATCCTTGCCCTGCCTGTGTCTAAGGAACACTGCCATTTTGTGGATCAGAGCATGTAAAAAGCCAAAGAAATGAGAAAAACCATTTGAATGTCACGTTTCTCCCCAAGCAGTAACATTAACGTGTTTATATAATAAGCACATTTACCGAATTTGCTTATTGAGGCACCTCCTGCAGGTGTGACCCTGTGATGGTCTTGGATGCCCCAGGATCCCTCACAGGTCTTCTGATGGACGCATGAACCTGGCAGGGCTAGGGAACCCAGTCCCAAGGGCAAACAGAGCCTGCATATTAGCACTCCCCTCCCAGGCACTCAGATGGGGCAGTGACTTGCATGCTCATGGCCCTGCACGGTGCCCTGGTCCATGAAACCCTGGTTCTTGCAGAAGAGACCAGCTCCATCGCACACTCTTGCACTCTTGTTCTTCCTCTGCTGTTTTGCTCTTCCTCCTCCCTCAGGTCTGCAGTCCCCTGAATCCATGCTGTTAATTCTGTCCAGGCTCCAGCACCCCTCCCTGCCTCCGTGGACCAATTGCTGCCACAGCCCACACGTGGACTGACCACAAATCTGCAGGTCTCCAGTTAGAGAGGGTTCCCCAGAGAGTGTTCTCCTGATGTCCTCTGAGCAGTGCCTCTCTGTTTCATGGGCTCCTAACACGCCACGTGTCTCCTTTGTAGAACTCATCACAGTTCTGGAAATGGGCTCATGCTTCCTGCTCTATCCATGGCACAAGCACTCTGTCTTTCCCATCACGTAGTAGACAATCAATAATTACTGCCCAATACATGGACAGATGGGCTTTCAATTTGATTCCCTCCCTTCAATCATGCCCACTGTAGAATCATCCTCCATATCACCGCGAGTCATCCATTCAAAACTCAGCCCTGCCCACGGGAGTCCCTTGCTCTCCCTCCTCAGGGCGTCTTTATTAGCTGCAAAGGACTCTCCTGGAGAAGCCTCACACCCATCAGGGTCTCCTCCCCGCTGTGCCCCCACGTACCTCTGCATGCACTAGGCATCTTCATCCATCTACCTTGGCTCCTCCGTCTCAGTCTCTGGATGACCCTTGGAAGCTTTTACTTTCCTGGTTACCCTCAATCACTCGGCCAGTAAATGCCTCTTTGCACCTTTAGTGTGGAGATATGCGTCCCACTCAGTGACTCCCTAACATCTTAAAAAATAATTCCATAGGTTATTGGGGAACCGGTGGTGTTTAGTTACAGGAGTAAGTTCTTTAGTGGTGATTTGTGAGATTTTGGTGTACCCATTTCCCACAGTATACACTGAACCCAATTTGTAGTCTTTTATCTCTCACTCCCTCCCCACCCTTTCCCTGAGTCCCCAAAGCCCACTGTGTCATTCTCTTGGCTCTCTTATCACTGACTGCATTACCTGGCAGTTATCAGTTTTTGTGTTAGTTTCCATGATAGACTCTGAGTTCTTCAAGGTGGATTCTTTGTTCCTTTTCCACATCTGCCTCCATCATCTAGCATGACACAGCAGGAGCTCTCCAGAGACATCTTCTGGGTCATGGTCTAATTTAGGTGAAGAGTGAACTGGACAGAATTAGAGTGTGGCCTCTGGAACAATAGTGCCAGGTCCTGGGCTATCAGCAAAGCTGGTGCTTGGCTGATTCCAGTGAGCTGGGGGAATTTTTCCAGCAACAGAAGGATCGTTTTTCCCAGATGGTAATTCTATTGCTCATCAGGGTCAAGCAATTCTGATTCCACATGTGCAGAAGGTGGTGCTGTGCGCCTCTGGTGATATGCGGAAATCTAGCACACGCTCAGTGATGATTGCTGAGATTAGGTTCAGGGACCGTCCTGGAGCACCTGAATGCTTGGTGCATTTGCCATTTAAAAATGACAGGATTTCCCACAATGACATTGTGACACGTGTCTGCCTCTCTCACACTTTGGCATGGGACTGGGCATGACTTGTTATTTTCAATAAGAAAAAATTGGTTGGAAAACAGGAATGAGGAGTTCTGTGTCTAGGTGGCTCTCGGGGGACTATTGCTATGGATGGAGCCTCTGGCATAGGACGTCCACCCTGCTGGATAAGCCTTATATTTGGTGGACACTGGCACAAGCAGGCAGTAAGGAGTCCAAAAGACAGTGACCAGACATACCACAGGCTAAACAAAGGATGGTGGCCAGGAATCCAATGGGCAGTGCTCACAGTTGGGAACCAGGAGTGGGGCTGCCCTGTGCCCTGGGTACCCTGCACAGTGTAGCCATCGGGGGCATGGAGGGCTGTGGTCAGGGGCTTCGCTAGGGGAGGGCACGCTGGGCTCCGCATGGAAAGGTGCAGGGGCGCAGGGAGCCCCTGTTTCGGGCTGAGGTTTCTGCTGGCTGCTGGAGCCGAGATTAAACACAGTGACAGAGACTTTCCACAGCTCTGGGAAGGCAAAACCCCATGTCTACTAAAAATACAAAAATTAGCCAGAGGTGGTGGCAGTCACCTGTAATCCCAGCTACTTGGGAAGCTGAGGTGGGAGAATCGCTCGAACCCGGGAGGCGGAGGTTGCAGTGAGTCGAGATTACACCACTGCACTCCAGCCTGGGCGACAGAGCGAGACTCCGTCTCAAAAATAAAAAATAAAAAATAAAAAAAATAAAGATTTCAGTGGTTCTATTTTTTTTTTTAATGGGAAAGAGATTCTGAAGATAAATAAGAGGTGACCCTGTTTCTGATAGGAAGTCGCCGGGGAAATGGTTGCCTGTGGGTTCTTGTTGCTGAACATGCTGGGCAGGTAGCAGAGCAGAGAGGCTGCGACTGGGGACGTGATGAGAACAGACCCAAGAAGCAAAGTGAAAACCCAGCCACAGGTCAGCACAGTACCCTCAGGTCAGTAATGTTACATCAAGGACTCCGTCGTTAAAACTCTACATGTGTTCACAAAACCCAAACTACTGCTTGAGAGGGGAATGAGAGAAGCAATAGTGTTGTTTTTTTCTCAAAGGTTTGAGTCTGGATTATCCCATTAAAGAGGACCTTGTTTTCTTTAACATTGTGCTATTTCCCTCCTAACTGAGGATTCACTACCCTCTTCCCAAATTCTACAAACCTAAAAGGAATCATCACCCAGTTCCCCATAAACACTTAGACAGCCTCATTCTCTTGCTTCTCTTCCAATGCTTCCTTCTGCAGCACCTGTTCTTCTGGCTGGCCTTTCCTACTCAGAGGTCTTCATGTGGCTTCAGTATTTCTGTTATCTTATATCATGTGATCTTATGAAAATGTTTCTTTTTAATTTTTAAAAATTTATTTCAATAAGTTTTGGGGAACAGGTTGTATGTGGTTACATGAGTAAGTTCTTTAGAGGTGATTTCAGAGATTTTGGTGCACCCATCCCCTGAGCAGTGTACACTGTACCGGATGTGTAGTTTTCTATTCCTTGCTACCCTTTCCCCTGAGTCCCCAGAGTCCATTGTGTCATTCTTATGCATTTACAACCTCATCTCTTAGCTCCTACTTATGAGTGAGAACTTACGATGTTTGGTTTTCCATTCCTGAGTTACTTCACTTAGAATAATGGTCTCCAATCTTTTTTAAAAAAAATTTTCCCTTCACATTGAAAGAAGACTGCTGAGATCCTCTATTGCTACTTCAGAGTTCTGAAAACACTTCACTGAGTTTTCAGATTCCTTGTAGAACTAGTTCAGTTTACCACACTGTTCTCTGGGTTTCATATTTTAGTCTTCTACCCTCAATATACCACCCAGGAGCTCACGGGAAGGTCATGGCTCAGACTGGGAAGAAAGTGCCAAGACTGGACCAGGTGCGGTGGCTCATGCCTGTAATCCCAGCTCTCAGGGAGGCAGAGGTGGGAGGATAGCTTGAGCCCAGGAGTTCAAGACCTGCCTGGGCAATATAGCGAGACCCTGTTCTCCACAAAAAGGTAAAAAAAAAAAAAAAAAAAAAAGAAAGTGCCAAGATTGGGTTGGTGGAGACACCAATAGAAAGGAGGAATTCTGGAAATCCAGTGCTTCTAAATTTCCTAGGTTTGCACAATTTCTTCCTGAGTCTGTCTGAATTGATAAGGCTAAACGACAGCAGTGGAAGAAAGACAGGGCTGGCTAACCTTCAGACTCAGCTCTCCCCGTCAGCAGCTTGGCTGGTGCTGCTGCGAGGTGTGAGCGCCCATCTGAGGGCCCGGCTGGCTTCATGGCATTAACTCACTGTCTGTGGGCTTTTGTGTGTGTGCATGTCATTACAGCTGTCCTCTAACCTTGGTTATGACCCTGTGTTACAATTTGTGGGCAACGGTTCTAGTCCTGGTTTGCATGTTTAAAGCCTTGGTCTAATGAGTAGCTTCACTCACTTTAAAAACAAATTACCTTGTTCAATAGCTGATACACCAGCTCTATTTCTTTCCATTTGATGTAGTCAGATTTCTGCTTATTGAAAAAAATTGTGAATTGAGTAAGGAGGTAGAAGAAAGTTGTGAAGGCAAACTAGGGACTATATCTGAATTAATTTTGAAATGTACTTTCTTCATAAACTGTTTTTGATTTATTTGAAAGACACTCATGATTTCAGGTATATTTAATAATGGGGTTACTAGGACAATATATATCCTAATAAGGAAACTCATTCTTTAAATTTTCAGCTGTGAAAATGCAGGCTAATAGACAATACATTTGTTTTTTTGGAGCGAATTCAAATTATGTTAAATGTACCAAACCATCGGGTACAACTTCTGACTTGAACTATTATGGAAATTTTGGATCTCTATTCCAAAATGAAGAATTTTCAATAACACAGATGAGAAGAATAAAGTTCAGATTTTTTTTTTCTCTCTGTCACTAGGGATATTGATAATAAAAGTGTCTTTCAAACTCAACTGTAAAAATTTTCAAAGAGGTTTTCTCTGCACAGCACATTTGATTTTCAAAGAAGCTTAAAATATTATCAACATTGATAATTTTATTTTCTTAAGGAAGGCAGGGCCAGGCGTGGTGGCTCACGCCTGTAATCACAGCACTTTGGGAGGCCGAGGTAAGCAGATTACGAGGTCAGGAGATCGAGACCATCCTGGCTAACATGGTGAAACCCCATCTCTATTAAAAATACAAAAAATTAGCTGGGTGTGGTGGCATGTGCCTGCAGTCCTCTCTCCTCAGGAGGCTGAGGCAGGAGAATCCCTTCAACCTGGGAGGAGGAGGTTGGCAGTGAGCCAAGATTGTGCCACTGCACTCCAGCCTGGGTGACACAGCGAGACTCTGTCTCAAAAAAAAAAAGAAATAATAATAAATAAATAAATAAATAAATAAATAAATAAATAAATAAAAAGGGCAGGACATGAACGGTGACTCCATGTAAGAGATTGCAGGTCTTACTGTGTGTTTCTAACAATCTCCTCTTTCTTCTGCTCAAGCCTGAGCCACAGTATTTCAGGATTGTGACCTCTAAAACTCCAGTTTGAAAAGCCAAATCAAACCAAGCCAAAACAGAAACCTGACCCTATTACCCATTTTAATTTTTCTCTATGGATAAAATAATACTGAACACAACATATTAATAAACACTAAAATTCTTGGAGTGATTTCTTTAAACCAGATATTGTGTAAGTGTTCCCTATAGATTATTTCAAATAATCCTGACATGAATGCTTTGAGGTGTGAGTTATAACTAAATGACAGCTTTATCTTTTACAGCACACCCAGAAAAATTATGGTACACTGGAAAGATCAAACAATTCATCCTTGACTCCACTGTGCCTTAAGTGTCCAACCCTGACTTAGTTACTCTGCCTTGAGGTTTGTTTCCCCAGGTATAACGGAGACAGTAATTCCTACATCAAGATGAGTGTTGAAAGAATGACAAGCTAACGTGTGTAGGGCCTGGTGACCCCTTCTTGACTATAAAGTTTGTATTGATGGGACAATATATATTCAAAAATAATGTTAAGGAAACTATTGGAATGATTAATATTCTGAGGCTTTCTTTTTGTCTGTAGTGAGTGAGGAATTCAATATGTTAGGAAGGCAACGAGAAGGACAAAATATTTACCTTCACTATGAATGTGTTGGGAATCAGGACATGTAACTTTTTTTTTTTTTTAGATGAAGTCTTGCTCTGTCGCCAGGCTGGAGTGCAGTGGCACCATCTCAGCGCACTGCAACCTCTGCCTCCCGGGTTCAAGCAATTCTCCTGCCTCAGCCTCCCGAGTAGCTGGGATTACAGATGCGTGCCACCATGCCCAGCTAATTTTTGTATTTTTAGTACAGACAGGGTTTTACCATGTTGGCCAGGATGGTCTCAATCTCTTGACCTTGTGATCCACCCGCCTCAGCCTCCCAAAGTGCTGGGATTATAGGTGTGAGCCATCATGCCCAGCTGTAATTTGTTGTTTTAGTTTGATATGTATGCATATATACACATAGTTGTGTGTGTATATATATATAAATTATATTAACAGTAAAGTATGTAAAGAAATCTTATTCTGTAACAGAAAATCAGCTGTCATTTAGAACTTAGTTTTAGTCTAAAAAGATTCCTGCTGGGTTGGCTTAAACTTTAATAGAGAATCTCTAAGAAGCCATAAAATGTATCTGAACATTTAGGTTTTTAAAGATTTAGTATTGTAAAATAAGTTTTAAAATGAGAACTACACTAGTAAGAACCTTAATACAACTAAAAACCCATGAGAATTACTTGAAAAACACATCTTGCTTTTAAACAAGTCAGGTCCAGGGAGCTGAGGGAGGTGGTGCCAGCTCAAGAGTGATGAGCAGAGACGTGACCATGCCTGCACTAGCCCTTGATTAAGGTGACTGGGCCTCGGTAATGACCGTTTCTATCACGTGGGACTGTTGTGGAGGATAAAGTGGAGGTGCTGGCTGAGACCCTGAGGGAGAAGGTGCTGATGCCACAGAGCTAGGAGAGAAAGGAGAGTCACCCCTGCAGGATATGCAGAGCCAAGTGGCTCAGACCTGGCAGCCGCTTCTCAGCACTGCCCTCAGCAAGCAAGAAGCCCAGAGCTGGAGAGGGGATGAAGAAAGCAGGCTTTTTGGGTCATGTTTTTAAAGTACTGAATATACATAAATACTTAGAGACTGTGAGTGAGGATGGACGAATACAACCGCGTGGGACCACACGCAGTTTAAGGCAATTCCTGTTCATGTTGACGTCCTCCGGCGTTTTCTCCCCATTCCTACAAAACCAAAACCCTCAATCATCTTTCTTTGCCTTTTCTTTGTGTCATACACGCATATTCTTTTCAATTCAAGATGAGACAAAGCTAGTTATGAACCTAACTGGAGTTCGATTCGTTTTCTATATAGGATGCGTTCTGAGAGTACCCTGCAATGCTTATTTGTTTTACCCTTTCCGTACCTGCCCTCCACATCTTTTCCTATGATGCACTTTTGCTGCTGTGAACTTTTCCGTATCTCCCTCCCGGAGCCCATCAGCAAGAATTCTGTGTTTAGCTCCTGAAAGTAGAATTTCTGAGCCACAGGCTGTAAACATCTGCAACCTTGCTACATTAACCCAAGTAATGTTCATCCTGATTTTACACATTTACATTCCTGCCAGGGATGAACTCTGGGTGTCCACATTTTAATATTGCTTTCATGCCTGCTAACCCAACATCCATTCTGCAGCTCATGGATCAAAGAGTAATTTTGACTTTTGAGTATTATTATTTAAGAAATATAGGAAATGTGGTATATATAACCCTAGAGTACTACTCAGCCACAAAAGGAATAAAATCCTGTCATTTTTCTGCATCGTGGATGAAACTGGAGGACACCATGTTAAATGAAATAAGCTAGAACAGAAGGTTAAAACACTGCATGTACTCACTCCTATGTGGAAGCCAAAAACAGTTTACCTTGTAGAGGTGAAAAGTAGAACAGAGGGAACTAGAGGCTGGGAAGGGCAGGAAGAAGGGAGGAATCGGGAGAAATTTGCTGAAGGATACAAGATTACAGCTCGAGAGGAAGAATAAGTTCTAGGGTCTGATACTACTGTGGGATTACCATGGTCAACAATAACATATTACACAGTTTCAAAGGGCTAGAAGGGGGATATTAAACTTTTCCAACATGAAGAACTGATACCTGTCTCAGATGATGGATGTGCAGTGACCCCAATCTGATAACGTATATTACATGTATCAAAACATCACTATGTGCTCCATCAATATGTAAAATTATTAGTTGTTACTAAATAAATACACAAATACATAAAAAACTTTTAAAAGGAATATACAAAAAGAAAGACATTTCATTAGACTGTCATAAATAGTAATTCATCTGATGGGTCTGGGCAAGGTAAACTGGAAACCAGGAAAGGATTCATCATTTTAGACGCCAGTAGGAACATTTGTGAGTCATGGGAGGGGATCAAAATATCAACGTTCCTAGGAGTTTTTAAAAGTTTATTTGAGTTCTCCTGGATGACTTTGCAGGGTTCAGGACTTCAGTGGAGGAAGTGACTGCAGGTGTGGAAATCACGAGAGAACTCGAAGGAGAAGTGGGGCCTGAAGATGGGGCTGAATTGCTGCAATCTCGTGATAAATTTGAAAGGATGAGAAATCGCTTCTTGCAGATGAGCTAAGAAAGTGGTTTCTTAAGTGGAATCTACTCCTGGTGAAGATGCTGTGAACATTGTTGAAATGACAACAAAAGATTTAGAATATTAGGTAAACTTAATTGGTAAAGTGGTGGAGAACTTTGAGAGATGGACTCCAATTTTGAAAGGCGTTCTACTGTGGGTAAAATGCTATCAAACAGCATCGCATGCCACCAGGAAATCTTTCACAAAAGGAACAGTCAATTAATGCAGCAAACTTCATTGTCGCCTTATTTTAATGAAATTCCATAGCCACCCCAACCTTCAGCAGCTACCACCCTGATCAGTCAGCAGCCATCAACGCTGAAGCATCTCCACCACAAAAAGATTACGGCTCGCTGAATGCCCAGATGAATGCCAGCATTTTTTAGCAATACAATATTTAATGAGGGTATGTACATTGTTTTTTAGACACAGTGCTTTTGCATGCTTTGTAGGCTACAGTATAGCATAAACACAACTTTTAAATGCATTGGGAAACAAAAACATTGCGTGATTGGCTTTATTGTGATATTTGTAGAGTCTGGAACTGAACCCACAATATCTCCGAGGTCGGCCTGCATGCCGTTCCTTGTGTTCACATCTACTTGTGTGCCTTTCAGATTTTTATCAACTTCTATTTATTTGTTTTTGCTTCACTTTTCCTGTTAAGAGGACTCCAAGGCATTTTCTTATCTGCTTAGTTGCTGTTCTTGCTAGTAGTATCTTTTCTTCCCTTGCACCTTCTAGCTGGTTTCTGTGGCTCTGGTTGTTGATGTTTTAACCATTACAGAGGGGCTGATTTCTGCACTTCATTTTGTCCTGCGACCTTACTGACTTTTTATCCTTTGTAGTAGTTTTTCAGTGGATTCTGTTGGATTATATATGTATAAATATAATCTGAAAAAATTAAAATAAATAAATATATTTTACTCCTTTTTATTAGTTTTTGGACATCCAATTTCTTTTATGTCTAGCTGTTTTAGCAAACATTTGCAGTGGTTACTAGTAGTGATAGCGGCGATTCTTGTCTTTTCCCTGAGTTGAGTAAAAATATTTTCTTTGATTCACAGTAAGTGGAATCCAATACCTTCTTAATATTTAAATTTTTAAAATCAAGGATAGACATGTTTTGTCAAAAGAGTTTTCAATGTGCATAGAGATGGTCATATAACTTTTTGTTCTTAGACCTGCTAATATGGATTATAGAGCAGATTTCCTAATGTCCCTTTGCATCTCTGGAATACACTCTCCTGGTCACGACATATTTTTCTGTAGTGTGCCATTGGATTGTGTTTGCTAACCTTACAGAAGGTCCCTGTGGGCAGCTATATGGTCAGAGGTGCATGGGGGTGCAGCCATGCCACATCTGTCTCTGAGGACCCAACCAGACTCAGGACCCTGAAGAGTCCCTGATTTTTAGAAGGTGCATTGTTACGTTGCTTTCTGATATCTGCCAGATCTCCCCCTTCGGGCATCCCCTACCTCCCCTACCCTGCAGACCTGGTGCCCCTCTAAGCTGATGCTGCCTTCAGTGGGTTCTTCTCAGGTGGCTCTCTCCTGGCTGTGCTTGCTCTCCACAATGTCTGAAATCCCTGCACCCCTTTTCTCACCTGTTAGAATGTCTTGGGCTCCTTTGAAGATCTATGAAGACGTTCTTGGTCTTTGTTGTTTTTGGCAGCCCTTACATGCAATTGAGAGTTCACAGATTTCTTTTGCTTTGTGATAATTGGGTTGGTGGGCAATTTTTTCCTGTCTTTCTTCTTGTAGCTTGTGTGGTTAGAGGAGAAGTGAATGGATTCAGAATGACGCTTTCTGCATGTTTCTAGTGGAAACCTGTGATTGAGAAAGCACATTCGGGGGGTGAGCTCTGTGCCCCATGCCCCTGTTCAGGGGCTGTTTCTAGTGGAAACCCATGACTCAGAAAGCACTTTCGGGGGGCGAGCTCTGGGCTGAGTGCACCTGTTCAGGGGCTGGAGGAGGCTCCTGCTCCCTCCCTCAAGGATGCTCTTCAAGTGTGGGGAGCCCCCAGGAGAGAGCCCAGGGGCTTCCTCCTTCCCCACAGGTCAGAGAGGGGTTTGGGGGAGACAAATGGAGCTTGGTAGGGATCCCTTTGGGCAGTGGGACACAGGTTGACTTGGCTTGCCTCCTTTTAGGTGAGATAGATACACACACACACACACACACACACACACACACACACACACATATCTGCCTTACATGCACAGCTGTCTTCTGGATTAAAATTCTTATATCACTTGCCACTTACTCTTTTGCATTAGCCCCCAAATTACCGAATCCAATCTACTCAGCTCCCTGATACTTTTCTGTACTCCTGTCTCCTAGGTCGTGCCATCCTATAAAATCCATTCATTCTATTACTCTGATTTTGTAAAAGAAGCAACTCCGTACATCCGTGACTCAAATATCTACTTTCTATAATTTGAAAGGAGTTTGGATTTTTCCCTGGCTATGTAAATATGTAAGTTGTGTTTTTCTTTCAGATGGCTGAGAATTGAGTTCTTATCATTCCCATAGTTTATCATTCCCACAGATTTTACGGTCCAGCGTAGACAGCATGCATGCCAGAGATATGATGGAGTGTGGTCTAAATGTAAAAGGTCATGCTCAAGCAGTTCCCTGCCAGAGCCTTAACACACCCCTCCAGCTCTTTATTCCTAGCTGTCCTTGTGATGAAAACCATTCTCAAGCGAATCTGTCGTTACCCACATGTCACTCAATAGGGCTCAGTACGTTGTCCTCATCGCAGGCCTCACTGGAATGGAGGGAACCGTTTCACCACCTCCTTGCTATTCAGTGCAGCCATTTCTCTGTCCAGTCTTCGTGTTAGGATAATAAGACTCAAACTGCGTCATGAATAGAACTTAAGGAAAATAGGGATGGACAAGAGAAGACGGCATTTCTTTTTCTTTTTCTTTTCTTTTCCTTTTTTTTTTTTTTGGCAGCACGAAGAGGTAATTATATGTAATTTGAAGTAAAACTGTTACTTGCCCAACCTCACAACATGTTCCTGCCAGCAACATGACAAGAAGGGCCACAAAGTACTCGCTTGGGAAACTGCATTGTTTCTCGCAAGATCAACATACTTCTATTCATTTTTCCAGAAAATTTACTGATTTCTTGTTTTGTAGACACAGGGTTAAACACTTCTTTAATGCAGTTATTCATATCATCCTATTTTTATTTCAGTTTACATTCAATATGATAAGGGAGCCTCCGTATTACAAGTCATTCACATTCTCTGTTATAGAAAGAATGAGCACATTCACGTCTCCTGAGTGTTGAAGCCGCCCAAGACATCAATTTTGATTAGTCAGAGAAAGTGTACAGAAATCCTGAATATATGATCATAAACAGCAATTGTTTCTAGGAATTTACATGTTGACCTTTTAGATAATACATCTTTTATTCGTGTGACATTTTGAAACTTTTTGGAAATATGGATAAACATTATTTACATAATAAGGTATACATTTGTATTAAAACATGTAGTTCATATGTGTAATAATTTGGGAAGAAAGTTGCATTTAAATCTTCACAGCAACAACAACAGCAAAATGCTATTCTGTAACCTTGAACTAGTACTTTGCTGTGACAGTTGGAAAACGGGAATTGTGCAACCATTTGCTGGTATGAGGTTTGTTCACCTTATGATTTGATATTTCTGCAAGGGCCCTATGAGGTTCTCTAGCACAAGACTCTAGTTGAGTGGGGAGTGTTGTGTCCAGCATTGTTGGAAGCTCATCCATTCTCTGATTGAACACCTCCAGCCTTTGTGCCATTGTTTCTCCCGTGATTTTGGGTGTCTGAAGTGAGTTATCAGAAAGAATCCTCAGGAACGTTCCACGGGAACACAATTCTCTGAGTTCTTGATTGTTGGTATTCCTTTCTTCTTGAAAGACAATTCAGCTGTACGTGAAACTGTCTCACATGTTCTTTTCTAGAGGGTTTTTTTTTGGCGGGGGTAAGTGTTGCCTAGGCTGGAGTGCAATGGCACAATCTTGGCTCACTGCAACCTCTGTCTCTCGGGTTCAAGAGATTCTCCTTGCTCAGCCTCCTGAGTAACTAGGATTACAGGCATGCACCACCACGCCCAGCTAATTTTTGTATTTTTAGTAGAGACGGGGTTTAACCATGTTGGGCAGGCTGGTCTCAAACTCCTGAACTCATGTGATCCACCCACCTTGGCCTCCCACAGTACTGGGATTACAGGCGTGAGCCACCGTGCCTGGCCTTGAGTATCTTAAATATGTAACTCCACTGTCTTTGACATAAAGCATCACTTTTGAAAGTCTGATGTCAACACGATGATTTTCTTTCCTATATAAGTCACTTCATATTGTTGGTGTTAGTAATAGTATTGTTCTTGTGAAACTTTTGTAGGCATATTGTGGAATAAAGAGCATGCATTAATTTGTTGGTTAATGATCTTGACAAAAATGTATCAGTCTTTTCCAGATAGTTACCCCTGCTTCTGACATTTGGTATGATAATTATTTAGATACAGTGTGGTCATGAATTTATAAAATATATTTAAATAACTACTATCTGATTGGAAAAAATATTTTGTGGAAGCATTTTACTATGAATTTCTTTTCTGGAAGTGTTTCATTTACATAATTTAAAATATACCTTCTCTATGGGATACTAATTCAAATAGCACTTAGGAATACATTTTTAAAATGAAACAAAATAAAACAATTTTTTATCAAAGCATTGCAAGAATGCAATTTTAAATTACTAAGCCTCACATTTTTACATGAAAAAATGTGCTGTGAAGGAGGTTGTCTTTCCTCAATTTAAAGAAATATTTTATTAGAAAAGAAATGTTCTTTAAAAATCAGTGTATAATTCTTTTTTGATAAATACACATATCAAAGTGAAGATAATCTATAGAGTCATTTTCATGATATCTAATGGTTTGCTGGATAAAATACTAGATGTCACAATTACATATTTGATTCATGGTATTACCAACCAAAATGTAGACATTACAATGTCTACCTAGTAAGTAAAATGTGTTTTTTTCTTCCTTTATAATTAATATGCTGAGGTGCAGAATGACCTCACCATAGTGTTGGAAATGATGACTTATTTTCATGACTGAGGGGCAATATAACACAGGAACTCAGTCCCTGACAAGAGCCAGAAGCCCTGGATTTGAATCAAGTTTTTTTTCAATTAGCAGGACAAGTTATTTATTCTTTCTGTGCTTCACTTTTCTCATCGGCAAAATGGGGATAATAATGGTACACAGGTCATAGGATCATTATGTTAATATATGACAATATTTGGAATGGTGGCTAGTGCGAAGTAAGCCCTATAGAAATATTTTCTTTGCTAATTGTGATGGCAATAGTGGTGATGATGTTGGTGATGATGATGGTGATGATGATGATGATAATGGTGATGATGGCAATAGTGATGATGACAGTGATGATAAGAATCATGGTAATGGTGATGATGATGATGGTGATAGTGATGATGACAGTGATGATAAGAATCATGGTAATGGTGATGATGATGATGGTGATGGTGGTGATGATGGTGATGATAAGAATCATGGTAATGGTGATGATGATGATGGTGATGGTGGTGATGATGGTGATGATAAGAATCATGGTAATGGTGATGATGATGATGGTGATGGTGGTGATGATGGTGATGATAAGAATCATGGTAATGGTAATGATGATGATGGTGATGGTGGTGATGATGGTGATGATAAGAATCATGGTAATGGTGATGATGATGATGGTGATGATAAGAATCATGGTAATGGTGATGATGATGATGGTGATGGTGGTGATGATGGTGATGATAAGAATCATGGTAATGGTGGTGATGATGATAATGATGATGATGATGGTGATGATAATGGTAATGATGATGATGGTGAATATGTCTCCTTTCAGGATTTTATCTATTTCTAGGTAGTGCCTACTCAAATTGCTACTGTAGGTTTCACAGTACCTCATGCCAACAAACTAAAAAATTTATTTATTTATTTATCTTTGGTTAGAAAGGTTTTTGGTGTATATTAACTGAATTTGTCTAATTAAAGTTCAAATGTATTTTCTTAAAGTAAAATAAGGATATTAGAATGTAAAGATCCCCTATTTTCCTCAATTAAAATAAAAAATAAATATTAACTCTTATTTTAATAAATTAGATTTCTTTGTTCACAAACTTTATCATGACTTCAACAAACTGTCTATGAAATGCTTGGACCTTTTGATTTGTCCTACACTATCTTTTTTAAAATAACCAGTTAGTCATTTCATTTTAGGACAAAAATTCATCATATAAGGTGTTTTCTCATACAAAATTATTTTTTCTTTTTTGAGACTGAGTTTTGCTCTTGTTCCCCAGGCTGGAGGGCAATGGCACAATTTTGGCTGACTGCAACCTACGCTTCCCGGGTTCAAGCAATTCTCCTGCCTCAGCCTCCTGAATAGCTGGGATTACAGGCAGTTGCCACCATGCCTAGCTAATTTTTTATTTTTAGTAGAGAAGGGGTTTCACTATGTTGGCCAGGCTGGTCTTGAACTCCTGACCTCAAGTGATCTGCCCACCTCGACCTCCCAAAGTGCTAGGATTACAGGCATGAGCCACCACGCCAAGCCCAAAATTATTTTTTTTATAATCTTCCTTATCAAAAATACATCTTTATATATCTAACCTTTTTACCTCCCTCTCTCCTACTTACTCTTTTTATACCTTGTTTTATAAGTAACTTTTAAATAATCTCCAAATTACATAAAATTATCATTTATTTTTCCAATAAGAATACAACTTACAGAATTTTATATTCATTAGAATTCTTATTCTTGGTAACCTTAAATTTTAGTGAAAACCTAGGAAGCAAGAAATCCTGAGCTGTTTTTCAGCTGTTAGCATTTCATAGATGAAGTAATTCTGCAATTTTTAGAAACGTGTTTTTTCATATCATAATCCCTTCTTAACTGGGAATAACCCATAAATCCAATGAGCTTTTATCAATTATTTAATTCAAAATAAATTTAAAGATATTAAATTACACAAAATGTTTACCTACAAGCATTTATCCTATTTATATATAATTAGTTCTTTCATTTTTTAACAGTTTATATGACTTCTGAAAACTTAGATATTAGACAAAGCTGGTCATTATTTCAAGTTAATTTTTTTATTAACCATTTTTATAGCCAGTGAATATCAGGTGTTCATCTAAGGGAGAAATTTAAAGTTAAATACATGGGTATTTTTACCACTAACCTAGAAGATTTAGCTGTTTTTATTGAATCAACAACACTAAATCAGTCTTATTTGTCAAAAAAAATCACATAAAGATTATGTTTGAATGGGATTATATTATTACAACCTTGTGCCAAACCCTGACATCTTAAAATATCCAACAGAGGTAAATATAAAATAATTAGTAGACCCAGGCAAAAATGCTAACAATTTTGAAGACATTCAAAATTTTTTTGATTTTTTTTTTTTTTGAGATGGAGTTTCGCTGTTGTTGCCCAGGGTGGAGTGCAATGGCACGATCTCAGCTCACCACAACCTCCGCCTCCTAGGTTCAAGTGATTCTCCTGCCTCCCAAGTAGCTGGGATTACAGGCATGCACCACCACGCCCAGCTAATTCTGTATTTTTAGTAGAGACAAGGTTTCTCCGTTTTGGTTAGGCTGGTCTCGAACTCCTGTCCTCAGGTGATCTGCCCACCTTGGCCTCCCAAAGTGTTGAGATTATGGGCGTGAGCCACTGCACCTGGCCTTGATTTTATCAATAATTTCAAAACAATTTTTATTTATCAAAGAGTACTAAATTTGTGTGAACTTGAAGAACATGTGGACTTAATTTATGAGTACTCGTTACTTATAAACCATTTGGTAGTATGCTAGACATAACATACAGCATAATACACATACGCACACACACACACAGAGACACACAAATATCCAATAGCTTTTACCTTGGAATTTTAGCCATAAAACAGCAATACTAACTCACCGTTTTATAAAAGATAGCGACATATATGTATATGTGCATAACTACCTCAAACTTCATTGAGAGAATAAATTGCCTTATTACTTATATTTACAAGATAATATATGTCCATATTGTTTATAATGTTGTCATCTTTAAGAACAATATTTAAAATTGATTTTTAGTCTGTTTTTAGGATCTAAGCAAACTAGGGTTGATCCAAGTTTTATAGTAAATAGAAAATAGTAATGTCTACAATCCCTTAGAAGGTTTGCATAAGGTTAAAGTATTTATATTGATAATAGTTAAATTTAAAACTAACTGATCTCTGCATAAAGCTTGCTGTGGACAAGGTTATGATGAAGATGAAGTGTAGTTTTAAAATGTTTCCTGCCTTTCTTTTTTTATTCCACGTTCAGATGCTCTCACATCAACACTACAATGTCCCCTGTGAGGAGGCCTGGAGCCAGGCTCTCTCCTTCCAGGCTTCTTTGTCTGCTAATGTGGAAATGGGCCTAATGATTCAAGAATGCACATCTGTAGACAAATGAGGAACTTTTTTTGGAAATGCCTTAAACTCACAGAGACATATTTCCAGTAGAATGCTAACCAGCACAGCAGCCCAGCAGGGTAGGCAAGATTGCTGGTACACTTATGTCAAATGATATGCTAATATAAAATGACTGATATATATTTTATTCTAATCTGACTTTATGTAATTAAGTCTACTTCTGGTATGTATATATCAATGCATGGCTGAATTTTCAGAATATTATTACTTTTACATAGTAAGTTCTGCTATGGTTACAGCAGAAATTTGATGTTTCCATTCTATATTTTATTACTTTTCACACGTATACATTTTTTTTAGACACAAGCTTCTGACATGCCATTGCAGATATTATGCAAGGAATACATAAACTAGAACAGCAGCTGGGAACACGGCCCGGAAAAGATTCCTGCTCTGAAAAATGTTGCTTTCCCTTCAGATTGCTAGCACCCCAGGAAACCACTTGTCTTGATGTATATTCAAAATAATTGCAAATGTGTAAACCCTTTAATCAATGTATAAGGAATAGGAAAGTGAGCTTGTCTAAAACATCAGTTTATCAGCTGTAGCTGGCTTCATCTCCTGACGGACATCTGAAAAACGAACTTTAAGTTTAATGGAGGTTCGAAATGTCTCTGAATATGAAGTCTTTATAACAGAAATATTCAGATGATCACATTTTCCTTTTTTTTTTTGTATGGACATTGTGGTGGCACATATCTTAGATCTCTTAAATTCTCAGCTTTTCTCAGCTGGCTGATCTATAAAATGAAGAAGTTGATGTTAAATTCTTGAATAGCTGCCATGTTTAATATTCTATCTTTGGCCCTGTATTTAAGGCCCCATATTGCAGGCATATCCAAGAACAGAAGGGGGTGGGAGCTTTTCTGCAATAAGCTTGTAGTGTATTCGGGAGGTGAGGCATAAACTTTGGAAACATTAAGGAGTCCCATAAAAGCATATGCAGTGATTTGTCTATGAAATTCAAGCTGTGATTTCAAACAGAGACTGAAAATGCCCTGCACTTATCTCTTGATGACCCAAGGAACATCCTTTCCTAGTGTCACCTGGCAGAGAACCCAGGGGTCTTGCTGGATGATGAAGAACCAGGCTGGTGCAGGCAGATCAGAGACCCAGAAGATTCCCAGGCCTGGAGTCTCTAGAAACTCTCTAGATGTCTGATCAAAAGGGCAGTATCACCTGTAATCCCAGCACTTGGGGAGGCCGAGGTGGGCGGATCACTTGAGGTCAGGAGTTCAAGACCAGCTTGGCCAATATGGTCAAACCCTGTCTCTACTAAAAATACAAAAATAGCCAGGTGTGTAATGTCTACAATCCCTTAGGAGGTTCACGTAAGGTTAAAGTATTTATGTTGATAATAGTTAAATTTAAAAATAATTGGTCTTGTGTAGAGCTTGCTGTGGACCAGGTTATGATGAAGACAGTGTAGTTTTAACCACCCATGTTTCTTGCTTTTTGTTTTTTATTCCACCTTCAGATGCTCTCATATCAACACTGAGGGTTCTCTGTGAGAAGGCCTAGAGCCAGGCTCACTCCTTCTGGGCTTCTTTCTCTGCTAATATGTCTTCCACTCGAATCCATTACTACATGGGTTCTTCCTGCCATGTCGCCTTCCTTTTCTGTGACCTTCTCTCCAACAGTGAGAAACTTGGCACCACCAGCCACCATCCATTCACATCACTGTTCAACTTCAGTACATGCATAGCAGACTCAGAATTGTTACCCGGAACCCCGACGGGGAACAGTCTGTCAACTAGGGCACAGTACAGGGCAGCACATTTTGATTTTAGTCTTGCAGACTCTGCTCATTCCCAAAGTTCCTTAGGTCAGTACCTTTCCCTTTCTCCTTCAGTGAGGTTTCAAACATTTTCATACAATTGATAAAATTTGATACAGTTAGAGTCTTCCACCAACACCAAGCTGTCACGATTACTTTATACCTATCTGATTCTCGTATTTAATGTGTATTCTTGTAAACAACATATAGTTGAGTCTTATTTTCTATTCATTCCTTCCCTAATGTTCTTCTTCATGCAGATGCAAGTTTCTGACTAATAATATTTTCCTGTCTGAAGAACTACTATCATTTTTTGGAGCGCAGGACTACTGGAGATGATTTCTGTTTTTGTGTATTTCAGGTCAAAGAAAGTCTTTTTTGTCCTTCATTTTAAAGGATAACTTTACTCCATATAGAATTTTAAGTTGGTATTTCTTTTACTTTCAACAGTTTAAATATTTCACTCTGTTTTCCACCTGAATAATTTAGTGCTGATGAGAAGTCCACAGAAATTCTTATCCTGCTTCCTCTGTAGTTAAGATTTCCCCTCCTCTGTTTTAACACGATTTTCTTATCGTCTTTAGTTTACCGTGGTTTGAATATGATCGGTCTGTGTGTGGATTCTTTTTTGTTTTGAATATGTGTGTTGCTCCACATTCTCTAACACTGTGAGTCTGTGGTTTGGTATGTGTTATTAATTTTGGCCATTATTAATTCAAGTATATCTTTGCTTGGTTCTTTCTCACCCTCCTAGTATTCCAATTAGTTTGTATGTTATACTTGAGAGTCCTTGGGCATTCTGTTCTGTGTTTTTCATTATTTTCTTCTACATGTTTCAGTTTGGGAAGTGTCTGTTGACCTATCTGCAGTCTCAATGATTTATTTATTTATTTATTTATTTATTTTTGACAGAGTCTCATCTCTGTCACCCAGGCTGGAGTGCAGGGGCGCATTCTCGGCTCACTGCAACCTCTACCTCCCCGGTTCAGGCAATTCTCCTGTCTCAGCCTCCCGAGTAGCTGGTATTACAGGCATGCGTCACCACACCCAGCTAATTTTTGTATTTTTAGTAGAGACGGGGTTTCACCATGTTGGTCAGGCTTGTTCCAAACTCCTGATCTCAAGTGATCTGCCCGCCTTGGCCTCCCAAAGTGCTAGGATTACAGACGTGAGCCACCACCCTCAGCCTCATTGATGTATAACTCTGCTGTGTTGAGTTTACTCATGAGCCTATCAAAGCCTTTCTTCATTTCTCTCACTATGTTTGACTTATCATGCTTTATCTTGATTTTGAGAGTTTTAATCTGTCTGCTCACAGTATCTGTCTGTTTCCAGCTCTTTTCTGCTTTTTCCATTAACATTAACATGTTAAGAGCCCTAATGGAAAAAACAGAAAAGATAATTGTATGATAATTCCAACGTGTGTATCATATCTGTGGCTGTTCCTGATAATTACTCATCTCTAGCCTTTTGGCACTTCTTGTAATTTTTTTTGAAAGCCAGACATCGTATTGCATCACAGGAACTGAAGGATATACACTTTTAGTGTGAGGATTTATGCTCGTCTGGCTAGAGCTGGGCTGTTTCTAATGTGAGCTACAGCTGTAGTTCCTGGAGACTTTAAAATCCTCCATTGTCCTTGTCTTTGCCTCTTCTCTTGTCTTTGGGCTTCCCTAGTTTCTGTTCTTCAGAGAGCACCTTGGAGCTCCTTCAGCTGGAATCCACTGTTATGGTGAGCCCAGCTGGTGTGGAGATAAGGTGTGGGGGAAGGGAGCATCCCATATCCTCCGGATTAAATCTCAGCATTTTCTTGGCCTGTTTCTTGAAGCTGGGACTTTCACAGTGTTCACCGTGGTGCAGCCTTTCCTCCTCCACTTCCCTACTCACTTCCTTGGGTGCAGTGCTCCCCAGTCTGTTTCCTTAAGGCCCTCACTGTGTTGGCTTTGTTTTATATACTGTGTTGGCTTTGTTTTATATACATATACGCATATGTGTTTGTGTGCGTGTGTCTGTGTGTGTGTGTGTGTATGCATATAGGTGAGACAAGAAGACTAGAGGTTCCAGAGTGGGAGGGCTGTTCTTCCTACCTGGTGTAAAGCTCTGACAGAGTCTTTCCTCTTGTAGAGTAGGCTTTTGCTATAAAGAAGGTTCTGGATGAATTTCAACGTGATCACTCTTCCTCTCTGCTGAAGCCATGAGGAATCTTTCATGGATCTCTATTGTGAGAATTGGTAGGATATCTTGGTGGAAAGTGACAGCAGTAGGTGTCTGGTTCTGCAGGCCCCAGATACTGGGGTGCACAGTCAGCCCCAGCAATTCATCAGAGTGACCATTGACATGTCCCTAACAGTTCATATTGCCAGTGTCTTCTGCTCTAGGTGAGCAGATCCTGGTGACTTTCTGGACACAGCTGTCTCTAAGATGTCAAGGTGGTACGTGGCCCTGTAATCTCAGTCTCTGATGGCTCTAAGAAAATTCATTGATTTTTTTTCTGTTTGTTTCTTTTCTTATTGTAAGGTTGGGAGTGACAACTTGTAAGCCCTTTATATGTCAGACCCTCACAGTCCTGTTTCCAGGGTCATGCTTAGATTTTGCTTTTAGGCTTATGCTAACCTCATAAAAGGAATTAAAAATGCTACAATTTTTTTTTCTAAAAGACAAAGATAATTTTGCTTTTGAAGTTAATGTTTAAATTTATATTTAAATTGGGGTTATGAAATAAAAATATTACTAAATAATTAAAAATACTAAAGCTTTGTTTCTTTTAATAAGATATTCTGATTTGATAATATGACTCTAAAATAATTTTTAAAACTATATTTGATTGAGGCTTTTTTAGCTTTCCCTGGAATTTAGTTTGTTGTTCTAAGTATATTTTTCATAAATTTTTAAATATTTGGGCTGAAATTTTATATTGAAGTACCACACAGACTGTAGGAAAAACTCTAGGGTAATTTTGCTAATTGATGCAGAGGAAGGAAGTTTAACTTCCTGGCAGAGCATCTTTCTGTTCATTTCATTTCACTTTAATCCAATAAAAAATATACATACTAGTCTCCACCCTTGAACATTAATGAATTGACTCATTTTTTTCAGGTACCTGTCAAGTACTGGGCACTGGGCACTGGAGATACAAACTAATTAGAATTGTTTATCTGATCTAAGTAAGTAGTAATCTTCTAGACAGATAGAGGACGGAGAAAGAGAGGTAGACAGAGAAAGAGAGAGAGACACAGGGAGAGGCTGACCGAAAGAGAGAGAACATGAGGCTTAGAGCAGGAGAGTAGTCTGGTAGATGCTGTAACTCAGCACAGGCTTGTTTGAAGAGAAGTCAAGACAGATTTTAGCATGAGAAACTCTTGACAGCATCCAGGGACAACATCAGTGCAGTGATTTTTCTTGATGCGACTTAAGAGACGAACAAGACTTTCATGTTTGTACAAGAAGGAGAGAGACATCATGGGCAGATGAACCAATTTCTACAGAGACCAGTAGGCATGAAGCAGCATGATAAAACCAGGGAAGGTAAGTCTAGCGTGAGGCTGGAATTAAGATTCATAGAAGTCAACTATAGGGGATGTGAGATTGGAGGAGACAGACAGGGATTGTGTTACGAAAAGATTTGTATGCCATGAAAAGTAATTTGAGTTCTATCTTGTAGGCAGCAGATCATGGATGTGTCTTAAGTTACAGAAGATTCTAACCAGACTTTCATAGAAGAAGGATTCTTCTTGTTGTGGTGGCATCGATGGATAGTTCTTTTCCAGGAGTTCACTAGAGAGATATTAGAATATTTGACAATGTGCTGATTCATACAAATATGGTTATGGCATTTCCAAATTTTCTGAGAAGTTCTAAAGTGTTGACAAATAAATTAGACCACTAAAGAAGTCTACAATAAGTGCTAATGCAATAGTAGAAAAAGAAAGGTTCTATGAGCAAGGAATTGGGAAGAAATTTGTTCAGTTGCAAAATAGAAGGGGTTCATGTAGAAACATATCTTAATGTAAGTGAAACAAAGCTCCCTTTTTAGACAAGAAATATTCATTACTGCTTATGATTTTGAGCAGATATTCTGCTGGTTTCTCATGGGACATTCGTGCAGCTGTGTTCAGGGGTGGTGACTGCAAGCCAGGCTCTGTGAGTTTTGGTTGCCTCATTGAGCTCTCCCCTCCATGAGCTCAGGTATCCTACACCAGGAACAATGAGGTTGGATGTCTTGGGGATGCATGGAGGGATGGGGTAGTGGTCCCTTGCCTAGTTTACCTTTCTACAGTTGACTTTTAGAACAAACTTAATGTTTCACAGTCTAAAAGTGAATAAATACATAAAATCTACAAGTATGGAAAAAGAGAACTACAGAAAGAAATAAAAACAGAATAAAATGAGTGAACTTAACGTTTTTCAAATGAGTGGCCTCAGCACACTGAAGGGTGAGGAGAGGAGAGTGAGTCTAAGTGGCTCTGGGATGCACTGTTTGTGAGCACCATGCTTTGGCTCTGTAAATACGGAGGTGTGGTTTAGAAATGATGCAACTACTCTCTGCAGCTTTTCAAAAGCAAATAAGTAAATAGATTGTGGTACCAGGAATAATGTGAGTGGGGCAAGCCTAGAAGAAACCGTCTGGTGTTGGATTGGGATCAGAGAGATCAGTGTGAACTCATGATTTTTAACACACATGTATAGAATTTAAAAAATAGATACAGATGATAAATGGAAATGGACATAGATGTAGACATAGAAGTGTGTGTATCCATATCTGCATTTATGCATACACATTTCCTATCTTTGCCCTGCATATACATACATTTCTAGTAGCAACAAGCATGCCTAGCACTCAGTTCTGGCTTGTAAATATTGTTCTTCAGTAAAGGTAACCTGGGTTCGTTAGAGATGTGGCTGATGCTTGTGCTGGGGTAAGAAAGGCTCCAGCTGCCCCCATTACCAGATGGTTAGCAAGGGCTCCTGAGATGCAGGGGTCCCACTGGCCAAGTCTGGGACAATTTGAGTGACAAAATAATTGATGGCAATGGGTTATGTCCCCCTGAATAGAATAAGAATCTACAAATGCACACTAGGTATGTACAAATAGATAACAAATAAATGGAAGAGAAGGGAAACCTCTTCCATATGGTAGGAATCTAGCTAATAAAGATAAAGGGAAGATGGAATTAAAATCTCACCATTTGGTAATGACTTTAGTTGGGGAAGAGTCACCAATGGTCATTAAAATTATGCAGAAATAGGCAGAAAAACAAGATACCTATATATTTGTTAGTTACAGAATACCTAAATATTTATTACTTGCCAAAGGAAAAATAGGAACTTTATAGCAGGTTCCATCTTAATGGAGTAATCACGTGATCAAATTAACATTGCAGTGATGGGATGAGCTGAGCTCCTGTGCCCTCAGACACAAGGAACATACTGACAAGAACACATCACATCGCCTCTGTGCATCTCCTCCAAAATTTCATAACCTAGATCTGATCAGGAGGAAGCGTCCAGTGAACCCAAATGGAAGTTATTCTTCAAAACAACTGTTCTCCACTCTTTAGTGTCAAGATTGTGAAACGTAAAGAAAGACGGAGGAATTGTCCCTGCTTACAGGGGACTAAGAAGATGCCCAAGTAAATGTGTGGATGGTCAGGTTTGGCTTCTGCACCAGATCAGGAGCACGAGGGTAACTGGCAAACCCGGATCAAGTCTGTGGGGGAGAAAATAGGATGCTGTCCACATTCACCTCTTCATTTTCAGAATCAGACTGTGGTTATGAAATGGTCTAGTTTTAGAAATACACACTGAAATTTTAATAGGTAAAGCATCAATTATGTCTGCAACTTGTGCTCATAATTTTCTGAAACATGCAAACATGCACACACACAAACTGCATGTGTAGACAGTAAAGGAAGGGTCGTCACATGTTAACGTGGGAATTCTCTTTTGCAGCTTCTTTGTAAACCTGAAAATATTGTGTGTGTGTGTGTGTGTGTGTGCGTGCGTGTGTGCCTGTAGTTCTTTGCAGTTTTATCACGTGTAGATTTATGTGACCACCAAGACAAGAAAAAAACGCACAAGGGTAAGCCCAACGCAAGAGCCCCCTGCACACCTCTTTTATAGCCACAGCTGCCTGTCTTCCTCTCCACTCCCTAGTAATTGGCAACCACCCATTTGTTTCCCATCTCCACAAATGCAGCATTTTAAGAATGCTATATAAATGGATTCAGACAATAGGGAATTCTTTGAGACTGGCGTAGTTAGCATAATTCCTGTGACGTCCGTTCGAGTTGTTGTGTGTACCAATACTTTGCTCCTTTTCATTACTGAGTCGTATTTTTTGCTGTGAATGCACTGCAGTTTATTCATCCATGGAAGGATGGTTAGGTTGTTTTCAGTATGGGCTCTTGTGAATAAAACTTCTGTGTTCACATAGGCTTTGTGTGAACATGTTTCCATTTCTCTGGGTCAAATGCCAAGAGTAAGAAGCCACCATGCTGTTTTCCTGAGTGGCTGTTCCATGTTAAATTCTCACCAGCAATGTATGAGTGACCCAGTTTTTCCACCTTCCCAACAGCATTTGGTTTTATGACTATTATTTTTACGTTAGCCACAGTGATATCTCACTGTGGTTTTATTTTGTGTTTACCTGCTGCTAATGTCGTTGAACATCTTTTCATGCATTGATTTATCATCTGCATAACCACTTCAGTGAAATTTATCTTGGATTTTGCTCATTTTTGAATTGGATATTTGCTTTATTAATGTGTAATTTTGAGTTATTTATTATTCTATATGTTAGCCCTATATTGGGTCTGTGGTTTGCAAATATTTTCTCTTAATTTGTAGGTTGTCTCTTTATCCTCTTAATGCATATTTCACAGATAAAACTGTTTAATTTTGATGAGGTCCAATTTATCAATATTTCTTTTTATGAATCGTGCTTTTGGTGTGAAGACTAAGAACTCTTTGTGTAGTCCTAGTTTCCATAGGTTATGTCCTATATTTTTTCCTAAAAATTGTATAGTTTTATATTTTATATTTAAGTCAATGATTAATTTTGAGGTTTTATTTTGTATAAGGTGTAAGGTTTAGATCAAAATTCTTTTTTTCTTCCTCCATTTTTGCCTTCTCTTCCTCTCCCTCCTCCTCTTCCTTCTTCTGCTTATTATTGTCCAATTGCTCCATTATCATTTGTTACAGGCTATTCTTCTATTGAATTGCTTTTGCTGCTTTGCCAAAAGTCAGATAGATGTATTTGTGTGGGTTGGTTGCTGGGTTTTTTAATTCTTTTCTGTTGATCTCTGTGTCTGTCCTCTGTCTATACCACACTGTCTTGGTTACTGTAGCTCTAGTGATAGGTCTTCACATCAAGCAAGAATGCTCAATCCTACTCTGTTCTTTTTCAGAATTGTTTTAGCTACTCTAGGCCCTGTGCCTTTCCAAAGAAATTTTAAAATAAGCCTGTTTATATCTACAAATACCTTGTTGGGATTTTTCTAGGAATGGAATTAAACCTATAGATCAATTTGGAGAGAACTGACATCTTTCCTGTATTGAGCCACTATATGCCTCTATTTCTTCATCTTGCCTTCTTGTGCTAGTTAGAATTTCTAGTAGTATGTTGAATGAGTGCTAAGGTCAGACATCTTTTTATCTCCCTCATCTTAAGAAAAAATTTTAAGTCTTTCACCTTTAAGTATAATATTAGTTGCAGGATTTTTGTAGATGCTCTTTATTAATTTGACACTTGTTCTCTATTTCTAATTTTTGGAGAGTTTTTATCATGAGTGTTACTTTTGTCAAATGCTTTTCTGCTTCTATTGATATGGTAATACATTTTTTCTTCTTTATCCAACTGATACGGTGGATCACATTGATTGATTGTGGAATGTTGAACCATCTTTGCACACCTGGGAAAAATCCACTTGGCCATGGTGTATTTTTTAATACACTACTGCATTTGATTATTAATGCCTTATAATTTGAATGGTTGGAAAATATATCCACTTTTAGATTTTGTGAATTCTCTCACCAGAAGAGTTCTGTTACAAATGGAAAACTGAAAACTACCTGGTGGAAATTAAAAAACAAGCAAACGAACAAAGTCCATGCATCAGATAGGTGAGTTAGATAAAATAGTTCCTTTCCAGTCCCAAAATTTCTATCTTATTAGTATTTTTATAAATGAGGGTATTTTGCATTCTCAGACTGAATGCTCTATTGGAAAATCTTTAAAAAATTCAGATGAGAAGTCCTAAGTTGAGCTAAGTGAGTGACAATGGTGTGGGCAAATGTGGATACTTAATAGAGATATGAGTGTTGTAATGATACAACAAACAGGGCATGACTACTGACTGTGTCAGGCAGAGTTCTTAACAGTAAGGAAAATACGTTAATTCTTGAGACTAATATACAGTATTAGTATGATTTGTAACCATTGCAGAATATTAAATGGCACAAATATGGTGAGGTTAATAATAAAACATGTAGCTGTAACTGAAGAATCAAGGTCCTGAGTTAGCCTGGAAGGAAGCTGTTTGGAGAAATGGTGTTTCTTCTTGTGATGGAAAAGCAGAGTGGGTTAGATGCAGATGGGGCTTGGTGGTAATTTACAGGGGCAGTTAGAACATCTGAACATACAAGCACAGATTTGGAAGGGTTTGGCAAAAAGAACTGCGCAGAAGAGTTGGAGGAAAGTAAACAGGTGAACTCAAAGTCAGCAAATGGTGGCAATGAGGAACTAGCAAGTGATGGGACAATTACCTTGACCTTTGAACTTTATTTTCATGTGAACTACTAAATGAACTTACCTGAATTCTTTAACACAAAATTTACAAAACTTGAATTTTGTAAGACTGTCTAAGAGGCCTTTTGGAGTGACCTGTCAATCACATTTATGTGTGCTAGAATTAAGATCCATGAAGGCAGGGTGCTCTGTCTGTTTTGTTCATGATGCTCACCCAGCACTGAGAACAGTACAGGCACAGGAAGGACTGCCAATAATCATGTGTTGAGTTAATTAATGAAACAATAAATAAATGAATACCAAGCCAAAATAGAAAAATTCTTATAATGATCAGTTTAATTTTCATTGCTTCTGCCTCACAAATCAAGCCAGGAAAACATTGCTACGTGTTGTCATGGTTTTCATATTATTCCCTAGAAATTTTGAAAATGTCAAAGCTATGAAAATGCCAGTGGTGCTTGGGCAGTAATGGGACCTACATAAATTTAACAGGTTTAATATTTTAAATATTAACAGGCAAAGACACCACCTGGAGGGTGAAATAATAATTGCTATGATTCTCATATTTCAAGTCGTTTTCTTTTATTTATTAAATGAAACAATAACTTCAGTTCAGAAGACCCATGTTTTTCTATTTCACCAAGATCCTTCAAAGTACTGTTGAAAAACAACCAATCAAATAAAGTATGCATTTTTAGCAAAAGCACCCATGTCATTTTATGAAATTTATCTTATTAGTTCATCAGTGCATGAGAGGTAACTGTCATTTTGCTGGAGCTCATCATTACAAGTAGAAACTATACTCAGCTTCAGCGTCGGAATGGCTCTCTCAGGGACACTTAGAGATGCAATATCTCATCCTGATGGCTTTCCATGCACCAGCCTTGAAACAATCATGCATTTCCCAGTTGCAATTAAAACAGGTTCTCTATAGAAACTTAGGAAGAAACAGGATTGAGGATGTTACCTACACCTACACGTGGGGACATACATTGTTCTGTACTGAAATGAACTCTGAAAGACTAGAGACCTATTTTAGTGGCCTTATTGCACCAGTTCTTAGTTTCTTATTTTCAGATATGTTAATTAATTGTTTTGAGCCCAGTTTCCAAAACAGGGATATTAAGAATTAGCCCATGTGAAGCTCGGGGGATGGGCTCAAAGATTCCTTAAGGTACAATTTAACTCTGAGGTTCCTCTCAGCTTTTTATCTCCCAGGAAGCCCTTCTTTCTCTCCTGTTGTCTTTACATTTGTGTCAGTATCCATGGAAAAGACACATGGAAGTAGGGGACATTGCCTACCTCACAGGTTGTCCCCTGAGTCATTGGTTTTGGAGTTATTTAGGGTCAAACATGTGGTTCTGTTTCCTTATAAGGCTTGGCTAAGGGAACTGTCTTTTAGAAGGCCCAAGCTCATTGCTTGAAACCAAAACAATTAAATACGTTGATTTTTATTATGTAAATTATTTTATCCTCTATATCTTAAAGTATAATGTTAGAGTTGATTCGTTGGCTGGGTGTGGTGGCATGCCTCTGTAATTGCAACACTTCAGGAGGCTGAGGCAGGAGGATCGCAGGAGCCCAGGAGGTCGAGGCTGCAGGGAGCTGTGTTTATGCCACTGCACTGCAGCCTGGGCCACAGAGTGAGACCCTGTCTCTCTCTCTCTCTCTATATATATATATATGAATTATGTATATGTAAATTATATATTTGTTGAGGAAATAAATGCCAGTTCTCATAATACACCATTCTTTTTAAAGTAGTTTTTCTGAGGAAATCACTTTTTAACACAGTTGAAATATAGTGTTTAATTCCTATGCTGATTATTAATTTTTTTATTTTTTGAACTTAAAATGTCTAATTCTAATTATTTTTCTTTCCAAGTAGTAATTTCTGATATGATAAAATTTCCTATTTTCTCTGAATTTATCCACTTGCATTAATTGTTACAGTACTGCTCTAAATGAAAAAGATAATTCAAATTAAATATTATCATTGAAAAAATGGTACATTCAAAAATGAATCAATCACTGTCTTTCAGTTTTTTTTTTTAAGTTAACCAAAGAAACTTTTTTTTTTTTTTGAAATATTAACAGCCTGAAAAGTGACCAAAGAGAAGGAAGTGAGTGTTGTGAGACTGCATATTCTCAGGGCACCTAGTCCAGATGAGAACCTGCTGGCTGAGGGCACTCGCTCAGTTCTGGGCACTGCCTGGTCCAGCTGTTGGCCGCTCGACCTTGGGCTGGGCGTGGGCCATCGCTTGGTTCAGTTGCAGGAATGATGAAGCTTCCCATCTCAAGGCTGTGGTGAGGATTAAATGAATTAACATACGAAGAGCACTCGGCATAGCTCTTGCAACTTTGTAAGGAGGCAGAAAATATTAGCTGATTAGATAACGATGATGGTGATAATTCTAAGCCCCTAGGCCATGTTGCCAGAAATGATTTCTTGTAGTAATTTCTATAGACCCATGATTTCTCCTCTTGATAGTGGCTGATATTCATTATTCAGGGGGAAGGAATGTGTGCAAATTCCCCACGTGGCTGTTGGATGTCATAGTAAAGATGTGGAAAAGACTTACGGAGTTAACAGTCTAAAGCCACCCAACCAGCCTGTGGCCGGCTATTTCCCTATCAGACCCTCCGCTGCTGCTCAGCAGGGCTCTCTCTGCTGTTTGATTCCCAGCATTATTTGAACGGTGTCTGTGCCTCATTGCTGCTCTCAGATCCTGCACTGTGGCACTCGGCTTCTGCTCTGCACAGCAGACTCCCCGAGACCTGGGCTTTTCCCTTCTGGTGCAGAGGGAGGGTGGGGGGCGGTTCTTCTTGGGCTCAAAGCTCTTTCTCCACCACGCCATTTGTACCCTCTGATTTTCTCTGGAATCCTGTTTTGTTTCCTTTCTCTCTTGTATTTTCAGCTTGCCGCTTTTCCTGACTTAATCTCACCTTAGAAACACACACGCATACTCAGTTCCCCTTCACTGCTTTCTTTTTCCCATGGCACAGCTAAGCTTCTTGAAAGAGAAGACAGCAATATCCGTCTCCCCTGCTTCCCACCTTATTATTCACTTTTAGCTCAATGCCTTGCATCTCTGTCCTCTTCACTCTGGTAGTTTGCAGTAGCATCATTCAAAGATGCCTTTTTTCCTTACTAGAATACTTTGCTGACGACCCCAGACTTTTCTGGATATCTTTTCATGTTCCTGATTTTTACATTTTCTTCTGCTGGTTCATCTTTGTGTGAATGATAAATAACAGTATGACCAGGGCACTTTGCTGTGCTCTTTTTCCCACTAAATATTCTTCTTGAGGGATCATATTCATTATGATCTATGTTGATTGTCATCAAATACATCTTGCATATAACAATTTTCTGATCTCCAAATTGGCATATGTAGAACACACCTAATGCCCCACACTGACAAGTTGGTTATGAAGGTCATGCCTCTTCTATTTCAAACTAGGTATCATGATATCATCTTTTCTCTGAGGTCAACGTACTGTTTTATCTTAGTGGTCTGCATTGTGAGCTACAAGAGGGCAGCATTTCTGTTTTTTTTTTTTTTTAATTGCTGAATTCCCTGTACCTAAAACAGTGCCTGGCACAGAGTAAGCACTCAAGATAATTATTGAATCAATGAATGTATTAGTTAGGGTTCTCTAGAGGGACAGAGCTAATGGAATGGATATACATATAAATGGAGTTTATTAAGTATTAACTCACATGATCACAAGGTCCCACAATAGGCCATCTCCAGGCTGAGGAGCAAGGAGAGCCAGTACGAGTTCCAAAACTGAAGAACTTGGAGTCTGATGTTCAAGGGCAGGAAGCATCCAGCACGGGTGAAAGATGTAGGCTGGGAGGCTAGGCCAGTCTCTCTTTTCACATTTTGCTGCCTGCTTACATTCTAGCTGTCCTGGCAGCTGATTAGATGGTGCTAACCCAGATTAAAAGTGGGTTTGCCTTTTCCAGCCCACTGACTCAAATGTTAATCTTCTTTGGCAACACCCTCACAGACGCACCCAGGATCAATACCTGTATTCTTCAATCAAGTTGACACTCAGTAGTAAAAATGAATGTGATAGTTAAAGGTTATATTTCTATTTGCTCAAAGTGCAGTGAAGTAATACTAAGACAATGGAGAAGTGAGAATAGAACATTGAGTTTGATATTAGCTACTCCTGTGAGTCTACTTTGAATGTAATGTATGGTGTTTTCCCTAACAACTCTTTGACCACATGCTTTGGGGTTGTGTTGCCCTCATAATTTCCTTGATCTCTGTGATCTGCTCCACCAAACTCTGTTTGTTACTTTACAAAGCAGGCCCCCTTTCTGGGTACAGTTATTGCTCTTAAACAGACTCAGATATTCCACTCAAAGTAGGGAGGTGTGGGCCTGGATAACAAGAGTAAAGACCAATTCCAAACATGAAAATTAAAAATGCAATTATGGTTTTCTTCCAGCACATTTTTACTTTCCATGGTAATTTTAAAACTTGCATAAAATAAAATATAATTTTAGGCTCCTCTAACTTCATTATCCAAGGGAGAAGGTAAGCCTTGGGGGATGAGTCACATAGCACATAGCATATATAGGCTTTATATAAAGTTATATAAATTAATAACTTTTATTTTTTAGATTATAGATTAACTCTGTCCTTCATTGTTTTTGTTTTATAAATGGCAAGGAGAGACCAGAGACCAGGCCTGCTCTCCTTCCAATCACTGATTGCTGTTATAGATTAACTGCCTCTTCTATTGCCTTGTACCTCAGACCAGGTGATGTCAAAAACCCCATGACTGTTATATCTTCAGTGTGAAATGTTAAATATACATGCCCCTCAAAAAAGACCACCTCAGCTATTCAGATCATTGTAATGATGCATTAAGCCTTATATAATGAGATGTTAAAATTCTGATAAACTTCCTTCAACTTTGTCTATCTAAATGAACCTAAACTTCTATACTTTGGAACACTGACTTTGATCCTTTAGAAGATGTGTTTCCTGGATGGCTTTGCTCAAACTTTACATTGAAATAAACTCTCTTTAAACTAGACTCTGATTCTTTAGTAGGTTGACATTTTGGCGACCCAGATGGGACCTTAAGCTAGCCTGCAGTGATCCTCGCTGTTTCACTGACAAGCAGGGCCTGGGTACCAGCACACTCAGCTTTCATTTACCCGACTTTGCCAGGGCTGGCAAGGGTCTCTGGGAAGGCTCCTCTCAGATTTTAAATCTGTCTGGCTTAGGGTGAGATTTGGGTACCAGCACACACAGCTTTCATTTACCCAACCTCACCAGGGCTGGCAAGGGTCTCTGGGAAGTCTCCTCTCAGATTGTAAATCTGTCTGGTTTAGGGTGAGATTTAGACTTTATTCCGGGGACCTGATTCCACGCTTGATGCAGCTGACAGTGAAGCCCTACTTTAAGGTAGAAATTTTGTTTTTGTTCTCTAGAAGTTGTGCTGTTCACAAATTTGTGGTCTTTACTTTTCTCTGAGATTAAGGGTTGTTTGTTAAGCTACTTATTAAAATTTGCGCAGCCTTTTCCCTTATTCAAATTTTGGTCAGGAAAAATCTCTCTCTCAAAAAGAGTGAATATTTTATGGCTTAGGCAAAACTTACAATTAAAAATATTAACTTACAATTAAAAAAAAAACTCTGAAGCTCAGTTTATTTGACATTTCTGAAGTCCCTTTTTAAAGTGACCAAAGCCAATAAAAAAATTTTCCTATAAGGACAAATGTAAGTCCCCAGAGAGAGGAGCACTATTTCTCCTGGCCAAAAATCACCTTAGGCCACGAAAGTCTTGTGGGAGTGTTTGACCTCATTGCTCATGACATAAAACAATCTCATATGAAATTGTCCCCCCAGAAACACTCAAAAATTCTAGCTTAGCCTGGTGGCCACATATGAGGGGCTGACCTCCCAGTGCCTTCAGATCCCAGGATTCCTGGGTTTTACCAAGACATGTAAGAGGGGAAAAGTGACTTGTGAGTGACACCTCAAAATACAATTCTCATTAAGTAGCACACCAGATCCAAAACATCTTTCCCTTTCAATTTTTAATTTCTTAAAAAGAGAACCCAAGTTATAGGTAGCTGTCCATCTGAAACAAAGTCTTCCTCCTTAAGAGAGATTCGTCCTTAGAAACTCCAGCTGGATTCATGTCCAATACTTACGGCACCACCTCCTGTCAATATCTAAAAAATAAAATGGTTTTACTTAACCCATAAAAAAAGCCACACAACAGCCAAAATGATATACCTTTAAAATATCAGAATTAATTGATTTACTTCACAATGGAAAGTACTGGCTCTAAAATGAAACAAAATAATTGGGAGACTTCCTTCCTATAGTGCTTAGAAGCATCTACAAGAGGCTCTGACAAAATTCTTTCCATAAATGAAGAAAAAAACTCTCTAAAATAAATGAATAAATAAGCAGCTGAAGCTGATTCTCTCCTGCTTCCTCTTTCTTCTCTTCCCTGTCTGAACCGTCTCACCTGCACTCACCTTTGCCTCCTTTGATCCCCTCCTCCCACTCTCGCTCTTCTAGCTTAATTTCAGAAACAGTGAATATCTGGCAGAGGAAAGCCCACCTTAGTTTATCAGCCATCATCAAAAGTAAACCTTAAAGACATAAGTAAGAGATTTCCTGGCTAGGCACAGTGGCTCACACCTATAATCCCAGCATTTTGGGAGGCTGAGGCAGGAGGATCACTTGAGCCCAAGGGATTGAGACCAGCCTGGCCAACATGGGGAAACCCCATCTCTACAAAAAAAAAATACAAACAAACAAGCAAATAGCCAAAAATGATGGCATGTGCCTGTGGTCCCAGCTACTCGGGAAGCTGATGTGGGAGGATCGCTTGAGCCCAGGGTGTTGAGGCTGTGATGAGCAGTAATCATGCCCCTGCACTCCAGCTTGGGTGACAGAGCAAGACCCTGTTTCAAAAAAAAAATCTAATTTCCACGAGGATCCTATTGGTTTTGCCAGAAAGCTTAAGCTCAATATCAAAGTTACGAGGACCTTATTGGTTTTGCCAGAAAGCTTAAGCTTAATATCAAAGTTATGACCCTGGTTTTTCTGATCTATATCAACTAGTTCACATGTTAATTTTTTTAAAAAAAGTAAAAATTAAGTAGCTAGACACAAAAGAAGGAGTTTTAAAAATGTGTCTTATCTACTTAATTACAAAAGAAGATCACACATGTGCCTGTGAGGTTACAAAGACTTTGCTCCAAGCCATCCATTTAGTCTTCCAGAAAGTGGTAGACTAGAAGAAAATACAGCAATGTTGGCCAAATCCAGATAAGTCAATACTGACATGTGTTGAGAGATTTAAAAACATCTTTAAACAATATTCAAGATTATCTAATTTTTTATACCAGTAACATACCATAGTGTTTTGGTGGCTATGGCCTTATAGTATAGTTTGAAATCAGGTAGTGTGATGCCTCCAGATTTGTTCTTTTTGCTTAGTCTTGCTTTGGCTATGTGGGCTCTTTTTTGGTTCCATATGAATTTTAGAGTTGTTTTTTCTAATTCTGTGAAGAATGATGGTGTTATTTTGATAGACCAATGGAACAGAATAGAGAACCTAGAAATAAACCCAAATACTTACAGCCAACTGATCTTCAACAAAGCAAACAAAAACATAAAGTGGGGCAAGGACACCCTTTTCAACAAACGGTGCTGGGATAATTGACTAACCACATGTAGGAAAAGGAAACTGGATCCTCATCTCTCACCTTATACAAAAATCAACTCAAGATGGATTAAGGACTTAAATCTAAGACCTGAAACTATAAAATTCTAGAAGATAACATTGGAAAAACTCTTCCAGACATTGGCTTAGGCAAGGATTTCATGACCAAGAACCCAAAAGCAAATGCAATAAAACCAAAGATAAATAGGTGGGACTTAATTAAATTAAAGACCTTTAGCACGACAAAAGAACAGTCAGGAGAGTAAACACACAACCCTCAGAGTGGGAGAAAATCTTCACAATGTATACATCTGACAAAGGACTAATATCCAGAATCTACAACAAACTCAAACATTAGCAAGAAAGAAACAATCCCATCAAAAGTTGGCTAAGGACATGAATAGACAATTCTCAAAAGAAGATATACAAATGGCCAGCAAACATATGAAAAAATGCTTAACATCACTAATAATCAGGGAAATGCAAATCAAAACTGCAATGCAATATCACCTTACTCCTGCAAGAATGGCCATAATCAAAAAATCAAAAAACAGTAGATGTTGGCATAGATGCTGTGATCAGGGAACACTTTTACACCACTGGTGGGAATGTAAACTAGTAAAACCACTGTGGAAAACAGTGTGGAGATTCCTTAAAGAACTAAAAGAGGTAGAACTACCATTTGACCCAGCAATCCCACTACAGGGTATCTACCCAGAGGAAAAGAGTCATTATACGAAAAAGATACTTGCACACGCAGGTTTATAGTGGCACAATTCACAATTGCAAAATTGTGGAACCAACCCAAATGCCCATCAATCAAAGAGTGGATAAAGAAACTGATACACACACACACACACACACACACACTGGAATACTACTCAGCCATAAAAATGAATGAATTAATGGTATTCACAGTGACCAGGATGAGATTGGAGACTATTATTCTAAGTGAAGTAACTCAGGAATGGAAAACCAAACATCGTATATTCTCACTGATATGTGGGAGCTTAGCTATGAGGATGCAAAGGCATAAGAATGATACAATGGAGTCTGGGAAATTGAGGGGAAGGATGGGACAGGGGTGAGGGATAAAAGTCTACAAATAGGGTACAGTGTATATACTGCTCGGGTGATGGGTGTGCCAGAATTTCACAAATCACCACTACAGAACTTACTCATGTGACCAAACACCACCTGTACCACAATAACCTGTGGAAATTAAAAAAAAATATATATATGCATACATATAATTTGAAGATATTTTCCATTTTATATAATCCAAATGTATGAACAGTGCTGAGATTTCCATATGAAAACCACATAGAAACATTAAAGCAAAAATATTACTTAACCTGTTAATAAATCACAATTTCTGGTTGTAAAGTTCTATGTGCAAAAATGTAAAAGAAAAAAATTGAAATAAAACACTGGCAAACAAACAAAAAAGATTATCTAAAGAAAGTTATGCTAATTATCAAAATAGTATGCTCAGTTTCAATTTTATAGAGTAGATAAAAAATTGACAATAATAAAAAGACAATATCTGAGTTGGGCAATTTCTCAGACTCATAATTTGGTTAACCTTGCTGATCAATTACTTATACCTTAACTGAAAGAGAGAGAGAGAGAGAGATCAAACAAAAAAGACTAATAAAATAATAAATTTACAATTAAAACAACTATCCACTTAGTCTAGACCTCCAAAATACCCCCCAATAAACCTCAAAACAGACCTAACTTTCCACTTCACAATTGCTACAAAAAACCGGACACTTAAAAAATGCCAAAAACTAAAACAAAGGAAATAACAGCACGCAACAAAGAAAAATAGGGTTACTCCAAAAAAACTTGAAGAGACTTTTCCTTTCCTTCTTACTAACAACCTGGGAGAAATAAAAATTATTTTTTAAAAAAAGATACAAGCTCTGTTGACACTGGAACTACATTATCTCGAATTAATCTCGCATTATTGCAGAGTCTCTTTTCTCAAAATTAACAAACAATTCAAATGATGGGTGTCAACTAGTACTCCTATATTGGTACATAAATCTCAGTCTATAGCCTTTCAGCTAGATCTTTTACAAGACTCATATTTTTCTCTTAGTTCCCTCAGCCCCACCCATTTAACAAAAAGAAACTTTTAAAAATATACTCACATTTCTTTTTCCCCAAATGCAGACGTGTGTTTAGAATTAGAAGACAAAAATGAATTACTAGATATAGTGAGTTTTTGGAATCTGATTCTCTTAATTTACAAATTGCAATTTATGTTACCAAAGAGAACATTAAATTATTGAGTGACAAAGAATTACAAAAACTGCTAAAGGCATACTGGATCCACTGTGGTCTGTCTTTTGCTGACATAAAAAACAAAAAATCTTGAAGATTATAATCATATAGACTGAGCCATACTTGAGTTAATGTCTGCTGCATGTGGCTGTAAGTCAACAACATGGGAAGAAAAATCTTTATTTTCATTTTCTATCATCCGAGAGTGAACATTTTGGCTTAACAGATCTACCCCTCTTGGATATGGAGAACACATACTTATTGATTTGTACATGAGGCTTTCCATTAGCACGTGAAATTAGCATGGATTTCTTTTTTTGCTCTTCGTTGATGTATCAGTGGGGGGTGGATCCACATCGGGTTGGTGACTCAGTCCTAGTCTCCATGGAGTAGTGATTACAGGAAGTACAGGAGCACACACTGTCCCTCCCCGCTTTTGGCAATAATCCCCACTGTTTCACAGGAACTGAAACAGAAGCAATAATTTTGTCCACTTGGAATAACTGGTTCTGAATAGTCAAGATGGAAAATATAGCACAAAGTCATGGCTTTCACTACAAAGAGCTGGGCCTCTGCAGTCAGATAAAAAAGGGTTTCTGTATTAGTTTTAACACGTTTTCTGTGTAACCTTGAATATATTATTTAATTTCTTTCAATTCATTCATCTATAAAATGTGGCTAGAAGTACTGTCCTTGTCAGGCTGTTCTGAGGACCAGTAATAACATACATAAGATATCTGGCACATGAAAAGTGCTATGTGTACTCTTGTAAAAATAGACAGTGTATGAAGTGTGCTGAAAACCCATGAGCCTCTCCCTCTCCTCTGGAAAGGAAGTGAGATTTTGTAAAGTTGTATGAAGACGCACTTTGGTCTGGCATAGGAGGAGGTTTTCCAAACTTAGGAAGTAAAAATGCCAGATACCCAGTTAAATTTGAATTTCAGAAAAGAAATGAATCATATGTTTGAATATAAGTGTATCCCATGCTATGTATAGCATATACTTGTTTAACTGGGTGTTCTGTACCTTATATGGCAACCCTATGGGAAACTGTATTGAAAGACTTTTTTTTTCTTTTCTTGGACTATTCTAAGGTCTTATTCTTTCCTCAGTAGTCTCATCCTGTGTTTGACAATGGTGGTGCCTTGCTGAAGCAGCAAACTGTACTGATGGCCTGGGCATAAATGCCCTGTTATTGGAACACTCCTTGTTCTTCATTTGTGATACAGTCTACTGTACAGGTTTGCATATTGTTACAATTAAATTGGTTAATAAATGTCATGGATTTGGAAACATGACTGGCACTTAATAAGTTTTCCAAATGTTAATTATTTCTATATTTATTTTAGTATGTTCACTTTTTTCACATTTTAAGATTTTAAAATTTGAAAGTGTGTTTGAATTGATGTCAATTTACAATTGCTGTTGGCTTGGTGGCAGTCGTAATGTAGGAACATGCACAAACTTGAACACCACTCTTCATATCATCATGGCTTCCTTTGAGTTATATGCACCGTTTGAAAAAACTTCACTTCTTGGAAAAGAAGGCATGGCAGGGAATCTCAGAGGAATAGCAGGGAATCTCAGAGGAACATGGCAAGATAAGTCTTTACCTTAGAAAGAAATCCTTCCAAGGCTCAGAGAAAGAATACAAAGGCTAGGCTTTCATGGATAAAAGCCACCGGAATATGAGGAAAGTGTTAGTTCTTGGTGCATTTTCTGTTTTAAAAAATTATTATTATTATACTTTAAGTTCTGGGGTGCATGTGCAGAATGTGCAGTTTTGTTACACAGGTATAGAGGTGCCATGGTGGTTTGCTGCACCCATCAACCCATCACCTACATTAGGTATTTTTCCTAATGTTATCCCTAACCCCCCACCCCCGACAGGCCCTGGTGTGTGATGTTCCCCTCCCTACATCTATGTGTTCTCATTGTTCAACTCCCACTTATGAGTGAGAACACCCGGGGGTTGGTTTCTCTGTTCTTGTGATGGTTTGCTGAGAATGATGCTTTCCAGCTTCATCCATGTCCCTGTAAAGGACATGAACTCATCCTTCTTTATGGCTGTATAGTATTCCACAGTGTATATGTGCCACATTTTCTTTATCCAGTCTATTATTGATGGACATTTTGGTTGGTTCCAAGTCTTTGCTATCGTGAATAGTGCCGAAATAAACCTATGTGTGCATATGTCTTTATAGTAGAATGATTTATCATCTTTTGGGTATATACCCAGTAATGGGATTGCTGGGTCAAATGGTATTTCTAGTTCTAGATCCTTGAGGTATCACCACACTGTCTTCCACAATGGTTGAACTAATTTACACTCCCACCAACAGTGTAAAAGAATTGCTATTTCTCCACATCCTCTCCAGCATCTGTTGTTTCCCGACTTTTTAATGATTGCCATTCTAACCGGTGTGAGATGGTATCTCATTGTGGTTTTGATTTGCATTTCTCTAATGACCAGTGACTGTTGTTTATAAGGTACCCAGTCTACAGTATTTTGTCATAACAGCCATGAAAGATAAGACAATCTCTCTATGCTTCAGTTTGTCATCTGCAACATAGGAATTATAATAATACTTACTTCTTTAATAATTGTGAATATTAAATAAGTGAGTATGAGAAAATCACTTAGAACTTTTCCTGTCACATAGTAAGTACTAAACAAATGCTAGCTATTTTATTCTTACCATAACAGTAGTAGGGCATAGTGTTGAAATATAAAATCTAGAGCCAGACTGCCTAAAGTGAAGTTCCTTACCACCACTTCCTAGCTTTTTTGTGTATGTCACTTAGCTATGCTTAGGCTCAGTTTATTCATCTGTAGGATAAGACTAGTAATAATATCCATCTTAATAGTTGTTGCAATGATAAATTATTAAATGTAAAATGCTTAGAAGCTGTAGTCCCAGCTACTTGGGAGGCTGAGGCAGAAGGATCACTTGAACCCGAGAGACAGAGGTTGCAGTGAGCTGAGATCACGCCACTGCACTCACTCCAGCCTAGGCGACAGACTGAGACTCTGTCTCAAATAAAAATAAAAATAAAAAAAATAAAAAGACACTATATGTCTACATGTCTAAGTACGTCTAGGAGATTTCTCTAAATATTATAACTCAAAGTGAGAAGAAAGCATTGGGTCACTTCAATTGGTCTCATTATTTTTTGAAATATCTGTATGACTTAGAAGCAAAGGAATTTTAGAATCTGTAAATGAAGTATTGTTTGTTTTCTCTAGCCTTGCTCCCACTAAGAATAATGACACCAACATTCCCAGGGGATCGTCTTCATTCAGTCGCTTTTATTGAGCACAGCCTTCTCTTCTAGGCACTGTGTTAAGCAAAGGATGCAAAAGCAAAGAAAACAGAAGTGAACCTGACTTTGTGGACTTTTTATTCTAGGCCTGAGATCAAAAGACTTATCCTGTGAAAGTCCAGAAGTTAACAAGTTTAGGCTTTCTGGACTGTACAGGCTCCGTTGCTGCTACTCAGCTCTGTCACTGTATCCTAAAGACAGCCATAAACAGAGTCTAGATGAATGAGTGCAGTTTTGTTGCCAAAAACTCTATGGACACTGGAATTTGAATTTCCCACGCATTTTAAAATATACATCACAAAATATCCTTATTTTGAATTTTTCTACTTAGAAATGTAAAATGCATTCTTGGCTTTCAGGCTGTACAAAATCCAGAGGTTGGCCACATTTTGCCCACAGGCTATAGTTTTTCAGACCCTATTCTAGAGGACGAGAAAAGTAAAAAATAGGCAAACAGGCAAATGAAGTAAGTACACACTGTGAGGAAGCACACACGAGGGCTAAACCAGAGACCAGGAGACAATGCCTCCCATAGGAAGGGAAGGCTGGGGGATTCTGCAAAGATGAAACAGGCTGAGAAGCAGCTGGCATAGGAGTGGCCGTAAAGGGCTTGCAAGAAGAGGGAACAGCTCACATACAGAACTTAAGACAGAATGCCTGAGCTTGGTGGGTGCCTGTAATCTCAGCTACTCAGGAGGCTGAGGCAGGAGAATCACTTGAACCTGAAAGGCAGAGGTTGCAGTGACCTAAGATCATGCCACTGCACTCCAGCCTGGGTGATAGAGCAAGACTCTGTTTTTGTTTTGTTTTGTTTTGCTTTGTTTTTTAAAAACGGAAGAAGAATGCTTGGGCTCTCTGAGCGATTTAGGAAGACTGGTGTAGCTGGAAAAGACAGTGTTACAGAGAACGGCAGGCTGAGATGAGAGAGAAGGGGAATGCAACAGAGATAGAGGCTGCTGAGAGAGCCAGCAGCAGACCTCATCACCTTCTTTTGCAAGCACTAGAGTCATTGTGTTGACTTTAGCTGTGTGATTTAATAATCTTTTTAAATATACACTTTCCCTGGAGTTTTCAATGAAAGAAACACTTGAGTGTGAATAGGTGTGTGCAGAGAGAGATAATTATTAAGCATCTATTATGGACCCAGTGGGTACTTTTCAAGAGTCATTTCAGGTGAGGGCTTAGAGATGGAAAATTAGACCCAGAAAATTAGACTAAATCATTTGCTGTAGCTTATTCAGCTTCAAAAGCAAGTCCGTGTAGTTCTGAAAGCTTGTGCTATTTCTTCAGTTGCCAAAAGAGGTGTAAAAGAAATAATTACCTATAATAGTAGTAATATCTTCTATTGTTAATGAGAAAAATATAAGAACAAACTAATAGATGTGATGTGGAAATGGAATGAGGGTTAATGAGTTAGTTGTTTTATTTAAAAATTTATTCTTTTAATCATAATTTTAAAAATCAGAAATGCCATACAAAGGAATTATCTCATGAAGACATTTTAGAACTCATGTACTGTTTATTATTCTAGAAGATGATGGTGCTTGTTCATTATCTGGGAGCCTGCCCCTGCGGTCCAAAATCCTGACTACAAAAACATCTTCTCTTTGTCCTGTTTTCAGTCCACTAATGAGCACACACAAAAATTGTTAAGATGAGATGGTGGTTTAGGAAAAGGCCGTTGACCCTCATTATTCATGGATTCTATATTTGTGAATCTGCTTACTTGCTAAAATAGCTTTTAACTTCAAAATCAACACTCACTGTGCTTGTGCAGCCATTTGTGGACATGCACAAAGAGGCGAAATGTTTGAGTTGTCCACTGTGTACCCTCCCAGCCAAGGAAGAGCAAGGAATGCTCTGCCTTCTGGCTTTGGCTCTTACTGCAAACAAGTGTGTCTTTCAGTCTATAAGGAGACACGTATTTTGCATGTTCGTGCTTTGCCTTGGTGATTTCACTCTGTAAAATGGTCTACAGGTGTAGTGCTGAATGCTGTTAAGTGTTCCCAAGCACCAGAAGGTTACCCTTGCATTTTTTCTGATCATCTGCTTTCTGACGGCTAAATTTTAAGTTGTTCCTGCTGTCTTCTCTGACTGGAGCTTTAGAGATGAGCACAGGCTAGTTCCCATTCAGCAAATGAACACGACATAGACCCAGTACTCCTGGATCTCTGAGTTTAATAGGAAATGGAAATGTGTAAGCAGGTGTGTCCAATGAGATAGTTACAGACGCTATCTCAGAAGTATTAACATGATGTGAAAGGGTGCTTGAAGTGGGAAGAAGACCATTTTATACAGGGAGAAAAGAAGCACTACACCCTCAGTGAGTTGTCAGGTTCACAGATAACCTAGATGTGTGAAAAGGGGCAAGATACTTAGAGATGTGTAAATAACTCACATAATTACAGTACAGAGGGTGAGGAGAGAGTGAAGAAATCAAGCTTGACAAGAGGCAGGCTTCAGACAATTGAACTGGTCAGTTATGACTAAGTTAGAATGCACTCTGTAGGCAATTGGGGTTATTGAAAGGTTTTCAGTAGGAAAGTTATGTGAAAATATTTGCGTATTAGGGGCATGTTTCTGGTAGTAGCAGGAGAAAGAGACTGGAAGAAGGCAAGATTGGAATCTGGAGACCTTTCATCCAATCCATGGTGAATACAACACAAGCACTGTCCAGAAGGAGATGAGGCTCTGAAGTAAGACTGTAGCAGTCAAAGAATACTTGGTTTCCTCTAAAATATTAACATTCAGCTTGACTATTAAAGTAGACTGCAAAATTAGGAACTCTATCCAGCCAAGTCAGCTTTATGTAAACTTAAATTCATCCCTATTTTTAACAATATAAAAATTTATCCCAGCACTTTGGGATGCCAAGGTGGGCAGATCACCTGAGGTCAGCAGTTTGAGACCAGCCTGGCTAACATGATGAAACCCCTTCTCTATTAAAAAATAAAAAATTAGCCGGGCATGGTGGTGCATGCCTGTAATCCCAGCTACTTGGGAAGCTGAGGCAGGAGAATCGCTTGAACCCAGGAGACAGAGGTTGCAGTGAGCTGAGATCACGCCATTGCACTCCAGCCTGGGTGACAAGAGTGAAACTCTCTTTCATCAAAACAAAAACATTATCACCCAATATTTTCATAGCTTTTTGGCACAACTTTAACTTTAGATGAAACAAATCACTCGCTGCGCTTGAGGTAACTGGTACCACTGGGGTTCTTGGCTACTTTCTTAGGCTGGGTTCCCCAGAAGCAGATCCTGGACAGAGGTCTTTGCAGGTGATCTAACATGGAAGTATTCTCAGGCAAAACAAGCAGAGCCAGGAGACACTAAACAAAGCCTGGCAATAACTGAAGGCTAGCCTCAGCCTGATTCCAGGGGGAGCTCTGAGGCATGCCTGGGTCTACTGCTGCATCCCTGTGTTAGTCGTGGTTGGCTGTGGACTCCCCCAGGTTGCAGGAGAGTACACTTCTAGGCATCTCAGGGTGAGGTAGCTCCTAGTAGCTGCAGGCAATTCTTCAGAGAATAGTACAACTGTGAGTCTGCAGCAGCCAACTACAGCACAGCTCTAGAAATGGGAGTGGGTCGTGTCTCTTTATAGCCACTGACTCCAACTGTGTGCTCAACGCTACCTAACAATCATACTATAATCCTAATGCTAACTCACTGAAGGGTTCTCTATAACGACTGTTTTAAACCTTCTGGACCTTGTTAAACCTCCAGTTCCTCAGCACACACACCCTTCCTTCTCCCCAGATGGCTTTGGGCCTTGCTTTACAGAGAAAATAGAAGCTATCAGGCAAAGAAACCCTCAACTTGCTGGCTCCAAATCCATCCTTCTCTGGCATCGGTGCCCACACTGCCTTCCTGCTCCCTGGTTAAATGGGAAAATGGGACACCTGGCCCCTCCCCACCCCTCACACCTGTGGGAAGACAGTACATTCACTTCTGCTGGGGGCCAGACCCTCACGGCTTTGAGGAAACCATGCCCCTCTGTTTTATCTTCAATGTTGCCCTCCCTCAGACCCTTTTCCTATTACCATCTTGAAACTTAGAGGTTTTGTACATCTCATGAACAACACCCAGTGATCCTCTAAGGAAATCTGCATACCTTTCCAGGGCCTGTCCTGTTTGGCTCCTCCCCTTTGCAGCAGTCCATTTTCCTCACTGCTTAACAAGTTTGAATGCTGCTAATTCCTCACTGAGCCTGAGCAAGCCAAGAGAGAAGTCATGGATGTGGACACACCCTAAGGTGTCTCCTGGTCATCCCACCTACTACCATCTACACCTCTTTCCTACTCCCTGCCCTGGAGTGTGAGCCAGGTTGAGGACTTGCTACTTACAAATCGATGACAACAAAGATGATGGTTTGCCCCCATGCTTAGGTTCTGTAACCTGACAGGCGTGATAGGCTGTCCCTCCTGTGTATATATCACATTAAATAAGACTCTGTGAGGGCAGATGAGCTGGAGCCATCTGTGGGCTGCACAGAGCTGAAAGTCATGCTGGAAAAGTGCACGTGGCTGTGAGCTCTGGGGAGTCTCTAGAGCCCAAGGGTGGCACCCTCCTAATAGCCCTTGGTTGTACAACCATAAGGAAAGGTATTCTGCCAGCAACCTAAATGAGCTCAGAAATGGAATCTTCCCCAGCTGAGCCTTCAGATGATAATGTAGCCCAGCCAATGCCATGCTTTCAGCCTTGTAAGATCTACAGCAGAAGATCCAGATAAACACATGAATGAAAGTTGGAAAATTTACATTCATGAAAAAAGCATGAAAAGTGATGGCTTAGTTCAGAGTACTGAGTTCAGAGTAATTTATTTAGCAGCTCTACATCCTTAAACTCAAATTCCAAGTGTGATTTTTCATGTGCATTCCATCATTCACTCATTTGTACATTCATGTGAAAAAAGCAGCTCAAGCTTTATCTCAGAGTAATTCAGATCAGCCACACTTCTTTTAAAGTGTGATTTAACTAAGACTTGCATAAGGAAGATAAGAATTTCTGGTGATGAATACCAGCTGTAGAATATTCCCCACACGAAGATGGGACAGTTCCATGTCATCAGTTACATTGCTTTGAAATAAATAATGAACAGATTGCTCATATTGACTGGCTGGAGGGAAGGCCCATGAAGGCAGGTATCATTTTAACCTCAGGACAACACCAGCCTTCAATCACCGCAGCGAGAGATATGTAAGTCAAGGAGGAGCTATGCAAAATACTGACTTTGTATAGCGCAAAGTTACGAATTTTAGAAACCTACATCCTTCAGTTTATCCTAATAGCAAAACAGGCTCAGCGCCAGTCACTTTGCTGAGAGTGAGACACGATGCTTAAAAGTTTGAAAACAGAAAAACAATGAACAGCTGAAAAGAGAAGACCAGCAGTATGTGGGTAATGAGTCAATCATGCTGGGCACACACTAAACATGTCCTGGTGTCACTGCTAGGAAGTAAACATTGCCAATGACTATGAGCCTGAGTCATTCATTCTAATAAGTGTTCTTGATAGAAAACGCAGCCACGTAGGCAGTAATTTTAGAGAATTTTCAATCTCTAAATTTCGAATTTTGAAGAACAACAAATTTTGCTTATTAAATGTGCATCCTGTTAGTTTTTCTACTGCTACAGGAACAAATTACCACAAACTGAACAGCTTAAAAAACACAGGGTTATGTTCATCTGAGAGTTCTGTGGGTCAGCATCCTGGGCGATGCTCCTCTCCAAAGGCTCTGAGAAAGAATCCACTCACTCAGGGTGCTGGCAGAATTCAGTTCCACACGGTTGTAGAACTGAAGTCCTTGTTTTGTTGATGGCTGTCGTCTTCACAACGCCTTTAACTTTTAGAGAAAATGTTTTATTTTCTCTGTTTCTTAGTAGTTCCTTCATTTTTCTGGCTATTTGGTGGGGCTTCTGTCTCTACTATTGGACCCTGGCATCTGAGTGTTCTTCCTTAGGAAGCAATGCAAAGCCATTAGGAGCACCGTTTGCAGGGGTGAGCGCGTGGCCTGCAACCTTCAATGTCATGTGTCTCTCTTCACTTGAGTCACCCAAATGCATGGGTCTGTTTGCCTTTTGGTGGTAGTTGGGTATCTCTGAGACAGAGCTTCCAGTTTCTTGCTTTGGGGAGAGCCTGGCAGCCTTGGCTGGGGAGACAGGGAGGTCCCTGTTCCAATCTTTCATCTCCAGCTGCTTGGTTTTTCACTTGCTGATTGTGTGTGTGTTTGTAATGTCCTCTTGGTGTGTGTCTGTAACGTCCTCTTGCCTTCTTCAGTGTCTGGATACAGAAGATTTCTGATTGAGTTCCTTTAGAAACTATACTTTTCGTCTCCTGAGGGTTGGGGAGGGGTGGTTCTAACCATCCCTTCAGCAGAAACTGGTCCCTCTAGTTCCTTGGCTATTCTCCCGTTCTCCAGGTAAGCCGGCTTCCTCAGAATGGTTTCTGAGACATTCAAGCTTCATCTTCCTTTGTTCTGCTAACTCATTTACTGTTTCAACTTTTTTTGCTTCATAAATTGGGTACTGGGCTACAAATGTCTCCTTGTGTCATTGAAGATGTGTTTATATGTTTCGTTCATCATTCTCTTTTATTTGGGGGTGAAATAAAAGACTATATAGGTTTTTACCTCATCATCATGAAGCAAATGAAGCCTGCCTCCATTTTACAGATGAAGAACCTGATATTCAGAGAGAATGGATGATCTTCACAAGGTCACACAGCCATTTGTAGGTTTCTGGTTTCTCAATCTTCATGTGATACGCGCTTACAGACTTGACAGTAACTTTCAGTTCGGTTCATTCAGCCACTGGTTGCCAGATGGAAGTGACCATACACATGGGAAATGAAGCTTAAACTACAGAACAGGGTTTTACATGAAGGCAAATTTATATTCTGATAAACAACCTGACCAATGTTAGGCTATTAGTCCTTCCTTCCTTTCTTACAGTGCTCTTCAAAACTCAAATACTGCCTAGAAAAGTATATGTAGGTATAAATACATAAGGCATTTGAATGCATAAAAATTATATGGATTTCCTAAATTTGCACATGGGACTTTGAAAGACTTTCATTTTTCTTGAGAAGGTTATTGCAAAGCCTGAACAGAATTACTCCTTGATCACAGGACCTGGCAAAGACTTTATGACAAAGATGCAAAAAGCAATTGCAACAACAAAAAATTGACACCTGGGATCTAATTAAGGAGCTTCTGTACAGCAAAAGAAACTATCAATAGAGTAAACAGATGACTTATAGGATGGTAGGAAATATTTGCAAACTATGCACATGACAAAGGTCTAACATCCAGAATCTATAAGGAACTTAAACAAATTTATAAGAAAAAACTAACCCCATTACAAACTGGGCAAAGGTCATGAACAGACACTTCTCAAAAGAAGACATACACATGGCCAACAAGCATATGCAAAAATGCTCCACATCACTAATCATTAGAGAAATGCAAATCAAAACCATAGTGAAATACCACCTCACACCAGTCAGAATAGCTATTATTAAAAAGTCAAATAATATCAGATGCTGGTGAGGTTGTGGAGAAAAGGGAGCCCTTATATACTGCTGGTGGGAATGTAGATTAGTTCTGCCATTGTGAAAAGCAGTTTGGCAATTTCTCAAAGAACTTAAAACATTCGACCCAGCAATCCCATTATTATACCTAAAGGAATATAAATTATTCTATCATAAAGACACACTTGCAAATATTCATTGCAACACTATTCGCAATAGCAAAGACAAGGAATAAATCTAGATGCTCATCAATGGTAGATTAAAAAATATGGTACATATACACTGTGGAATACTATGCAGCCATAAAAAAGAATGAGATCATGTCCTTTGCAGCAACATGGGTGGAGCTGGAGGTCCTTATTTTAAGTGAACTAATGAAGGAAACAGAAACCTATTACTGTATGTTCTCCCTTATAAGTGGGAGCTAGACATTGAGAACATATGGACACAAAGAGGGAACAACAGACACCAGGGCCTACTGGAGGGTGGAGGGTGGGAGGAGGGAGAGAATCAGAAAACTACCTATCAGGGACTATGCTTATCACCTGGGTGACGACACAATCTGTACACCAAATCCCTGTGACACATGATTTACCTATATAACAAACCTGCACATGTTCCCCTGGACCTGAAATAAAAGTTAAGAAGCAACTGCTCCTTGGTGAAATTACCACAAGGATTCTGATGTTCCTTTGCTTTTCTCCTCCCGTTACCTCCTTCCCATGAATCCTCAGCCATGGACTCCCCCGCCTGGCATCCAGGGTCCTCTCCCGTTCTTCATGGTGTCAACATATTTGCTAAGATGGTTCTTTTTAACATCAAAAAACAAATCCCTAGTGCTGTATGAAATCTTCAGTGCCCTCACATCTCAGAAATGCTTATCACTGTTGTCACAAGCTGATCACAAAGATAAATGTCTCAATCAAGCTCAGAGCCAGTCTCCCTGAGTTGGTGTGGAGGTCCTTGTGGTCTCATTTGTCTTTGTGTTGTGTCACCAGCACAGTACTGGAGCTTGGCCTGTGGGTAGCCATGCCGTGATGTCATTAAGGGAGTGACGGGGTATGTTTCCTCATTCCTGTGGTCCTGGGGGATCAGGGCAGAGAGGGAAGGTTGTGTGACTAGTGCCTATGGTATGCACATTTACCTACTGTGTTAGGACTGGAAAGTGTGAGTGATTGTGTTAGGAGTGGAAAGTGTGAGAGAGCAGATTATTGGCTCAGTACTGGGCTAGATGTTACAGGTAGTCGGAATGGGTCACTTACAGCAAACTGATAGTTGTGTTATAAGACTCTAACCATGCCTGATGGAGACATACATTTGTACAGTACTGTTATGCTTATTTAACTTCCACAAAAACAGTACTGAATAACTAGCTCAATTTTTGCAGATGAAGAATCCAAGGGCAGTTGGCTTAAGTATTCCCAGCCACAAAGAAGATAATCTTGGAATGTACTTGAGTTTTCAGATTGTTTGGACTAAAATGATGAATTAATATTGTGCTAAAATGATGAATTAATAAATTTCACTGAGCTCCTAAAATACTGTTTTCATTATTTTTTCCCTGAAATGAATAAATGTAGTCAATAGACATTATTAAGGACTTTTAGCAGTAAACTTATTTAAATTGCTATGCATATTGAAATTTATCAGGAGCTGTTATTTCTGCTCAACAAGGATCCATCTAACTTCCAATCTTATAAGTATATGCAATAATGTGCCTAAAACACACAGGAAAGTGTCACAAAAGAGGTGTGATGTTGAATTCAGGAGTGCTGAAATTATTCTAGCTGCTGCCTGATGCTTAATATCCCCAGATCCTATTAAAATCAGTGCATCACTACAGAGGCAAAAAGTGAAGAAGATAATCTAGCATCATTTTAAAACTCTCATCATCAAGGGATGATTTCACAGGGAAATGCATCACCGTGTTATCAGCTGATTCACATCCAAAGCTTATTTTTACAATGTTTCTCATTGGAAGGATAATGATTTACTTTATAAGTGACAATCTCTCTAAGGCTCTCCATAATCTCCCATATGAAAAAAAAAAGACTTTATTATTAAAAAACCCTGAAAATGTTAAAATAAAATACTATAGTCTTGTTTCTATTAATTTTGATATAACAGCGTTTTTGAGAAACACTGGTACTTAAACTTTTTGATTAAAAATATTAAAGATTTAGAAAGTAGAGAAATCGAGCTTAATCTATAGATTATACTTTAGTTGGAGCAGTTTATTCTGTCAGTTCTTTTGTGAAATGTTTATGTTATCTGTCCTCCTGTAGTGTTTATCTTGAAGGATAAATAAAGTATATTGCATGTAGTTGGGTATTACCTGTAAGAACCCTCAAGAACTATGTGTTTTGTTAATATCAGTGAGATTAAACCAGATATGGTAGATGTGTGTATGTTCCTGGCCTGCGCTATTTGTTACATTTGTTAAATATGTGACTTTCTGTTTGTAAATAGTAGGGTATAGAGAAAGCTGCCAATGAGACAAATACAGACAGAGTGGGCAGAGGGGAAAATGGAAACGACTTAAGTTTCAGTAAAGTTTAGGTTCAAACAAAAAGGCATCTGGGAACAGTGCCACAGCAAACCTACCAGCTGAGGGGCAGCTGGCTTACTCACGTCCCACTAGCAAGTATTGATTTTGTGGCCTCCATGTGGAAGACAGTTTACTGGACACACAAAAATAAATAAGACCTACGCCCAGAAAGTTACAGTTTAACAGGGAGGGGGCAGTGTACAGGCAAATAAATCATCAAGATTTCAATAAATAGCGACAGATCCTCTACAGGTGGTAGCACAAGCGTGGGAGCAGAGGGCAGAGTGTCCGTTTAAATCCAATGGAATATTGGGGAAAAAGTCCAGGTTTGTGCTGAGGCTGAATTCAGCGATTAGTTGGCTAAAAAAAGACAGGGGGAAAAAGGCCTCCAGGCAGAGGGATAACAAGTCCAGATTAGGGAGCAGCACGAGGCGTTTATTGGCGTAACTGGGTCCCTTGCACATGGCTGAAGAATGAAACTCGTGGGAAGCAGGAGCAGGAGATGGATTGTAAGCACGTTCCTCAGAGGCTCCTCGCACTCCGGAACATATATAGAACCACGGGAAAAGAAGCACACAAAAACCAGTGCTTTGTTTAAGATGAAGTGCAACCTATTCAGATCTGCCTTTTAGAAAGTTGCTCAGAAAGTGACTCGGAAGTTCAGGAATTTGAATGGAGCACAGCAGGGGTGGCTGGTGGGATCCAGACTTACCATCTGGGCTTGACCGCACCCTGGCGCCTTGCATGACATGAAGAGTGGTTCACTCGCACTGTGGCTGCTGATGGTGCCTATTCCTGAGATCTTTCCAGGACTCTCCATATGGCCTGTGCCTCCTCAAAACATGAGCTGGGTTCCCAAGGGAAGTGTCCCAGGAGAGAGTTCAGCAGAAGACATGCGGCATTTCCCATCCTAATCTTGCACACAACACAGCATCGTTTGGGTGTACTTGGCCCACAGGGTCCATCACGAGGTCCACCTGGGTTGAAGGTGAGGGAGCATGGATGTCACTCATTATGAGAAAGAGGCAGGTTCTGGAGGAGCTTCTAGGGTTGCTGATTAGTTGCAGTTATTTTTGAAAAATACAATAGTGTTGCAGTCACCTGTGGAGAACACTATTTTCTATAAACCAGAATATGACTCTGTGAAGCCATCATTTTCAGTGCAAACAACACAAGTTGCAACAGGAGACAAGGCACATGGTACGTAGCATAACAAGCAAGTGGGATGGTGGTGTGAGAAGTCAGATTGGGCCAGAACGTGGCCTCTTAGCCCATGATAAGAAACTTGGGTTTTCTTCTGTGTGATGGAGGCCACTGGAGGCTGCAGGCACAAAGGTGTTACCTGGCTGTGTTTGTTTATTTTTAAGCTCTATAACTCCTGGAAGAACATTGAATGATAGGGGAAAAGGTGGAGGTGGGGCCTGAGCTGCAGTGGAAGTGAGCAACTGAGTGGGTAGAGCAAACCCATGAATGGCCCAGGCTAAAGAAAGGGGAATGTGGGCAGAGAAATCTACAATTCATGGGACTCAAGTGGAGTCGGGAGGTCTGTTTTGGGAGATTCATGTTTGAAATCCCTTAGAAAGGTTGGGTCTGGAGATAAACATTTGGTAATATGATGTAGATTTGAGGTCCCCAGTCCTGGGCCATGGACCAGTACCTGCCCATGGCCTGTTAGGAACCGGGCTGCGCAGCTGGGACATGTGAAGCTTCATCTGTATTTACAGCCACTCCCCAATGCTCACATTACTGCCTGAGCTCTGCCTCCTACAGATCAGAGTCCACATTAGACTCTTATAAGAGCCCGAACTCCATGGTGAACTGCACATGGGAACAACCTAGGTTGCGCACTCTTTATGAGAATCTAATGCCTGATAATGTTGCTGTCTTCCATCACCCCCAGGTGGGACCATCTAGTTGCAGGAAAACAAGCTCAGAGCTCCCACTGATTCTACATTATGGTGAGTTTTATAATTATTTCATTACACATTACAATGTAATAATAACAGAAATAAAGTGCACAGTAAATGTAATGGGCTTGAATCATCCTGAAACCATCCCCCAATCTCATCTGTGGAAAAATCATTTTTGACCAAATCAGTCCCTGGTGCCAAAAAGGTTGGGGACCGCTGATGTAGAAGATACTTCAGATGAATGTCAAAGTTGAGTAGAATTGGCCAAGTGAGTGAGGAAGGATGATGTCTTGGCATCCCAGGGAGAGGAAATTGAGAAAATCACAGAGGCAAGAAATTGGAGATCTCTGTTCTAGTTACGCCTTTGCATGATAAGATTTAAAGGTAGCAGCAGCTCCTCTAGGGCAGAAGGGGTCCACTGTCTCTGACAGCAACAGATGTATAGCTGTTAGTATGAAACTGGTCCCTTCTCGTTAACCCATATGCTCATTAATCTATGGCATCTTTCCTCACTGAGTCTGTGCTTAATGTTATTAATCCATTTATTTATTTATTTATTTATTTTTTAAGATGGAGCCTAACTTTGTCATCCAGGCTGGAGTGCAGTGGTGCGATCTCAACTCACAGCAACCTCCGCCTCCCAGGTTCGAGCAATTCTCCTGCCTCAGCCTCCTGAGTAGCTGGGATTACAGGTGCTCCCCACCACTCCCAGCTAATTTTTGTATTTTTAGTAGAGATGGGGTTTTACTATGTTGGCCAGGTTGGTCTCGAACTCCTGACCTCAAGTGATCTACCCACCTTGGCCTCTGAAATTGCTGGGATTACAGGCGGGAGCCACAGAGCCCAGCCTATTAATTTCTTTAAATCCAAAACATGCAAATACAGGGAGCATGAAAGCACAGTAAGAAGACGCGTATGAGTTAGTGACGGAGACAAAAGTGATTAAAAGGGTAAGAACATGGTGAACGTTGCACAGCCTTATGTAATAGATATTTCAAGGGTAGGATTAACTTTGAAAGATTAAGCATGAGTTCTAAAGCTGAAGGAAAGTCCTGGCCCATGCAATCGAGCACAATGTGTGAGAGAGAAGAGAACACGACTGAGGCTTCGTGTGGAGAAGCACCCGCACCCTTTGGTCTGGTTGAGCTAATCGGGTGCGGAGGGTGATATGGTTTGGCTCTGTGTCCGCACTCAAATCTCATCTTGTATTGTAATCCCCATGTGTCAAGGGAGGGTCCTGGTAGGAGGTGACTGAATCATGGGGGCAGTTTCCCCCATACTGTTCTTGTGATAGTGAGTTCTCAAGAGGTCTGATGGTTTTATAAGTGGTGGTTTCCCTTGCTCTTCTCTCTTCTGTCGCCTTGTGAGGAAGGTTCCTGCTTCCCCTTCTGCTGTGATTGTAAGTTTCCTGCGGCCTCCCAAGCCATGTGGAACTGTGAGTCAGTTAAACCTCTTTTCTTTATAAATTACCCAATCTCAGGGAAGTTCTTCATAGCAGTGTGAGGATGGACTAATTCAGAGGGGGTTTTGTCTGAAAAGATTTTCAACATAATGAAACTGGGAACAATCATCTGAGACAGTGTGTGTCAGCAAGAAAGATTTCAAAGGACAAGCTAACACTTCTGCCTCGTGACGCTATGTGACAATTAATCCAAGGACTGTGCATCAATGCTGCCTACTCACGTTGAAGTCATATACCAGTGGCCTTCTAAATGTCCTTCTGGGAGCTATGTATGGGTAGAGGGCCTCCTGTACACCGAACTGTCTTTTCTGAAGTCTGTGTATCTGTACACGACACCATTACCTCACACAAATTTTGCACCTAAAATATTTGGAAGCAATTTCCCTTTCCTTGTCATTTAAAAACTTTTCTGTCTAGATAGGAGGTCCAAGGATTTTCAGCTAAATGGATTTACAGTAGCTTCTATCTACAGGGAGTAGTGAGTCTGATCTTGGGGGCAAAACTAAAACTGAGCAAAGTCAAAATGGCTAAGAAAGTGGCTTCCTGGGAGTTAAATGTCTCATGTTTAATTTTTACACGCCTTCCTCCCAAAGGCCTCTGGGATGCCACTATTCCCAGTGCATTAAGCCCTTTCTTGCTTCCTGGGGAGGCTTTTTCAGCGATTTACATGGCAGTTTAATTGTATTAATGCATTATTTCTCCTGGGACCATATAGGTCTTGCATTTGTTCATTATGTGGTGAATGGAATTGCCCCCTGTATATGAACAGGGCCCCACAGCAGGTGAGAGGACAAGGGGTCTGCACAATTATCTCTAGGATTATGAAACAAAGAGCACTAAATACAAAGCTTGTTCCGACCACTTACTGCTTTCACAGTTGCCAGAATGTAGCAGAGAGATTGGTCTCTTATAGAACTTCAGAGGAAGAGATTAAGCTTCTTAGAAACTTTAGCTATGATGGGCCGGGCGTGGTGGCTCATGCCTGTAATCCCAGCACTTTGGGAGGCCGAGGCGGGCGGATCACGAGGTCAGGAGATCGAGACCATCCTGGCTAGCATGGTGAAATCCCATCTCTACTAAAATACAAAAAAATTAGCTGGGTGTGGTGGCAGGCGCCTGTAGTCCCAGTTACTTGAGAGGCTGAGGCAGGAGAATGGCGTGAACCCGGGAGGCGGAGCTTGCAGTGAGCCAAGATTGCGCCACTGTGCTCCAGTCTGGGCAACAGAGTGAGACTCTGTCTCAAAAAAAAAAAAGAAACTTTAGCTATGACGGTTGGGGCAGGAGAACCATTAGGGGTTGTAACGATGTCTAGTGGATATTGTAACACATTACCACCATTGGGCCTTATAACAAATAAAGGCCAGAAGTTCAAAATCAGGGTGTCATTAGGGCCATGCTCCCTCTGCAGACTTTAGGAAGAATCTTTCCTTCCCTATTTTCAGGTTCTGGTGGTGCCAGGTACTGATGGTTTCTGGTTCTGATGGTTCCAAGTACTGGTTTTTCCAGGTACTGGTGGTTCTAGGTACCGGGGGTTCCACGTGCTGATACTTCCAGGTTCTGGTGGTGCCAGGTGCTGATGGTTCCTGGTTCTGGTTCTAGTACTGGTAGTTTCACGTTTTGGTGCTGCCAGGTACTGATGGTTTCTGGTTCTTGTGGTCCCAGGTATTGATGGTTCCTGGTTCTGGTATTTCCAGGTTCTGATGGTTCTAGGTACTGGCAGTCCCAGGTTCTGGTGTCTTCAGGTTCTGGTGGTGCCAGATACTGATGGTTCCTGGTTCTGGTTCTGGTACTGGCGATTCTATGTTTTGATACTGCCAGGTACTGATGGTTTCTGGTTCTTGTGGTTCCAGGTACTGATGGTTCCTGGTTCTGGTGGTTCCAGATTCTTGTGGTGCCAAGTACTGGTGGTTCCAGGTACTGATGGTGTCAGGTACTGATGGTTCCAGGCTCTGATGTTCTAGGTGCTGATAGTTCTGGGTTCTGATGATTCCTTGTCCTTGTTCTGGTGGTTCTTGATTCTGGTAGTTTCATTTACTGGTGGTTCCTGGTCCTGGTGGTTCCTGGTTCTGGTGTTTCTATGTTCAGGGGTTCTAGGTTCTGGTGGTGTCAGGTACTGATGGTTCCAGGCTCTGATGTTCTAGGTGCTGATAGTTCTGGGTTCTGATGATTCCTTGTCCTTGTTCTGGTGGTTCTTGATTCTGGTAGTTTCATTTACTGGTGGTTCCTGGTCCTGGTGGTTCCTGGTTCTGGTGTTTCTATGTTCAGGGGTTCCAGGTTCTGGTGGTGTCAGGTACTGATGATTCCTGGTTCTGGTGGCTCTAGGTACTGGTGGCTCCTGGTTCTGGTGTTCTGGGTTCTGATAGTTCTGGGTTCTGATGGTCCCTTGTTTTGGTGGTTCCTGATTCTGGTAGTTTCATTTACTGGTGGTTCCTGGTCCTGGTGGTTCCTGGCTCTGGTGTTTCCATGTTCTTGTGGTTCTGGGTTCTGCTGGCTCCAGTTCCTTGGCTTGTGCCTGCATCACTCAGTTTTTGCCTCCTCCTTCTCATGGAATCCTTCCCCTTGTCTGTGTGGCTCCATAACCCCCTCTCCTTATAAGGACACCAGTCCTTGTATTAGGGCCTACCCATATACAATAGGACCCCATATTAACTTGGTTACATTTCAAAAACCCTATTTTGAGGTGAGGCCACATTCACAGGTATTGGGGGTTAGGTTTGAACATTGTTGTTCTGGGGACAGAATTTCAAGATGCTGGGGGTGGCCTGGCTAGAGATTTTGATTTTAAAAAGGTTAGTGAGGAAAAGAAGGATGACAGGGACACCAAGTAACATTTGTGTTTTGAGGGGATGATGTCCACGTGAAAGTGAGTACTGGTGGATAGTCTCTGTGTGTGAGGGTGATGTCAGATGCCAGATGTGAATGTGGGAACCCGGTAATACTCCGTACTGGCCATTGCCCAAAGTTCAGACTGCACCAGGAACTGCCATTCTTCTTACCCAAACAGCCATCTTGGAAGAGAAGAAATGAGTTGGTCACTGTGAGTGGTAGAGAGAATAGAAAAAAAAGTTAATATTTATAAATTTTTGTGATCAATATCAACCAATGTGGAATGCAGGCAAGACCATACCCAGAGCATATTCTCCCTAAATTGCCATCTTTAATATACCTAAGTGAAAATATTTGAAGCAAATCTTAAAGTACCATCAAATTTGCAACTCTGTTGAGCTCTCTGTGTTTTGCCAAAAATTAGGAATCGGGAAAACTTGGTTACTGTTGTCTGAGACTGCCTTTGACAAATCCTTTGTTTTCATCTGGAAATCATTTTCCTTCTAGATTGAGGAGAGAGGGAGATAGAAGTTAGACACTTGCTTGGCTTATGTCCTTCTGAGATGCCGATTATTATCCGTATGATGATTAACCTCAAATACGTATCTCCAGCTTAGGTTGTTCCACAAGATTTAACTCAAAATCTTCAAATGCTTTCCAGGCCTCTCCATTTTGATAATCACAAAGATAACAAAGCATGATAGAAATTGAATTTAAAAAAAATTAAAAAAAAAAAGAAATTGAATTAAACATCTTCCTCCTAATTCAGCTTCTTCTATGTATATTAATTAGATTGACATCATTAGTAATACAGGGATATGATATTAATAAGAAAATAACAACTTGTACACAATATGTGCATCAACTATTTATTCCCAAAACTCACCCAAGAGCTTAAGCTAAATAACTTGAACAGCTGGAATCTGCATTATTATTTTTTCTTATTATTGATAAGAAAAATTGCCCCAAATAATTGTTTTAAATTGCCATTGCCCCTTCCAGTTTCCCAAATCAAATCATATACTATTGGGCTGTAAATTTAAGATCAGTTGCTTCTTTGATGCACAAGGCTAAACTTGACAATTTTGGAGAAAGCATAGAATGTTACAATCCTTTAAGGGAAAACCAGGTAATTCTCCTTTTCTACCCCTTTGGCAATGTAAGCCCACGTTATTGGGAGGCGATTTAATTTGGTATCTTTATAATACTATAAGTATAGTCATATAAAATATCTTTATTGTAAATAAATATAATAGTATAGTATATGATTCTAATAATATGAATCACAAGTGATAATTCTAATAAATTTTTTAGCCCAATGGAGTTTACAAACTCTTTCTCCTAAATTTTTGAATTCTCAGCACATTTCTTCATTCAACAAATATTACTTATGGCCTATTAGTCACCTGACATGGTGAGGGTACTAGGAAGGTCTTAGGAGAAAATAATTCAGTTGGCACCTTTCTATTAATTGTCTGATACATTATACACCAAATTGATTATTCTTGCACTTAAATTATTATTTATGATGAATGCCTTGCATTAGAGTTTAGAATCATTTGTAAATACACTAAAATATTCTTCTGTGCCTCAAGAACTCTGACCCTCTGAACTTCTGGATCAAATATTCCTTATCCTTATGTCAGGGACACACCTTTTGGGGAAGTGCAGGCTGCATAGCAATGGATTACAGATGGCATTCTGTAAGGAGAGGGTGAGCCTGTAGCTGCTCCATTGAGCTCTGAGCTTATCCCAGATCTGAACCTTGGCTGAAGTGAGGTGACTGCACAGCCTGCACCAGCTGCTCTGCACAATTGGGCACACATGGTTAGAGGGCCTGGACCCCATTTACCGGGCTGAACAGTGGGGTTTTGGCTACGTGGTAAATGAGGTAGAAAAGATCTCTCAGAAACTATGGTACTTATCAGCTCTTTCAGTCACCACCGTTTTTAACATATGGAAAATGCAGTGGTTGAGATTCACCAATCAGGAACTTTCTTAGAGTGATTATAAATAAAAGATTATTTTCAGTTCATTATTTTAGTGCTGTTAGAAACTTCCTTAAATTTTCTCTTGTAATGCAAATTGAAACCATGTCATTTAAGAAGATCACCCCATTGTAGTATAGAGAGAGATGGTGCGTACTTGCAATCAAAGTTATCACACTTTCAGAAGGTTGTTGATTCCACCTGTGAAGGGAGAATGTCCTCACAAGGTGTCACTCCACCTTGTCCAGCATAGAATACTAATGGCAAGGTAGAAGGGTGAACGTGGTATAGACAGTGTCCTTGGTGTAGACTCTGCATGTTTTGGCCTCAGGCTATAGGTTGCCAACACCTGCTCTTTATCATCCGTTATACTGCAGCACAGGAATTCTGAAATTCAAAAGAATTCAACCAAGTTAATGTTGAAGTACACTGAACCCAGCATAAATAGGAGTCTACCCTAGGCAAGCGGCAGATATCCTTTTTGTGACAAGAAAATTCTTATTGAAGTGGTAAGACTATATCCTTCTTTTGAGACTTTTACATTTCTCAAACGTCTTACAGTTTAAACTTAGAAATTGCCATCGTAACTATTTCAATTTTAAATTTCCTAATGGTTTTAGAATTAGTAGCCATGATCATATTTGATAGATAGAGATTGCATTACATATATCTGTGAGTGCATGGTGTTAACAACCTTCATAAGAACTTTTTGAGGTAGACTAGATGTTTAAACTCCCTGAGTTTCAACAAATTATCATCTGTCTTCAAGAGTTTCTGGAAGGGCTGGGTGAAGGACCATGCATGAAAGCAGCAAACACAGTGTCCCACACGTGGAACAGATCCTGCTAACTCTGGGCTTGCGTGCTTTTGTTGCTCGCTTCATGGGCAACCTTGTGTGGGTTCTCCCAGCTACTTTTCCACATTCTAGCACTTAGGCATCTGCGTTGTTTCTTTTAGCACAGTCGTTTATGCTACCCTTGCTACTACATCCCCATAGCCACGTCCCTTTTTGGTTCCCGGGAGACAGAGACCCTGCCCCATCCCTGGCCCATCCCCATCCACACCCACCCACCTGCATGGGGTGTGGCCCATTCCCAGTCTCTGTGGGACCAGTTATGCATCTTCACAAGGTGAGATGTGGGGCTGGGTCAATGGGTAGTAGAATGGCAGAAGAAAGAGGGAAACACATTTGGATATAAGAAACTCTACAGAAAATTAGCTGGAGTTGGTAATTATTTGGATGTGAGAGAGTAAAGGAAGGAAAAGACATCACACTAAAAGGTTTCTTTTATTGCTGTGTGTTCAAGGTGAAGATGCCACTAACAAGGGTAAAGAGATATGAAGTCAGTGTGGCGATTCCTCAGGGATCTAGAACTAGAAATACCATTTGACCCAGCCATCCCATTACTGGGTATATACCCAAAGGACTATAAATCATGCTGCTATAAAGACACATGCACACGTATGTTTATTGCGGCACTATTCACAATAGCAAAGACTTGGAACCAACCCAAATGTCCAACAATGATAGACTGGATTAAGAAAATGTGGCACATAGACACCATGGAATACTATGCAGCCATAAAAAATGATGAGTTCACGTCCTTTGTAGGGACATGGATGAAACTGGAAATCATCATTCTCAGTAAACTATCGCAAGAACAAAAAACCAAACACCGCATATTCTCACTCATAGGTGGGAATTGAACAATGAGAACACATGGACACAGGAAGGGGAACATCACACTTCAGGGACTGTTGTGGGGTGGGGGGAGGGGGGAGGGATAGTATTGGGAGATATACCTAATGCTAGATGACAAGTTGGTGGGTGCAGCGCACCAGCATGGCACATGTATACATATGTAACTTACCTGCACATTGCGCACATGTACCATAAAACCTAAAGTATAATAATGATAATAATAATAATAATAATAAAAGAAAAAAAAAGAAAAAAAAAAAAAAAGAGATATGAAGAAAGAATTAGTTTAGGGAAATTACCTTTTTAAGTAAAGTATATTAAATCTGTACATAGGTACAGAGAGGAGAACACAAATACCCACGACTGCCACTGAATGCACAAATGTCAATGTATTGTGACATACATATTTTAGATGTTGTTTTAGAGAACTAAAGTGTTATATACACAGGTGAAATGCTCCCTGAGCTCCACCCAGCTCTTATTCTCCTCTGTGTTTCTAACGAGTAACCATTTCACTCGGAACAACCTTCCCATCCACATTTGTATTCTTATTTTATATTTTTATTATATATGTAATATTTAATATGTACACTATGCTGTTTTAATATACACACATAGGCTGGGTGCGGTGGCTCATGCCTGTAATCCCAGCACTTTGGGAGGCTGAGGTGGGCAGATCACGAGGTCAGGAGATCGAGACCATCCTGGCTAACACAGTGAAACCCCGCCTCTACTAAAATACAAAAAATTAGCCAGGCCTGGCGAAGGGCACCTGTTGTCCTAGCTACTTGGGAGGCTGAGGCAGGAGAATGGCCTGAACCCGGGAGGCGGAGCTTGCAGTGAGCAGAGATTGCGCCACTGCACTCAAGCCTGGGTGAGAGTGAGACTCCGTCTCAAAAAAAAAAAAAAAAAAAATATATATATATATATATATACACACATACACACACACACACACACACATGCACACACATAGTGAAATGATCACTACAAGTAAATTAAGATACTTATAATCTTTGTTACTCTGTGTGTGTGTGTGTGGTAAGAGTACCTAAAATCTATTCTTTAGATTTAGGAAATTTTCAATATACAATGCAATATTATTAACTATAGTTCTGCACACTTTTTATTCTTTTCCTAGTTACAAAGCCATTAACAAATAGGGTAGTTCAGTGTGATTTTAGAAAACACACACAGATGCCTGGTTTATTTGAAGTTATGATTCTGACATGTTCTATAGGTCAAGTCAGTGAGGGGAACTGAGATGCAGTGCTTAGCCTTTGATTCTACCACATGTGCTTTTCAGTTACCTATGACTTTAACAATTAGGTTCTTATTAGTTTTTTTAAATCACTGTTGCATTAACCATTCCTTTTACACATTTTCTTATTTTGGAGATGCTTTTTTTTTTTTTTTTTTTGAGACGGAGTCTCGCTCTGTCGCCCAGGCTGGAGTGCATTGGCGCCATCTCTGCTCACTGCAAGCTCTGCCTCCCGGGTTCAGGCCATTCTCCTGCCTCAGCCTCCAGAGTAGCTGGGACTACAGGCGCCCACCACCACGCCCAGATAATTTTTTGTATTTTTAGTAGACACGGGCTTTCACCGTGTTAGCCAGGAAGGTCTCGATGGAGGTGCTTGTTTTTGAAAATACTTTAAGGCAATATACCTAGGCACAGAAATGCTTAGTCCTGAGATCTACCCATTGTCAACTTTATAAAGTGCTGAAAACTAGTTTTCCAAAGTGCTCACAAAACATGACCTGCCATTAGGAGTGGATGAGAGTTCACGGTTCCCCACATCCAGCCACCATTTGGTATGCAACACTTAATACTTGCTCCTGCTTCACTTTCCACCATGAGTAAAAGCTTCCTGAAGCCTCCCCAGAAGCCAAGTAGATGCTGGCGCCATGCTTGAACAGCCTGAACAACCAGGATCCAATTCAACCTCTTTTCTTATAAATTACCCAGTCTCAGGTATTCCTTTAGAGCAACACAAGAATGGCCTAGCAAACCATATGTATTCTATAACATCATGTTGTATACCTTAAATATACATAATAAAATTTATTAAAAAATTCAATACCAAGTCTTGTAATTTTTTCTAAGTTTTCTTTAAAAAGTGTTAGAGTTTTGCATTTTGCACTTGTGCCTGTGATCCATTTTGCATTAATTTCTCTGTAAGATGTAAGTAAGATCTATGTCTACGTTTATTTTTTTAATCATCATTATCATTATTTGCATAAGGACATTCAACATTTACAGCATCATTTGTTGAAAAAAGTATCCTTTCTCTGTTGAATTTCCTTCAGGTCTTTTAAGAATCAGTTGACTAAATGATGAATTCATGTCTTTCGTAGGGACATGGATGAAATTGGAAATCATCATTCTCAGTAAACTATCGCAAGGACAAAAAACCAAACACCGCATGTTCTCACTCACAGGTGGGAATTGAACAATGAGAACACATGGACACAGGAAGGGGAATATTTTTGTGTGGGCTTTCTGTTCTCTTCTATTGATCTATCTGTCTATGATTTCAGCAATAGCACATTGCCTTGATTATTGTAGCTTTATAGTAAGTATTGAAATCACATAGTGTGTCTTCCACCTTTGTTCTTCTTCAGTAATGTTTTGGCTATTTTAGATTCTTTCTCTTTCCATATATATTTTAGAATCAGTTTTTCAATATCTACAAATATTTTTCTGGGATTTTTCTTGGAATTAAGTTGAGTCTGTAGATCCAATTGGGAATAATTGATATTTTAGCAATATTGAGCCTTCCAATTTATAATCATAGAATATCACTCCATTTATTTAGATCTTTGATTTCTTTCATTAGAATTCTACAGTTTTCCATAGAAAGATCCTATACATATTTTGTTAGCTTTATACATAAATGCTTCATTTTTGGTGCTGTTGCAAATGGCTTTTCTAAATTTTTAAAATTCTAATTATTCATTAAGTAAATATTTTAGAGTTTTCTTTTTACTAAATTCACTTAGATATTCTCTTTTCTTTTTGTTTCTCTGTTCTTGTTATTAATGAGGTCATCTCTTTTGTTATAAATTCTAATACACACACATGTATCTTCTAATCCATTATATATATGTAGAAATAGATATTGTGTGTATAATATATACCTATGGGCTATTTCTCTATATCAATTTTAAAATCTGCTACCTTATTAAATTGTTTTATTTTTGTGTTAATGATCACATCATAAATTCCTGTTGGCTCATTTCCTCCTTTTTAGTTGTTTGTTTCTGATTTTATTCCTAACACCTTGCTCCTAACTTTAGTGGAAACCTCAAGTTTTTCTTCCATAAGGGAGATGATGCATTTGGGCTGAGGCATACAAGAAATGTCACAAATTTCTATTTATTTGTTTTTAACATTAATGAGTGATGAATTATGTCAAATGTCATATATATGTGTGTATATATATATATACACACATATATATGAAAATCATGCTTTTTTCTTACCTTTAATGTGTGTATTAGTCCATTCTCATGCTGCTATGAAGAAATACCTGAGACTGGGTAATTTATAAAGAAAAGTTTAGTTGACTCACAGTTCCACATGACTGAGGAGGCCTCAGGAAACTTACAATCATGGTGGAAGGACCTCTTCACAGGGCGGCAGGAGAGAGAATGAGCACCAGCAGAGGAAATGTTAGACGCTTATAAAACCATCATATCTCATGAGAACTCACCCACTATCACGAGAACAGTATGGGAAAAACGGGCCCCATGATGCAATTACCTCCCTCCAGCCCCTCCCACGACATGTGGGGATCATAATTAAAGATGAAATTTGGGTGGGGATACAGCCAAACCATATCACTGTACTTTCTAATACTGAACCACTCTTGAATTTTTAGAATAAACCTCATTGCCCATGATGTACTTCTTTTTAGATAAATTATTTTGTACTTAATTCTTTTTCTTATAATTTTATGTGAGAATTGACTGGGATTCTTTGTTTTTGCTGATTTTTCGGTGAAATATTTTTCCTTTACTTTTTGGAGGGATGATTGAATCAGGACAGCTTTCTAGTCTCACAGCTTCAGAGTTCTCCCTGTCCCTTAAAAATAATTATG